>NC_091977.1:217731492-218039954 GCF_044704955.1 Pristiophorus japonicus | reverse complement strand
TTCAGTGGGCACACCACTGCATTACCCAAAGAGGCAGTGAAAAACCTTAAAGGAATAAAAGAGCCCTGAAGATGGAAGGACTTGCTGCCACTGTAGGTCTCAGCAGAGGCCGAAACTTATCAGTGCTGGTGCCCAGATTGGAGGGAGAGGAGGCCATGAGATAATGGCCAGATAAACTGTTTTAGTGATGTTGATTAGGGGATAAATATTGTCCAGGACACTGGGTGAACTCTCCTGATCTTCTTCAGATAGCTCCAGGAAATCTTTTATGTTCTCCTGAGAGCGTCGATGGGGTCTCGGTTTATCTGGTCTGAAAGACAGCAGCTTCAACAGTGCGATACTCCCTCAGTACTGCACCTCCGACAGTGTGGCGCTCCCTCAGTACTGCCCCTCTGCCAGAGCAGCACTCCCTCAGTACTACCCCTCTGACAGGACAGCGCTCTCTCCGTGCTGCACTTCCAACAGTGCTGCATTCACTCAGTACTGCTTCTCCGAAAGTGCAGCACTTCCTCAGAACTGCCCCTCCGACAGTCAGTGCTCTCCTGATACTGCACTGGGAGTGTCAGCCTAGATTATGGTGCTTAGGTCTCTGGAGTAGGACTCAAACCCTTGGCCTTCTGACTCAGGCTAGAGTGCTACCCACTTTTCCATGGCTGACACCCAGGAGAGAAGATAGCATGCAGATGAACCATTGTCATGTAAGATCTGACCATATTTGCTCTGTTTAATCTGTAGAATGCTCAGTATTGTTCTCATTGGGATTCAGGCATTCTGTAACCATGATTGCATCATACATCCTATTTAACGTTGTTATGAATTGCATCTATTTGATATATGTATACTTAAAACGTCTACTAAAGTAGCACACCTGCGATTGTATGAAGAATTCAAACAATTTACTTTGTTTATATTTGAAGGGTTGTTGGTGACATGTTTTTACATCAGAAACTAATCTATTTTAAGTTTGTATCATTATAATTTAAGAGGTTCAGGTGCTAATGACAATCACTAAATGGGAGTGATGATCAACTCATCATTCTGGTGCCACGTGAGATTATTTAAATCATTACGAATGATATATTTGCGCATATATATATTTCTCTTTTGTAAGTGTTTGTTAGCAGTTATAATTATTTCTTTGGAAAAGGCCTGTGCAGCCTCAGGTCTGAGTGGGTATCTGATGTACTAAGGAAACAGCCTGAAGAAATGATCAGAACTTTTATTCAATTGTCCCCCTAGCACAGGAGGCTGAAGGGGAGATGGCTTGGATACTGGAGGGGCTGGACAATGTGCCTCACCATGGCAGGCAGGCAGGCAGGTACGTCCCATATCAATGAGATGGCCTCGCCCAGACCCTTCCTGCTCCGGTAGGATGAGCGCTGGAGAACACCAGCAGATTCCATGCCAGCATAACTATCGGCACCATGCCCAAGAGTTTTAAAGCCCTATTTGAAAATCTGATTTTAATGTTAATAGCTTTTCTAATCATTGCTCATCGAGGTGTACCAGCCACGATGCACTAACTCAGTCTGCAAATACTTCCTGCAGGCTACAGACTGTTTGTTTTTATTGATAATATAACTGAGAACTGCCCTTTATCCATGTGACTAGTGTTCCACAACTTGTGGGGAAGGTACTCAGAGACGTGATGTGGTTTGCAGGAAAATGGGCAGAGATGGTATTTCCAACACTCGAAACATCTCAGATTGTTCCAATCTGCCTCGCCCGCCAATGCTCAGACTGTGCTCCTTCACACCTTGTGCCAGTAAGTTCAATCATTTCATATTTTGCCTTTTTAGAATGATTTAAACATTGCATTTAAATTTATAAACAGAAATAATGGATAATAGCAATTTGATATTTTCAGTTTTAAAATACAAGGATGTTTTTGAGATAGTTGTAAATGTGATAACTTTCGGCAGTAGTTTTATATGTGACAGAAGATAAAAATTCCAAGAACATGTGTACCAAAAGCATTCAATTGTTTATTTGTTTCAACTTAACCTAAACAAGCGTCAACATTACTGTTATGATTTCACAGCCATTTTAATATTCATGACCAAGCATCATTTTAAAATCTTTATTTACCATTGAACCACCTCAGTTTTCATTCGTTCAGCCCAGAGACAACACGGTCTAGGCTATAAATTATTTTGTGACCGCCATCAATATTATTTTTGGATTGGTCAGTTGGAGATACCAAATATATCAATTTTTCCTTTCACCATACTCAATATGTCTGTGCGCTGCCTTGTCATGCAGCTTTAGATTCTCCACGCGTATATGACAGTCTATGCATGTTGTCTGTTGTTCCCATGAGTACAAGTGTTTTTGCACTCACACCTGGCTGTTTGAACCCACTGTCAATTATCTGACAGGGTGCAATTGAAATTAGTCCCGTGTTCGGGCCTAGTTTCAGGCTGTGGAGGCAGCACACGCCCAAAGCAAGAGACCTGAGAATAGCTGCCAAATGGTCCTCGGGGCTTATCTGAATAATCGGGGTGAGCTGTTAGGAGGGGGGAGTAGAAGTGGGCTATGGGGGTGAGGAGGGGGTTTGGAGTGGGCTACTGGGCAGGGGTTTTATCATGACTCCTTGCTTGCTCCAGGCTCAGTCAGGCCAGCTGCCTGACTGGAGCGGCCCTTGGGTAAGTTCTGGGGGGGAGCAGGCTATGGGAGGAGGGGTTTGGGGTGGGCTATTTGGGGTTCTGAGTGGGCAATGAGGGGTGAGAGCGAGCTGTGGGGGGTCGGAATGGGCTACGGCAGGGGAGTGCGGGCTATGGGAGGGGGGTTGGAAGGGGCTATGGAAGGGGGGTTGGAGAAGGTTATAGGGGGGGTGGGTGCAGACTATCGGGGGGGGTGGGAGCAGGATATGGGAGGGAGTAA
Source organism: Pristiophorus japonicus (assembly GCF_044704955.1). NCBI lineage: Eukaryota > Metazoa > Chordata > Chondrichthyes > Pristiophoridae > Pristiophorus > Pristiophorus japonicus. The sequence continues at coordinate 218,037,071 of NC_091977.1, read as the reverse complement.
GTAGGCTTTGGAGGGGTGCGGGCTATGCAGAGGGTGGGAGCAGGCTATGGGGGGGGTAATGCAGGCTATGGGAGGTGGATTGGAACGGGCTATGGAAGGGGGGTGGGAGCGAGTTATGAGGGATAGGAACAGGCTATGGGGGGGTGGGAGCTAGCTATGGGGGGGGGAATGTGAGTGAGCTATGGGGGGAAGGGAGTGGGCTGGAGGAGTGGAGTGGGCTATGGGGGGAATGGAGCGGGCTCTGGGGGGGGCAGAGCGAACTGGGGGGGGGAGTGGGCTGGGGTGGGTGGGAATGTGCTATGGGGTGGGGGGCTGTTCGGACTCCGCTGGGATGCCGAGTACTTGGGCTTCTCCTGGATCCACAGGAAGCAGTTTCTTAAAAAAAAAATTATGTTCTTATCTTTGGTTGGCAGGGGCCGGGGGAGGGGAGCAGCTACTGCAGGACCCTGAGTGGGGAGACCTGACTCATTTCTCAGAAGGGTCCTTTAACAGGTGTTAGGAGTCACGCTTGGTCGTCCCCTGTCATACAGACAGCATCTCCAGAACCTTGGGAAGAAACTAAAGAGTAGGGTTAACTTGATTTAGAAACTCACTAGTTCCACATGGGAAGCAGTCGCTCAAATCTTTCATACAGCAGCACTCACCCTGGTGTAGTCTACAGCAGAGTACTGCTCTCTGGCATGGCCGTGGTAGTGAGGTTGGGGACAGAATCAAACAAGAAATTAGGGATGCGTGCAATAAAGGTACAGCAGTTATCATGGGCGACTTTAATCTACGTACAGATTGGGCTCGCCAAACTGGTAGCAATATAGTGGAGGAGGATTTCCTGGAGTGTATTAGGGATGGGTTTCTAGACCAATATATTGAGGACTGGCCATCCTAGACTGGGTGATGTGTAATAAGAAAGGACTAATTAGCAGTCTTGTTGTGCGAGGCCCCTTGGGTAAGAGTGACCATAATATGGTAGAATTCTTTATTAAGATGGAGAGTGACACAGTTAATTCAGAGACTAGAGTCCTGAACTTAAGGAAAGGTAACTTCGATGGTATGAGACGTGAATTGGCTGGAATAGACTAGCAAAGGATGCTTAAAGGGTTGACGGTGGATAGGCAATGGCAGACATTTAAAGATCACAATGGATGAACTTCAACAATTGTACATTCCTGTCTGGAGTAAAAATAAAACGGGGAAGGTGGCTCAACCATGGCTAACAAGAGAAATTAAGGATCGGGTTAAATCCAAGGAAGAGGCATATAAATTGGTCAGGAAAAGCAGCAAACCTGAGGACTGGGAGAAATTTAGAATTCAGCAGAGGAGGTCAAAGGGTTTAATTAGGAAGGGAAAAATAGAGTATGAAAGGAAGCTTGCTGGGAACATAAAAACTGATTGCAAAAGCTTCTATAGATATGTGAAGAGAAAAAGATTAGGAAGAGAAACGTAGGTCTCTTGCAGTCAGATTCAGGTGAATTTATAATGGGGAACAAAGAAATGGCAGACCAGTTGAACAAATACTTTGGTTCTGTCTTCACGAAGGAAGACACAAATAATCTTCGGGAAATACTAGGGGACCGAGGGTCTAGTGAGAAGGAGGAACTGAAGGAAATCCTTATTAGGTGGGAAATTGTGTTAGGGAAATTGATGGGATTGAAGGCCGATAAATCCCCGGGGACTGATAGTCTGCATCCCAGAATACTTAAGGAAGTGGCCCTAGAAATAGTGGATGGACTGGTGGTCATTTTCCAACAGTCTATCGACTCTGGATCAGTTCCTATGGACTGGAGGGTAGCTAATGTAACCCCACTTTTTAAAAAAGGAGGGAGAGAGAAAATGGGTAACTGGTTAGCCTGACATCGGTAGTGGGGAAAATGTTGGAATCAATTATTAAAGATGAAATAGCAGCGCATTTGGAAAGCAGTGACAGGATCGGTCCAAGTCAGCATGGATTTATGAAAGGGAAATCACGCTTGACAAATCTTCTGGAATTTTTTGACGATGTAACTAGTAGAGTGGACAAGGGAGAACTAGTGGAAGTGTTGTATTTGGACTTTCAAAAGGCTTTTGACAAGGTCCCACACAAGAGATTGGTGTGGAAAATTAAAGCACATGGAATTGGGGGTAATGTACTGACGTGGATAGAGAACTGGTTGGCAGACAGGAAGCAGAGAGTCGGGATAAACGGGTCCTTTTCAGAATGGCAGGCAGTGACTAGTGGGGTGCCGCAGGGCTCAGTGCTGGGACCCCAGCTATTTACAATATACATTAATGATTTAGATGAAGGAATTGAGTGTAATATCTCCAAGTTTGCAGATGACACTAAGCTGGGTGGCGGTGTGAGCTGTGAGGAGGAAGCTAAGAGGCTGTAGGGTGACTTGGACAGGTTAGGTGAGTGGGCAAATGCAGTAAATGTGGATAAATGTGAAGTTATCCACTCTGGTGGCAAAAACACGAAGACAGAATATTATCTTAATGACGGCAGATTAGGAAAAGGGGAGGTGCAACGAGACCTGGGTGTCATGGTATATCAGTCATTGAAAGTTGGCATGCAGGTACAGCAGGCGGTGAAGGAGTCACATGGTAAGTTGGCCTTCATAGCTAGGGGATTTGAGTATGGGAGCAGGGAGGTCTTACTGCAGTTGTACAGGGCCTTGGTGAGGCCTCATCTGGAATATTGTGTTCAGTTTTGGTCTCCTAATCTGAGGAAGAATGTTCTTGCTATTGAGGGAGTGCAGCGAAAGTTCACCAGACTGATTTCCGGGATGGCAGGACTGACATATGAGGAGAGACAGGATCGACTGGGCCTGTATTCACTGGAGTTTGGAAGGATGAGAGGGGATCTCATAGAAACATATAAAATTCTGACGGGACTGGATAGGTTAGATGCAGGAAGAATGTTCCCGATGTTGGGGAAGTGCAGAACCAGGTACCACATTCTAAGGATAAGGGGTAAGCCATTTAGGGCTGAGATGAGGAGAAACTTCTTCACTCAGAGAGTTGTTAACTTCTGGAATTCTCTACCGCAGAGAGTTGTTGATGCCAGCGTTGGATATATTCAAGAGGGAGTTAGATGTGGCCCTTATGGCTAAAGGGATCAAGGGGTATGGAGAGAAAGCAGGAAAGGGTTACTGAGGTGAATGATCAGCCATGATCTTATTGAATGGTGATGCAGGCTCGAAGAGCCGAATGGCCTATTCCTGCACCTATTTTCTATGTTTCTATGTTTCTGTTAAGTCCGCATGTCAAACCCGTTGATATCCAGCTGTATACACCTGGTTTAGAAAAACACTTATCGGGGAGAGTCAAGCTTCACTCTGTATCTCTGATCCATTGTTTCTACTTGTCTCTAAATGCAGCCATGGCGGCCCTGTGTCTAAATCATTCAAACCAGTAAATCTTTGGACAAAAATATCCAGTGTTTTTCTGCTCAAATTTAATTTGCTTTGAATGTCTGTTGTTTGGCTGTAGGATTGAACAGAAAGGAATACAAGCACCAACAAGGACCTCATATACTCAGTCTTCGAAAAGTATATGTCCAATTAAGGAAAGAAAGAAAACTCCAGTTCACCACTGGTGGACTGGCATATCTGCTTCCCAAAACATCAGTGGTCATCAGGTGTCCTGTTAGAAGATTCCGTAAATCGATGATAACATGGGAGAAAGATGGAAAACATTTATCGAGCTCTTCCCACGTGACAGTCACTAATTTTGGTTATATCAAAATAAACCGACTGAAGCCAGTAAATATAGGTACCTATACATGTGTAGCAGGACCTGTGCATGATAATTTTGTTATCAAAATAATTGGAAGCAACAATAAACTGATTGAGTCACCATCGTCCAGTAAACAGGAAGAAGCTATTGGGAAAGGAATCTCAAATGAAGCAGTCAGTCCAAAGGACAAATACCTACCAGGTTTGAGGATGAATGGTAGCAAGTCAGACAAAAATCGATTCTTCATAAATAACCATAGTCAGTATGATGGAATTATTCTTAAACTCCTTGAGATAAAAGATTGGTCTCGAGAGAGTCTAGATTCAAGGGAGTCACAGGAGTCCACAGAAAAGGACTTCACTTCTGCAGAGGACGCCAGCATGGAATCTACCATTCCATTAACCTATGTAATAGATGAGGAGAGGCTGGATGAAGTTAGCAGGGCCATATCACGGCAGCCTGATGATCTGAAGGATGTTTATGCTACCCATATTATTGCCCAGTTAGTTGCTGAGATTTCTAAGTGGCAACCAGATGCCAATGAATCCAAACTGAAACATGAGGAGAGAAACACAGATACCAGTTCAGTAGAACTTTCTTTCCATAAAATCACTATCGATGGTCATGGAGTACCAAGATTATCCTCAGTGGATTGGTCCAATCCGAAGGAATCAATTCATGCATCTAAAGACTCATTCAAGGCACCGGTAATACTGCAGAAGACCAATGACAAAGTGTTACCTCTGTCAGCAGAGATCATTGCCGATGTGGGCCACACAGTGCTGCTGGCTCACTGGACACATACATTGGTGCTGAGGTGTGAAGCGGAGGGAAACCCAAAACCTGTCATTAGCTGGACAAAGAATGGCCAAATGTTGAAATACAGCTATAGGTAAGATCATTTTTATTCATTATGTGTGTAGTGGTTGGTTCATTGCTTCTCAGTAAATATGTTGAAGCAGTCATCACTGCCCATCCCCTTCACACATGTATTCAAACTCTCAGACACTAACAATGCCAATGAATTCTGTACTCCCTGAGCTAGTGATATTTCTAATGGTTCAGTTCCCATGTTGTGGGCCTGAATCATCTCCTGACATTACAGTAATAACACTACTCAGATGTTCGGAGTGAGTTTTTAGTGTAATATTATTGTACTAGTAATAACATTTTCAAAAAATCCTAATACAGTGCAAAACTGTTGAATGAATAATGATTTTGCCAAATAATTTTAATCACATCTAGCAATACTGCGCAGTATTTAACGGTTAGCCATTTTTAAAAACAGTTAATCAATTAGTGAATTAACAGTGTCCTCTTGCCTGTAGAACACTCACAAAACTTGAGCACTGGCACCTGATGAGATAGTTTTCCCATCTAAACAAAAGCATTTGTCACATTGTTGGTTTGTCACAATGTGAGACATTATTGAGTTGCCTGCTGGGCAATTTTCATACCTGGACAAAAACACTTGTCAAAAGGACTCAATGCATTGATTGGTAAAAGAGGGTTGCACAATCCTGGTCTTTAGTGAGTCAGCACAACGCTGAAATTAATAGCTCCATACTTTTGGAATTCTCTTAAATATTTAATCAGTTATTTAATCAGTTATTCATTTAAGTGGCTTAACTGTACTTCTATTCTGTCGGTATTCTGCTTTTCTTCCCTATTCACACTCTCTATTTTCTCTATTTTAACTTTTAACATTATTTCTTGCCTGTATTTGATATTTTAATTTTTGCTATATATTATTTTGTGTTTACACGTTGCACATACCTGCTCGTGCTTCACTGCCCATCTGGAGCTGGAAGGCACGTGTGCGACAGTTTGCCCTTTGACTGAAACCTGGTTTCAAACCAGGAGAAGGGTGGAACATTGACATGTGTCCTGGTCATCTGGTTGGAGCAATTAGGTCAGACTTATAACATTTTCCCAGGTGGTCCAAGTGCATGGCAAGATAACTTGTTGGCCTAAGGAAGTAGGTAATCCAAAATAAGTCATCACCAGTGTCCCAAGGATTTAAAACAATCAAAAAAATCAAGAGACAAAACTGACCATTCAATCATTGTAGCATTTCCTTTTGTGTACAGACCTATGGGCTCAATTTTCCCTAGTCATTTGCACCGTCTTTTTGGTGCAAGCGGCTTTTTTTAGCCTAAATTTTAAAATCCAAGTTTCCCCAAAGACTATGCGCCAGCGTAACTCAGTTAGTTATGAATTTTTTAGCTTCATTTTGTTTTTGCATCATGGAGGCGTAAGCTGATGTCTGCGCCAGTTTTTCACAATTATGCAAGTTTGGCCAACTTACAGTTCTCCTTGGATGGCGTATGTGACCACTCCTAAAAAATCTTCTGGGCACTTAAGAAAAACCAGCGCACATCAAAAAATTGGCGCAGAAAGGAACCATTGTTTTTAGGCAAAGTCCTGGAGGGAGAACACATAAATATGCATCATCAAGCTTAAATATTTCCAACACGAAACTCAGAAAATGGAAGTTTCATGAAATTCTTTAAGTTTGGATTTTTTTTAAAGTGCCACGCCACCACCGAATGTCTCCAAACCGGGCTCAAGTTTCGGAGTGTCGGCCGGCAGAATCGGTCCCTTGCTCGGGCTCAGCTTCAAAAGAAGCCAGGGGTGGGGGTGGGGCAGTGTGGAAGCAGAACTGAAGGCATGAGAAGCCTTACACTATGCCACTATGCAGCAAGCAGCATCAAATGAAGCCCGGCGGGGAAGTGTTTCCCAATCTAACCAAGCCCATTGCGCATGCTCAGACCTGGGTGTGGTCCAGTCTAGGGTGTCGACCTTTGGGAGAGAGACAACAAAGAAGCGTATCCTGCTTGCTGTTTTGAGCTTCTTACAAAGGTATAATTTAATCATCGGGGCAATATTGACAATGCCATACCTCGTGCAAGCCTTCTGCATGATGGTGCTGCAGAGGAGACAATTGATTCAACATCATCACATGAGGAACCTCAGAGCACATGGCATAATAGGCAGGAGGCCTTACCCACATCGGATATATCGAGACAGGCTTTCATACCTGCACCTGACTGATGCAGACTGTGTCAGAAGGCTGCATTTCCGCAAAGAAGTTGTAACTGAGATCTGTGAGTTATAAAAGCAGACCTGCAACCTCGAAGCATCAGGAGGACTGCATTGTCAGTTGAAGTGAAGGTTACAGCTGGATTGTTCCGGGCCACAACTGGGGATGTGTGCGCCATTTCTCAACATGCAACACATATCTGCATTCAGCAGGTGACTGCTGCATTATATGCCCGGAGGAATGACTACATAAAGTTCCCCATGACCGTCCAGGCAATGCGTGACAGGGTTGTGGAATTCTCCAGGATTGCTGGCTTCTCTGAGGTACAGGGCTGCATTGATTGTACCCACGTCGACTTGCTAGCACCTTTGGAGGATTCCGAGATGTTCAGGAAGAGAAAAGGCTTCCACTCTGTTAATGTGCAACTTGTGTGTGACGACATGCATCACATCATGTCAGTTGATACAAGATGCCCTAGGCGCACCCATGATGCGTTCATCCTTCATGAAAGTGCTGTATCTGCCATGTTTCAGCAGCAGCCAGAAGGGCAGAGCTGGCTACTGGGAGACAAAGGGTACGGCCACGCTACCTGGCTCATGACGCCCCTACGTGTAACCCGGATGGAAGCTGACTGGGAATACAACATGTCGCACATTGCGACACGCAGCATAAGAGAGAGGACCATTGGCATCTTGAAACTGCATTTCCGATGCCTGGACCATTCCGGAGGCTACTTGCAATACTCCCCTGAGATTGTCAGTCAGTTCACTGTTGTGTGATGCATGCTGCATAACTTAGCCATCATGAGGCAGCAGCAACTTGTAGCAGAAGACCCCCTGAGGTGAGAATGGTTGATAATAAGGGAAAAGATGCAGATGACGACGAGGATGATGACAAGGAAGACATGCAAGACCTGAAACCGGAGCACGATGGTAGAGGAGGGCGGGCCATCATGTCCCTTTAATGGTTGCTCGAGCCTTGCACCAGCAGCTCATCCATGAACGCTTTGCTGCCTGAAGGCTCAGCGGCAACTATTCCAAATGGAACATGTTTAATGTGTAGACGTGTTCCGTAATGTTGTGTTGTGTTAATGGAACAAATAATGGAAATGATTCTTCTTTACTTCAAAAGATGTGTTAATAATGGAACAAATAATGGAAATTATTCAGTTATAATTTAAAATATATTTTATTCAAAAGTTTAACAAACATTTGTTTGTAGTTAACTTTTATTAAAATATTCTTGTATCAATCATTAAAGTTTTCAGTTAAGATCACGTACAAACTTTAACATCACTTACAAACTTTTAAACTTGAAAATTTACATAACTTACAAAAAACTTTTGATTTGAGAACAGTTACAACAGTAACAACAATAATAATAACAACAACAATAACAGCAACAAAGAAAGGCTGCACCCATCTCTCCTCCACCTTATTCTAAGACCGCCTGCTGAGCTTGGTCTTGTTGACTCCACCCCTGCCCACAGGCGGTGGCACAGCGTTTCTTGGGTTGGTATCATGCTTATTCTTTTGAACATCTCGGGTAAAGCACATTTATTAATGGGGGGGGCGGGTGGCGGGGGGAGCAGCTAGTAATGTAGAAAGCCTGGCTTGGGCCTCTTCAGAAGCTGGGGATTGGAGTGGGAGTGGCAGTTGATTTGGTCAATTAGCACGGGGTCTGGGCGTGCTCCCTTATTGCAGCAGCAAACTCAGACATTCCCTCCCTCATGATCACTGACAGTGTTTCAACTACCTGCAACATTCCCTCCCTCATGTTCGTCGACAGTGTCTCAGCTACCTGTGAGATGCCCTCCCCCATGATGAGCAACAGTGTGTCCACTACCTGCAACATTCCCTCACTCATGTGCGTCGAAGGTGTCTCAACTACCTGAATTATAGACCGGTTAGCCTGACATCGGTAGTAGGGAAAATGTTGGAATCAATTATTAAAGATGAAATAGCAGCGCATTTGGAAAGCAGTGATAGGATCAGTCCAAGTCAGCATGGATTTATGAAAGGGAAATCATGCTTGACAAATCTTCTAAAAATTTTTGAGGATGTAACTAGTAGAGTGGACAAGGGAGAACCAGTGGATGTGGTGTATTTGGACTTTTGAAAGGCTTTTAACAAGGTCCCACACAAGAGATTAGTGTGCAAAATTAAAGCACATGGTATTGGGGGTAATGTATTGACATGGATAGAGAGCTGGTTGGCAGACAGGAAGCCAAGAGTAGGAATAAACGGGTGCTTTTCAGAATGGCAGGCAGTGACTAGTGGGGTACCGTAGGTTCGGTGCTGGGATGCCAGCTCTTTACAATATACATCAATGATTTAGACGAAGGAATTGAGTGTAATATCTCCAAGTTTGCAGATGACGCTAAGCTGGGTGGTGGTGTGAGCTGTGAGGAAGATGCTAAGAGGCTGCAGGGTGACTTGGACAGGTTAGGTGAGTGGGCAAACGCATGGCAGATGCAGTATAATGTGGATAAATGTGAGGTTATCCACTTTGTTGGCAAAAACAGGAAGGCAGAATATTATCTGAATGGTGACAGATTAGGAAAAGGGGAGGTGCTACGAGACCTAGGTGTCATGGTACATCAGTCATTGAAAGTTGGCATACAGAAACAGCAGGCGGTGAAGAAGGCAAATGGCATGTTGGCCTTCATAGCTAGGGGATTTGAGTATGGGAGCAGGGAGGTCTTACTGCAGTTGTACAGGGCCTTGGTGAGGCCTCACATGGAATATTGTGTTCAGTTTTGGTCTCCTAATCTGAGGGAGTAATTCTTGCTATTGAGGGAGTGCAGCAAAGTTTCACCAGACTGATTCCCGGGATGGCAGGACTGACATATGAGGAGAGACTGGATCGACTGGGCCTGTATTCACTGGAGTTCAGAAGAATGAGAGGGGATCTCATAGAAACATATAAAATTCTAATGGGATTGGACAGGTTAGAGGCAGGAAGAACATTCCCGATACTGGGGATGTCCAGAACCAGGGGTCACAGTCTAAAGATAAGGGGTAAGCCATTTAGGACCGAGATGAGGAGAAACTTCTTCACTCAGAGTTGTTAACCTGTGGAATTCTCTGCCGCAGAAAGTTGTTGAGGCCAGTTCGTTAGATATATTCAAAAGGGAGTTAGATATGGCCCTTATGGCTAAAGGGATCAATGGGAATGGAGAGAAAGCAGGAAAGGGGTACTGAGGTGAATGATCAGCCATGATCTTATTGAATGGTGGTACAGGCTCGAAGGGCCGAATGGCCTACTCCTGCACCTAGTTTCTATGTTTCTATGTTTCTCCCTCCTGTGCCTTGACAGTGTCTCAACTACCTGCAACATTCCCTCCCTCATTTACACCAACATGATATCTGCTGCCTGAGACATTCCCTCCCTCATGTTCCTGGACAGTGTTCCCATTTCTCGTGAGAGTGTTGTTACTTCTCCTGACAGACCCTTTACCTCATCACCCACCCCACTGACGGTGTCTAGGAGTGATTGTGTCAGATCAATGCTCTCCGCACTCATTGCCATCATCTGAACCACATCTGCTCGATCCTGCACCTCTGGAGAGCGCTGTAGAGCTCTCCTTCCCCTTCTCACCCTGGGTTTGCCTCGCTGCATCCCACTGGGACCCGCAGCCTCGGATGGTGGGGCCCTCAATGTGCCTCGCTGCACCCCACCACTGAAACCCACAGCCCCGGACGGTAGGGCCCTGGGTGTGCCTCGCTGCACCCCACTGGAATCCCCAGCCTCAGACTGTGGGAAACCATGGAATGTCCCAGCAACACTCGTAACACTTAGGTAAGGAGCTGGCACCTCAATGGGCAGCACCTGCACCTCCTGCAAAGCAACTATAACAATAGGGGCTTCAACCACCTCTCCCCCTCACTCCCACGCTCTTGGTCTGGAAGATGGGATTGGAAGATGTTCTCCTCTTCAGAATTGTCCGCATCTAATCATCATCTGCATCGTCAGGGTTGGCCTCAAGTTCCGCAAAATATAACAGAGCACAGACAAATGGTTAGCAGCAGAGAAGGGGGCAGAGTGGGTGGCATGTGTAGGCTCACACAGCGCAGGCAGCAGGCTGATTTGAAGGACCACGATGAATGATGGCACATTGCATCAACCGAAGCGTAGCTGACGGAGACATCCCCATGAACCGAAGCATTGCTAGCCCGCGCAGTACTTAACATTTAACATTTGCAGGACTTACCCTCTCCCTCGAGTGTGGCCCAGCTTGTACAGTGGTGATTGCTTTCTCCAGGCAGGACCCATCAAAGCAGCAACTCTCTCTTCCAAGGGTGTCAGTGGGTGCAGATTTGCCGGGCCTCCTCCTGTTCGAGTTCTTTCCCATTTGTTGTGTGCCACCTTTCACTGCAAAGATGAAAACATAACTTTTTAGGGAGGGTGTTGTTATATATGTGTACACCTGTATATACCTTGTGTAGCCATCAGAGGGCTCATCCCTTGGAGTCCATAGGGATCCCACAATCCCTTGGGAGCACTGGTAATTAAGGAGGCCTCCAGACTGGAGAGGCACTCTAGAGACCTGCAATAAAAGACTAAGGTCACACTTTACTTTGAGCTCACAGTATCAAGTCAGACTCTTTATTCATACATAACAACTGGCGACGAGATACAGATAGCGAACCCAAAGATGCGCATCCTGGAGAAATTTTTGGAGGAAGATGATTGGGAAACCTTCATGGAGCGACTCGACCAATACTTCGTGGCCAACGAGCTGGAACGAGAAGTGAAGGCTGCCAAACGAAGGGCGATCCTCCTCACCGTCTGTGAGGCACCAACGTATGGCCTCATGAAAAATCTGCTTGCTCCAGTGAAACCCACAGAGAAATTGTATGATGATTTGTGCACACTGGTCCGGGAACATCAGAATCCGAAGGAAAGCATTCTGATGGCGAGGTACCGGTTCTACACCTACAAAAGGTCTGAAGGCCAGGAAGTGGCGAGTTATGTCGCCGAGCTAAGACGCCTTGCAGGACATTGCGAATTTGAAGGACATTTGTGGCACATGCTCAGAGACCTTTTCATACTTGGCATTGGCCACGAAACCCTACTTCGCAAACTTTTGACTGTAGGAACCCCAACCTTGAATAAAGCCATAGCAATAACCCAGGCGTTCATTGTCACCAGTGACAATACTAAGCAAATCTCTCAGCGCACGAGCGCTGCTACAAGTACTGTGAACAAAATGGTGATGTTTGCAAATTGCAACGTACAGGGCAGGCCCCACATGCCTGCAGCTGCACGTCCACAGATGTCTCAGAGTCCACCATCAAGGGTGATGACTGCAAGGCCATTAATACCCTGTTGGCCCTGTGGGGGTGATCATCATTTCCATTCATGCCGCTTCAAAGGGTACGTTTGCAAGGGCTGAGGAACAATGGGACACCTCCAACGTATGTGCAGGCGAGCTGCAAACCCTGTTAATCCTGAAAACCACCATGTTGCAGAGGAGGACAGATCCACGGCGGATCACGGCGAACCAGAGCCTCAGACTGAGGAGGCAGAGGTATATGAGATGCACACATTCACCACAAAGTGTCCCCTGATAATGCTGAAGGTTGAATTAAATGGACTCCCAGTGTCAATGGAGCTGGACACGGGCGCGAGCCAGTCCATAATGAGCAAAAAGACTTTCGATAAATTGTGGTGCAGCAAGGCCTCAAGCCAGTCTTGACTCCCATTCACACGAAACTGAGAACTTACACAAAGGAACTGATACCTGTAATCAGCAGTGCTACTGTAAAGGTCTCCTACGATGGAGCGGAGCACAAGCTACCACTCTGGGTGGTACCGGGCGATGGTCCCACGCTGCTCGGCAGGAGCTGGCTGGGAAAGATACGCTGGAACTGGGACGACATCCGAGCGCTCTCGTCCGCTGACAACACTTCGTGTGCCCAGATCTTAAACAAGTTCCCTTCGCTGTTCGAACCAGGCATTGGGAAGTTCCAAGGAGCAAAAGTGCAGATCCACCTAATTCCGGGGGTGCAATCCATTCTTCACAAGGCGAGAGCAGTACCGTGCATGATGAGAGAAAAAATAGAGATTGAGCTAGACCGCCTGCAACGAGAGGGCATCATTTCGCCGATTGAATTCAACGAGTGGGCCAGTCCGATTGTTCCAGTCCTCAAGGGAGATGGTACCGTCAGAATCTGTGGTGATTACAAAGTAACTATCAGTCGTTTCTCCCTGCAGGATCAATACCCACTACCAAAAGCTGACGACATTTTTTCTATGCTGGTGGGAGGAAAGACATTCACGAAGCTGGACTTGACCTCGGCGTACATGACACAGGAGCTGGAGGAATCATCGAAGGGCCTCATCTGCATCAACACGCACAAAGGTCTCTTCATCTAAAACAGATGCCCGTTTGGAATTCGATCAGCCGCAGTGATATTCCAGAGAAACATGGAAAGCTTACTGAAGGCGGTCCTGTGCACGGTGGTCTTCCGGGACAACATCTTGGTTACAGGTTGGGACATAGTTGAGCATCTGCAGAACCTGGAGGAGGTTCTTAGTCGACTCAACCGCGTGGGGCTCAGGTTCCTGGCACCTGAAGTAGAGTTCCTGGGGAGAAGAATCACGGCGGACGGCATCAGGCCACTGATTCGAAGACGGAGGCAATCGAGAACGCACTGAGGCCATAGAACATGACGGAGCTGCGGTCATTTCTAGGACTTCTGAACTACTGTGGTAACTTCTTACTGGGTCTCAGCACACTGTTAGAACCACTGCACACCTTACTGCATAAAGGAGACGAATGGGTAAGGGGCAAAAGCCAAGAAAATGCCTTTGTAAAAGCTAGAAAATTGTTATGCTCAAACAAATTGCTTGTGTTGTACGATCCATGTAAGTGTTTGGTACTAGCATGTGATGCGTCATAGTACGGTGTCGGGTGTGTATTGCAACAAGCAAATTAATCTGGGAACTTGCAACAGGTTGCTTAAGCATCCAGAAGTCTGTCTAAGGCTGAGAGAGCCTACAGCATGATTGAAAAAGAAGTGTTAGCGTGTGTTTATGGGGTAAAGAAAATGCATCAATATCTGTTTGGGCTAAAATTTGAATTGGAAACGGACCACAAGCCACTAATATCCCTGTTTTCTGAAAGTAAAGGGATAAATACGAATGCATCAGCCCGCATACCGAGATGGGCGCTCATGATGTCCGCATACAACTACGCCATCAGCCACAGGCCAGGCTCAGAAAACTGTGCTGATGCTCTCAGTAGGCTGCCATTGCAGGTGGAAATGGCACAGCCCGCAGATTTAGTCATGGTTATGGAAGCATTCGAGAGTGAGCAATCACCCGTCACAGCCCGACAGATTAGAACCTGGACGAGCCAGGACCCCTTACTGTCCCTAGTAAAAAATTGTGTGCTTCACGGGAGCTGGTCCAGTGTCCCAGTGGAAATGTAGGATGAGATAAAGCCGTACCAGCGGTGCAAAGATGAAATGTCTATACAGGCAGACTGCCTTCTGTGGGGTAATTGAGTAGTGGTCCCCAAGAAGGGCAGAGACACTTTCATCAGTGATCTCCACCGTACTCACCCAGGCATTGTAATGATGAAAGCGATAGTCAGATCCCACGTGTGTTGGCCTGGTATCGATGCGGACTTAGAGTCCTGCGTGCACACATGTAACATGCTCACAGTTAAGCAATGCTTCCAGGGAGGCACCACTAAGTTTATGGTCTTCGTGGTCCAGGGTCCACGTTGACTATGCAGGCCCGTTTTTGGGTAAAATGTTCCTAGTGGTTGAAGATGTGTACTCCAAATGGATTGAATGTGAGATAATGTCGGCAAGCATGTCCGCTGCCACCACTGAAAGCCTGCAGGACATGTTTGCCACGCATAGCCTGCCTGATGTCCTTGTGAGCGACTGCCGAGTTCAAAGAGTTCATGACCCGTAATGGGATCAAACATGTTACATCGGCCCCGTTCAAATCAGCATTCAATGGTCAGTCAGAGAGAGCAGTGCAAACCATCAAGCAGAGCTTGAATGGGTAGCTGAAGGCTCACTGCAGACTCGCCTACCCCGGGTCCTGCTTAGCTACCGCACACTGGGATTCCACCAGCTGAACTGCTCATGAAAAGGGCACTTAAGTTAAGGCTTTTGTTAGTCCACCCTGATCTACATGAACAGGTAGAGAGCAGGCAACTTCAACAAAGTACATATCATGATCATGCAAATGTGTCACGCGAAATTGAAATCAATGATCCTGTATTTGTGTTGAACTATGGACAAGGTCCCAAATGGCTACCCGGCACTGTTATGGCCAAAGAGGGGAGCAGGGTGTTTCGGGTCAAACTTTCAAAGGGACTCAGCCACCAAAACACTTGGACCAAATCAAACTCAGATTTACAGACTATCCTGAGCAACCCACATTGGACCCTACCTTCTTTGACCCCCCAACACACACACCAGTGGCAACCAACACCGCGGTTGACCACGAAGCAGAACCCATCACCCGCAGCAGCCCAGCAGGACTCACCACACCAGGCAGCCTAGCAAGGCCAGCTGCACAGCAGCCCAGCGAGGGCCCAACAAATGATTCACCAAAACCAGCATTAGCACCGAGACGATCAACCAGGGAAAGGCCCCAGATCGACTCACCTTGTAAATAGTTACAGGGGAGTGTTATATATGTGTAAACCCGTATATACCTTGTGTAGCCACCAGAGGGCTCATCCCCTGGAGTCCCAAGGGATCCCACAATCCCTTGGAAGCACTGGTACTTAAGGAGGCCTCACAGGCTGGAGAGGCACTCTGGAGACCTGCAATAAAAGACTAAGGTCACACTTTACTTTGAGCTCACAGTATTTAGTCAGACTCTTTATTCATACATAACAGGTGTTTTTCTGCTGGGTGGGACATATATAGCTGGTCACGTTTACAATTACAATTTCATTGAATAAATGAAAATATTACTTACACTAACTACCAAGGTCCTGCCACTTCATTTTGCACTGGCCTCCAAACCTCGCGATGGTTGCCATTGCACAGTAATCTTCTGCAAGTTGGTTCCAGCGTTTCTTCAGTTCTTTTGATGAAACTTTTATGTGACCTCTGCTGATGTCCAGTTCGTGCCATCTGGCCTCAATTACAGTACCAGTGCCTCCACTTCATCCTGTAAGAAATTCTTGTTCCTTGAGCCACGTTGCATCTTGTATTGCAGTTCAGATTTTTCCACTGAGAATTAAAGTTCTCACATACAACTGGCTCTTTAAAAATCGCTGAATGCAGACCAGGAGCTGTACTGGGCATGCGCGCCCAGAGCAGTCACGTCAAAAATGTCCTTTTTTTTCGCAGGTATGCAGAAGGGGGGGGGCATCGTTTTTTCGGTGCAGACATGAGGCTCCACCTCCCGAAGCTACAGGACAGGCTGCGTGGTGCCAATTTCAAAAAATAGAACGGAGGAAACTTGGTGCTTATTTTTTTGGAGTAGTTGGGACCAGTAAAAACGGCTGTAACTCTGGGCAAATGCCAAAAAACGGCATTGAGGGAAATTGAGCCCATAGAAATTGTCTTGAAACTTAATAAAGTGACAATATCCCTTTTTATATCTCAATTAGAAGTTTGATCCAAATTTAATGGTATACTAAGCTGATGCTATTCTTAACCATATAAACAACAAACCCAAGTGCCAGTGTGTGGTTTGGATTCATTGTGTGTCACTGGGATCCTTTGTCATGTGTGTATGTCAATGAGCCACCTTGTGAAGCTGGGGGAGAGAAACCAAGCACAAATCATATCAGAGATACTTTATTATTCCTTTAAAGTTTTTCATCTCATTCAAATCAAAGAAGCCTTCTACAAAAGCACCTGATCTGGAAAGCAATCAATTCTATTATATCCTATCATTATTAGCACAATCTGGGCAGTTTCCTGAGACAAGCGTGCCATAGATTTTATTGGGTTTTTTTATGACTGGGTTTTATACGTCCATGTGGTCCTTTTTATGTACTTATACTCAGTTATTAAGTAGATTTTTCAACATGCCATTGGAAAGTTTTAGGCCACTCTGAGGGATATTCTTTGGCAGCTTTGGGTCAGTTGGGAAATTCAACAGATCCTGTGACAGTGGCTAAACTACAAAGCAGGTATTAGAAATCGGTGTCAGTCATTTTGCCTTGGAACTATAAAAGTTTATCATAAAACATGGTCTTTAAAATTATTATAGGCCTATAATAGTTCAACAGACAAGATCTTGGGTTTGTGTGGACTGGCTGTTTGTCCATTTGTGAAGCCTTTTGCTTTGGTCCTTTCATTTAAATCACATTTCTGGAAGACAACTTTTGCTCACCTTCGGATAAGAAAATCTAAATGTAAAAAGTATATCGTTACGTGGATTGTGTCAGTTGTTGGTACTTCTGGATTAAACCAAATGGTCAAGTTAGTCGTCACTTCAGCGGGATAACTGGAAATTAATGATCCTGCAATAGAAATTATGAAGTATCGATCATAATTTTACCTGCTTACCTATTTCCTGTCGACTTACTATATACACTTTGCATTTTACCTCAGAGAATCTCAATTTTTATTCAAGCATTTCACAGGGTAATATTCTTTTATTGCTGCACGATTTGTATCTGCACTGTGAGATCTTTTGGCCGAAAATTTGTTACCGCCCCATTTATAGTCGCAAGGCGGGAGTTCCTGCGCCAGTTGCGGAAGTCCCGCTCCGCAAGCAATATTGGGTTTACCACCCCCGACAGGAATTGTAGCGCAAAATATCACTCTGCAGTTCCTGTCAGGGGTGGGCCCTCCCCTTTAAGTTTCCATTAAAGGGGAGGGCCAAGCTGTCGATTGCAGGCGGGAAACGGGGCCATCGCTGGACCACCAGGGAACGGGGTGCCATGGCAGCAGCCCGGCCCACAACTGGAGTGCTGGGCTGCGAGGTTGTAGCACGGACCCCGTGATCTACAATCTGACTGACGCACCTCCCCTTTCATTTTTAGCCCGCAAGCGGGCTACCAAACTTTCGCTCCTGGGCGAAAACAGGTGTGTGATTTTGGAAACAGTCCAACTGAAAGGAATAACTTTTCACCTCCTGATGTTGGGGAGAAGGAAAATTGCCTTCATTTCCATCTGGTGTCATTTATTTTCACAATCTTTGGAAAAGTAGAATTTTACATTTTTCCCAATAATTTCACTGTGATTTTCATCTGTGAATTTGACGTAATTTCTGCTAAAACAGCACATGGTAATATTCTGCAGTATTTTGGTGATGACATCGCAAAATTTCACGGGAGTCCGTAGCGGCGCTGCGCTAATGGGAGACTCAAGCGACATGAATTTTTCCCCTTTTGAATTCTGTAAAATTGCAACTTTCAAAGATTGATATACATTTTCTGAATTTTTTTGCTGCCCAAACTAAACAAGATATAATACCAATAACACAAAAGCAAAATACTGCAGAATATTACCATGTGCTGTTTTAGCAGAAATTACGTCAAATTCACAGCTGAAAATCACAGTGAAATTATTGGGCAAAATGTAAAATTCCACATTTCCAAAGATTGTGAAAATAAATGACACCAGATGGAAATGAAGGCAATTTTCCTTCTCCCCAACATCAGGAGGTGAAAAGTTATTCCTTTCAGTTGGACTGTTTCCAAAACCACGCACACGCTTTGTCATTTGTTTAAATATGAAAAAGGTCCCAATAAGGGTGCTGCCTAGTCTGGCACTGAATCGTGCAAGGCGGTCTCGAGTTCAATCCCAAGTCTGTGTTGAGTTAGTTGATCTCAGCTAGCACAGTGGTGGGGCTGCAATAATTGGTCTTCGTGCCCCTGGGCTACAAAAGGGAAAAGTAAGCCTTTCAACTCCTGATCACTATCCAGCAATCCATGCCAGAAAATGTGCATTTGTAGGAATCAGATGAGGACAGGATCAGTCTCTGTCGTTCCCTGTGATTGAACAGACTGCCAATACTCACTGTTTCAGTTCACACATGAAGAATGGCCCCTTAGGTTGTCAACAAGCAGGAATCTGTTCTCCAGTGTCAGTCACCACCGTTGACAGAACCTGTAGGAGCAAGAAAGTGAAACACAAAATGTTCAAAAAGTATTTATATATACTTTCCTTGTTTTCCAGAAGGTTTGTGTGTATGGATTACAATAGGCTTTATTCCTGCCAAGTGGCCATCTTTCACAGAACACTTCTTGTTCTGCTTCAGTGCAGGATCACAGACAGTAGTATCTGAGAAGCATAGAATCATAGATATCCTGCAAAGAAAAAGGGAAGAAATTATCTTCTGAGAAGCACAGTTTCTTATTTGTAGCTCACACTCCATTTGCCAGGTCTCTGTGTTAGATCCTCAAGGATCTATCCTTGTTACCCTTCTATTTCTCATCTATATGCTGCCCCTTGACGATATCATCCGAAAACACGGAGTCAGTTTCCACACCCAGCTCTACTTCTCCATTACTTCTCTCGACCCCTCCATGGTTTCTAAATTGTCAGACTGCTTGTCTGACATCCAGTACTGGATGAGCAGAAATTTTCTCCAATTAAATATTGGGAAGAACAAAGCCATTGTCTTCAGTCCCTGCCACAAACTGCGTTCCCTAGCCACTGACTCTATCTCTCTCTCTAGCATCTATCTGAGGCTAAACCAGACTATTCGCAACCTAGGCGTTTGACCCTGAAATGAGCTGCCAGTCACATATCCGCGGTATAACTAAAACCGCATATTTCCACCTCTAACATTACCCGTCTCCACCCCTGCCTCAGCTCATCTGCTGCTGAAACCCTTATTCGTGCCTTTGTTACCTCTAGACTTTACTACTCCAATGCACTCCTGGCTGGCCTCGCACATTCTACCCTACATAAATTTGAGGTCAGCCAAAACTCACCAGCCCATGTCCTAACTCGCACCAAGTCCGATTACCCATCACCCCTGTGCTCGCTGACCTACATTGGCTCCCGGTTAAGCAACACCTCGATTTCAAAATTCTCATCTTTGTTTACAAATCCCTCCATGGCCTCACGCTCCTTATCTCTGTAATCTCCTCCAGCCTCATAACCCCACGAGATGTCTGCGCATCCCTGATTATAACTGCTCAACCATCGGTGACTGTACCTTCAGCTACCTGGGCCCTAAGCTCTGGCACTCCTTCCCTAAGCCTCTCTGCCTCTCTACCACTCTTTCCTCCTTTAAGATGTTCCTTAAAACCTATCTCTTTGACCAAGCTTTCGGTCATCTGCCATAATTTCTTCTTATGTGGCTCAGTGTCAAATTTATTTATTTTGTCTTGTAAACACTGCTGTGAAGTGCCTTGGGACGATTTACTACGTTAAAGGCGCTACATATATAAAAGTTATTGTTGTTGTAAATGTTTACATTTAGAATCAAAGTAGCAGTTATTAACTAATAGACCCAAAACGTTAACTCTCTTGTTCTCCACAGATGCTGCCTGACCTGGTGAGATTTCCAGCATTTTCTGTTTTTATTTCAGACTCCAGTATCTGCAGTATTTTGCTTTTGTATTAGCAGTTACTAATGCTTTGCCCACTACAGGCCTGTTATTTTGTAAGGTTAATGTAAAGTTCTGGGTGTTTAGATTTAAGAAGGGAAACCATGTAATCCTTGTCATGTCTTTTCTCAAAAAGCCTTAATGATCTGATCTTGGCAACACTGTGGATGATTGCCATGCCTCTGGTGAGCTCAGGGTATTGGTAAGTTAATGCTTAGAATATTGTATCCAGTGAAGGGAATTAATCACAATGAACTTCTTCCTGCAGATGGAGCTGAAGACAACTAGGGAACTTGATTATAAGATGAAGAAAAGTGTAACTTAAAGGGAATGATGTTCAGATGAAGGTTTACTCACACAAAATGTCACAACCGTTTTTTCTCGTGACCAATTCTGACTGACCTGCTTGATATTTTCAGCATTTTCTGTTTTTATTCAGATTTCCAGCATTTGCAGTTTTTTTTCTATTTTAATTTTATTAATTCACAGGATGTGGGCTTCACTGGCAAGGCCAACATTTCTTGTCCTTCCCTAGTTGCCTTTGAGAAGGTGGTGATGAGCCGCCTTCTTGAACCGCTGCAGTCCATGTGGTGAAGGTACTCCCATTGTGCTGTTAGGTAGGAAGTTTCAGGATTTTGACCAAGCGATCATGAAGGAATGGTGATATATTTCCATCAGTACGGTGTGTAACTTGGAGGTGATGGTGTTCCCAGGCAGCCGCTGCCCTTGTCTTTCTAGGTGGTAGAGGTCACGAGTTTGGGAGATCGAAGAAGCCTTGCCGAGTTGCTGCAGTGCATCTTGTAGTTGGTTCATACTGCAGCCATAGTGCACCGGTGATGGAGGGGGTGAATGTTTAGGCAAGTGGAGAGTATTCCATCACACTCCTGACTTGTGCCTTGAAGATGGTGGAAAGGTTTTGGGGAGTCAGGAGGTGAGTCACTCGCCACAGAATACCCAGCCTCTGATCTGCTCTTGTTGCCACAGTATTTATGGGGCTGATCCAGGTAAGTTTCTGGTCAATGGTGACCCCAGGGATGTTGATGGTGGGAGATTCGGCGATGGTATTGAAGTTGCAGACTGGTATCGTTTTATGAAGGGTACCTGTGTATTTATCTGTGTTTTTCAGCTACTTGTTGTTATTATGTTTCCTGTTTTAAAACTGATGGCAAGATGCAACCTGATTTCATACAAACGTTTAGATTATTCACACAAAGCTTTCAGTAAGAATAGTAGGCTGTGGGCCACATAACCCATTCAATGTATCACTGAAGCAGAATTTAATTGTATCAAATCTGAAGCAACTAAGAGGCATCAGTAAGCATTTAGATAGCTCCCTTTTATTCCATTTAAAGTTGCATGGTAATGCAATAGAATGCATATACAAGGAGCAGTGTCATTATCCTTATAATTTTCCACTGCCTTGGGAAGCCACTTCGCTGCTGCTTGAGATGACTGAGATAAGGAACTCAGAGATAAATATATCAAACCATGTATCGCACTGGGGGGCTGCTGGGTGTTGGGCCAAGAACGGAACCTCAGAAGCGGCTGGGGGAATGGGAACGGAACTTTGGGGGCACTAAGTGAACGTGCCCTAGCAACAAGGTCAGCCCCAGATGATGTCTCGCAGGAAGGAAAGGGGAGTCTGGGGCGGGGAAGGGCGAATCTTTCACTGTGGTGCCTGGAAGACCAATCCTGTTCCTTCTGGCCCCAGATATGCTTCTTGCTGTTTTCACCTGACAGGAAAAGTCAAAACCTACCCACTCTGGCCACTGGTTAAAATTGAAGCCGGGCCCAAAGACCACCTCAGACGCTATCTGAATTTGAGAGAAGGACCTACAGCTCTTTGACACTTCCTCAGAGAACCGGGCGATGATGGCAGACCAGTAAATCCCCTGGTCGATGTTTACTGGCTGCCCACCTGGTTTCTGCTGGGTCGTAGAGTTAAGATTGTCCCTTATGTTTTTTTTCTCATTGCTACTCTTTTTAGTTTTACAGAAAGCCCCACAGATGTTACATATATTACATTTAGTGTCCTAAAATCAGATTTCTGCATGCTGGAAAATAATAGGCCATTTGGTTAACAGGTCCATGCCAGAGTTTATGCTCCATCTGAACCTCCTCCCACCCCTCTTCATCTCATCCTATCAACATATCCTCCTATTCCTTTCTCCCTCATGTGTTTATCTAGCTTCCTTTTAAATGCATCTATACAATTCATCTCAACCACTTGATGTGGTAGCGAATTCCACATTCTCACCACTCTCTGGGTAAATAAGTTTCTCCTGAATTCCCTATTGGATTTATTAATGACTGTCTTATATTTATGGCCTCTAGTTTTGGACTCTCCCACAAGTAGAAACATTTTCTCTACATCTACTCTATCAAACCCTTTCATAATTTAAAAAACCTCTATCAGGTCACCCCTCAGCTTTCCCCTTTCGAGAGAAAAGTGCCCCTGCCTGTTCAATCTTTTCTGATGGGTATAACCTCTCAGTTCTGGTATTATCTTTCTGAATCTTTTTTGCACCTTCTCAAGTGCCTATATATCTTTTTTATTATATGGAGACCAGTACGATTCACAGTACTCCCAAGTGTGCTCTAACCAAGGTTCTATACAAGCTTTTCAATTCTATCCCTCTAGCAATGAACCCAGTTCTTGGTTTGCATTTTTTATGGCTTTGCCTGCGTTGATACTTTTAATGATTTGTGAATGTATCATTCACATGTTTTAAATTTGAAAAAAAGTTATTTCCCCTTCTGCTCTAGTAAAGCGTAGCCTTTTATATGGGGCTTCTAACCGAGTAACGTTTGCTCCTGCTAGAGAGGCAATTTTCTTGTTTCTTTGGCCCTAGCCATGCCTATTTCAGGATTATTTCAAAGTTAAACATGCAGGAAATTACAAATATCCCCTAGCTTTAAGCAGAAAGTAAAGTGGTTTCCTTTTGAAACTGGAAAGTAATGATTCATGTGGTAGCTGTCACAGTGTCAGCTTAACAGCAAAATGTTCATAGCTACTTGACGTCCACTTTTTAAAGATTGATTTCATGTTTCTTCACATGCAGTGGAAAACTAAACAGATCAACATGTTTGAAAGTAGCTGTAGATGTGTGAAAATTAGTTTGTGGTTTTCAGAATTGGTTAAAAAATACCAAACCCCAACCCTCCCATAAAAATTAGAACACTTCTAATGATTCACAGATACTTAAAGGGATATGCCATTCTGAGGCAATATGGCCTTAATTCTAAAGTATTCCACACAAAATAATCCCAATTTTTCTGAATTATTTTGCTGTATTATGCATTACATAGATGTTTTTTTTAAATAGCTCAGAATGAAGCTCTGCTATGGTATTCTTTAGGAAGCCTGTCAGAATGTTCCACAGTCTCGAGCCTTTGGGTTCAATGGATTTGTCGAATTCTATCAAGTACCGCAGATAAATTTAAACATTATTCTGGCACAAGATGTACATTTTAGGCCATTAAATATAAAGTGTAGTAAATGATTTTTTAATTTATTAAAACAAGTTATCTCATTGCTGAAATCATCAGTAAAGCTGGCGGAAGAAAATCAGGTCTAAACATCATATCGTTAACAGCTAAAGCTTGCATCAAAATGCTTTTATTTTAGAATGTGTATAGCAACCTTTCACACGCCCCTTCACCTCCAGTATATTATTTAAACAGTGGCAAAGTCATTGAAAATTCTGAAAATAAATCCCTTAATGAGACTGGTTGGACAAGCTTTGCAAAGGAGAACTAGACTGTGAAGTGCTGGAAATCAGGAAAGAAAGTTCTCGTCTATTAATCACAAATACCTCAGCCATTCGCCCAGCCATTTGACATTGGCTATTTATTGACCAGGAGAATGTTAGTTGTTGTGTAGCATTGAGGCACTTTGATTTTGATTTCAATTAAGAGGGTGAATCTCTTTAGCTTCCTTCCGCTCCCCCACTGGATGCTCCGCAGAAACCTTGCTTGCGTAAACATCTATGGAAATTACATTGCCGGAGTGGGAAAATCCCAATGGGATTAACCCCCATGTCAGTCAACGGTGAAAATGTTAACTCTGCGGTGTGAAAGCAACCTAGTAGTCGGCCGACTTCCCGACCAAAATCAAAGGGAAGTCGAGTGGCCCGGAGCCACCAGGCAGACCCAGAAGTAAGTGTGGGCATGGAGTAATGGGGGTTCCAGGGCAATCTGTGTTTTTTTATCGGGGTGTCTGGGCAGGGGAGATCTAGGCTTTCCCTATTCACACACCTGCTCCTCCTGGCCCCACAAAGGAACGTTTTACCGATAGTTTCTGCCAGGATAGTTACTGCCGGTGCCCATCTTCACAAGGTTAAGCTGGCATTAAGGTCCTGTTAACATATTTGTATACATGTATGAGGTTCCCGTCGGATTCAGGTGGGCGCCTCATATGCCTGAAAAATCAGGCATTTTTAAATCGGGATGTAGCGGGTTTAGAGCACGTGTTTCATGCACTCCATTTTTACTGCCCAACTGTCTGATTTCCGCCGGGTGGGGAGAGTGTAAAGTCTATCTGGCCTTGCCAACAATCAGCATGTCAGCAAACAAAAAAATTGTTAAATGTGTCCAGCGTATTTGTTATATGGACGTGCTTATTTGTATTGCCAAAATGGCCACCATGCTCCACCCTTTGTCTATGATTGGCCCCCTTGGAGGATAAGCCACACCCTGAAGTTTTACTCGAATGTGTAACTGGAACCGCCCATCCCAAGGTCTCACTGACTTTGCAAATTGTAACTCGATCCACTTTCACTTCTTGAAGCGACAGAGGACAGAGCTCCCCAGAAGACAGCCAAAGTGCCTTCCTCAGTCCAAGTACATCCCTTTCCCAACCAAAGTGCCTTACCCCAGTCCAAGTGCATGCCTCCCCCAGCTGGTGCCTCCTGCAGCCGAAGTGCCTTACCCCAATCCAAGTACATCCCACCCTCAGCCAAAGTGTCTTACCCCAGTCCAAGTACTTCGCTCCCCCAGCCGAAGTGCCTTACTCCAGCACAAGTGCATACTTCCCCACCGCTCCCCCTCCACCCCACCATAGATGGGGCAGGCATTGTGTACGGATTGTTAACGGGTTTATTGGGTATGAAGTGAATAGTGACAGTGTCGTGACTTCTGGATATCATCCACTCCAACGATGTCCCTTGCAGAGGGTTGGAAAAATGTGATCCGTCTTCCCCCACCCGTGTCTCTCCCCTCAGCCTCTCTCTTTCTCCCCCAGTCTCTCTCACTTTCCCCCCAACTCTCTCACTCTCCCCCAATCTCTCTCTCCTCCTAGCCTCTCTCACTCCTTCCCCAGCCTCTCTCTCTCTCTCCCCCCAGCCTCTCTCACTCTCTCTCTCCCCCAGCCTCTCTCTCTCTCTCCCCCCAGCCTCTCTCTCTCTCTCCCCCCCAGCCTCTCTCTCTCTTTCCCCCAGCCTCTCTCACTCTCCCCTAGCCTCTCTCCCTCCCCTCAGCCTCTCTCACCCTCCCCCAGCCTCCCTCACTCCCCCTCAGCCTTTCTCATTCTCCCCCAGCCTTTCTCTCTCCCCCCAGCCTCTCTCACTCTCCCCCAGTTTCCCTCCCTCCCCCCAATCTCTCTCTCCCTCCCCAGTCTCTCTGCCCTCACCCAGTCTCTCTCTCTCTCTCTCTCATCCAGCCTCTTTCACTCTCCCACAGCCTCTCTCACTCTCCCCCAGCCTCTCTCACCCTCCCTCAGCCTCTCTCACCCTCCCCCAGCCTCCCTCACTCTCCCCCAGCCTTTCTCACTCTCCCCCAGCCCCTCTCTCTCCCCCCAGTCTTTCTTTCTCTCCCCAGTCTCTCTCTCTCTCTTTCCCCAGTCTCTCTCTCTCTCTTTCCCCCAGCCTCCCCCCAGCAACTCTCACACTCCCCCAGCCTCTCTCACTCTCCCCTCAGCCTCTCCCTCCCCCCGAGCCTCGCTCACTCTCCCCTCAGCCTCTCTCCCCCCAGCCTCTCTCTCCCTCCCCCCAGCCTCTCTCTCCCTCCCCTCAGCCTCTCTCACTCTCCCCTCAGCCTCTCTCACTCTCCCCTCAGCCTCTCTCACTCTCCTCTCAGCCTCTCTCACTCTCCCCTTAGTCTCTCTCACTCTGCCCCCAGCCTCTCTCACTCTGCCCCCAGTCTCTCTCATTCTGCCCCCATCCTCTCTCTCCCTCCCCCCAGCCTTTCTCACTCTCCCCTCAGCCTCTCTCACTCTCCCCTCAGCCTCTCTCACTCTCCCCTTAGTCTCTCTCACTCTCCCCCCAGCCTCTCTCACTCTCCCCCCAGCCTCTCTCACTCTCCCCCCAGCCTCTCTCTCTCTCCCCCCAGCCTCTCTCACTCTGCCCCCAGCCTCGCTCTCTCTCCCCCCAGCCTCTCTCACTCTGCCCCCAGCCTCTCTCTCTCTCCCCCCAGCTCTCTCACTCTGCCCCCAGCCTCTCTCTCTCTCCCCCCCCGCGCCTCTTTTTCTCTCCCCCCCCAGTCTCTCTCACTCTCCCCCAGCCTCTCTCACTCTCCCCCCAGGCTCTGTCTTGCTCTTTCCCCCAGGCCCGCTGCACTCGGCCCCAGGCCCATCAGCCCCACTGAGGGGGAGAGAACCAGGACTAGGGCCTGAGCATGCGAAGAGAGTTGGAGCCTCAGGTCCTGCTTCTCGGCACCACGTACATGGAATGCTTCGGCTGGGAGGGTGGGAGGAGCTTGACAGGTGCGGGGCTTGCTGCATGTCTGTCAAACAAAGTGCAGTACGGGCATGGGGGGCAGGGCTGGACAGACGCTTGTCTGTCAAAAAAAAAATGCAGTACAAATAGTTACATCGTTTTATAAATCAGTGTTTCAATCTCTCACATGCCTTCTACGTTCTTAAGAACAAAGTGCCAAATAAGTGGTGACATCATTGGCCAATGGAAACCAAATCAGCAGCTGATCCAATCACATCAGTTTCCCACCAGCCTACTTAGGTCAAAATGAACCCCCCACCCACCATGATCCTGCTGCAAGGCCGAAGTTTCAAATAACTGGATAGCTTTGTTAAATTTAGCATCACCATTTCTTTATCATTATTCAGTAGATCTTTTTTTTGAAATCCACAAAAAATGTTATTCCAAGGAAAGTTAAACATTGACAATAAACAGCAGGGATAAAAAGAGCATTGACCCGAGGCCCGAGATCACAGCGAGAGCAGGACCAGTGGCGGGGATAAAAGGAGCACTGACCCGAGGCCCGAGATCACAGCGAGAGCAGGACCAGTGGCGGGGATAAAAGGAGCACTGACCCGAGGCCCGAGATCACAGCGAGAGCAGGACCAGTGGCGGGGATAAAAGGAGCACTGACCCGAGGCCCGAGATCACAGCGAGAGCAGGACCAGTGGCGGGGATGAAAGGAGCATTGATCCGAGGCCCGAGATCACAGCGAGATCGGGCCCTGAGCAGCAGGGATAAAAGGAGCATTGATCTGAGGCCCGAGATCACAGCGAGAGCGGGACCAGTGGCAGGGATAAAAGGAGCATTAACCCAAGGCCCGAGATCACAGTGAGAGCGGGACCAGTGGCAGGGATAAAAGGAGCATTAACCCGAGGCCCGAGATCACAGCGAGAGCGGGACCAGCGGCGGGGATAAAAGGAGCATTGATCCAAGGCCCGTGATCACAGCGAGAGCGGGCCCTGAGCAGCAGGGATAAAAGGAGCATTGACCCGAGGCCCGAGATCACAGCGAGAGTGGGAGATCGAGGCCGAAGGTAAAACAAAGAAGTAGAAAGAAATCGAAGTGTGACGCCACAGCCAAGTGGGTAAATGATTGGCTGGTGGATTGGTGAGTATTTTTTTTCTTTTTCTTTTCTTATCAGTAGGAAACCTTTGGCATTGTTGCCAAATTAAGTTAATTTAAGGGTTAAGTCATGGCAGGAGAGCCCAGACCCATGTCATGCTCCTCCTGTGCTATGTGGGAAATCAGGGACACTTCCAGTGTGCAGGAAGTGTATCCAGCTGCAGCTCCTGTCAGACCGCATCGCGGCACTGGAACTGCGCATGGATTCACTCTGGAGCATCCGCGATGCTGAGGATGTCGTGAACAGCACGTTTAATGAATTGGTCACACCCGCAGGTAAAGGTCACAAAGGCAGATAGGGAATGGGTGACCATCAGGCAGTGCAGGAGTAGGAAGGTAGTGCAGGGGTACCCTGCGGTCATCTCCCTCCAAAACAGTGTACCACTTTGGATACTGATGGGAGAGATGTCTCATCAGGGGAAGGCAGCAGCAGCCAAGTTCATGGCACCATGGGTGGCTCTGCTACATAGGAGGGCAGGAAAAAGAGTGGGAGAGCTATAGTGGTAGGGGATTCTATTGTAAGGGGAATAGATAGGCATTTCTGCGGCCGCAATCGAGACTCCAGAATGGTATGTTGCCTCCCTGGTGCAAGGGCCAAGTCTTGGAGTGACTGCAGAGCATTCTGGAGGGGGAGGGTGAACAGCCAGTTGTCATGCACATAGGTACCAACGACATAGGTAAAAAATGGGATGAGGTCCTACAAGCTGAATTTAGGGAGCTAGGAGTTAAATTAAAAAGTAGGACCTCAAAGGTGGATTACTACCAGTGCCACGTGCTAGTCAGAGTAGAAATAGCAGGATAGTTAAGATGAATATGTGGCTTGAGAAATGGTGCAAGAGGGAGGGATTCAATTTCCTGGTACATTGGAGCCGGTTCTGGAAGAGGTGGGACCAGTACAAACCGGACGGTCTGCACCTGGGCAGGACCGGAACCGATGTCCTAGCAGGGAGTGTTTGCTAGTGCGTTGGGGAGGGGTTAAATTAATATGGCAGGGGGATGGGAATCTATGCAGGAACAAAGAGGGAAATAAAATGGGGGCAGAAGCAAAAAGTAGAAAGGAGATGAGGAAAAGTGGAGGGCAGAGAAATCAAAAGCAAAAATCAAAAAGGGCCACAGTACAACATAATTTTAAAAGGATAAAAAGTGTTAAAAAAACAAGCCTGTAGGCTCTGTGCCTCAATGCGAGGCGCATTCGTAATAAGGTGGATGAATTAACTGCACAGATAGTTGTTAACGGATATGATATAATTGGCATCACGGAGACATGGCTCCAGGGTGACCAAGGCTGGGAACTCAACATCCAGGGGTATTCAATATTCAGGAAGGATAGACAGAAAAGAAAAGGAGGTAGGGTAGCATTGCTGGTTAATGAGGAGGTTAACGCAATAGTAAGGAAGGACATTAGCTTGGATGATCTGTAATCTGTATGGGTAGAGCTGCGGAACACCAAAGGGCAGAAAACGCTAGTGGGAGTTGTGTACAGACCAACAAACAGTAGCAGTGAGGTTGAGGATGGCACCAAACAGGAAATTAGGGATGTGTGCAATAAAGGTACAGCAGTTATCATGGGTGACTTTAATCTACATATAGATTGGGCGAACCAAACTGGTAGCAATACGCTGCAGGAGGATTTCCTGGAGTGTGTAAGGGATCGTTTTCCAGACCAATATGTCGAGGAACCAACTAGAGAGTTGGCGATCCGTGACTGGGTGTTGTGTAATGAGAGAGAATTAATTAGCAATCTTGTTGTGCAAGGCCTCTTGGGGAAGAGTGACCATAATATGGTAGAATTCTTCATTAAGATGGAGAGTGACACAGTTAATTCAGAGACGAGAGTCCTGAACTTAAAGAAAGGTAACTTCAATGGTATGAGACGTGAATTGGCTAGGCTAGAGTGGCGAATGACACTTAAAGGGTTGATGGTGGATAGGCAATGGCAGACATTTAAAGATCACATCGATGAACTTCAACAATTGTACATCTCTGTCTGACGTAAAAATAAAATGGGGAAAGTGGCTCAACCGTGGCTAACAAGAGAAATTAGGGATAGTGTTCAAACCAAGGAAGATGCATATAAATTGCCACAAAAAACAGCAAACCTGAGGACTGGGAGCAAGTTAGAATTCAGCAGAGGAGGACAAAGGGTTTAATTAGGAGGGGGAAAATAGAGTATGAGAGTAAGCTTGCAGAGGTCATAGAAACTGACTGCAAAAGCTTCTATAGATATGTGAAGAGAAAACGAATAATGAAGACAAATGTAGGTCCCTTGCAGTTAGAATCAAGTGAATTTATAATGGGGAACAAAAAAATGGCAGACCAATTGAACAAATACTTTGGTTCTGTCTTCACTAAGGAAGACGCAAATAACCTTCTGGAAATACTAGGGGACCGAGGGTCTAGCGAGAAGGAGGAACTGAAGGAAATCCTTATTAGTCAGGAAATTGTATTAGGAAAATTGATGGGATTGAAGGCCGATAAATCCCCAGGGCCTGATAATCTGCATCCCAGAGTACTTAAGGAAGCCCTAGAAATAGTGGATGCATTGGTGGTCATTTTCCAACATTCTGTAGACTCTGGATCACTTCCCATGGATTGGAGGGTAGCTAGTGTAACCACACTTTTTGAAAAAGGAGGGAGAGAGTAAACAGGGAATTATAGACTGGTTAGCCTGACATCAGTAGTAGGGGAAATGTTGGAATCAATTATTAAAGATGAAATAGCAGCGCATTTGGAAAGCTGTGACAGGATCGGTCCAAGTCAGCATGGATTTATGAAAGAGAAATCATGCTTGACAAATCTTCTAGAATGTTTTGAGGATGTAACTAGTAGAGTGGACAAGGGAGAACCAGTGGATGTGTTGTATTTGGACTTTCAAAAGGCTTTTGACAAGGTCCCACACAAGAGATTAGTGTGCAAAATTAAAGCACATGGTATTGGGGGTAATGTATTGACGTGGATAGAGAACTGTTTGGCAGACAGGAAGCAAAGAGTAGGAATAAACGAGTCCTTTTCAGAATGGCAGGCAGTGACTAGTGGGGTACCGCAAGGTTCAGTGCTGGGACCCCAGCTATTTATAATATACATTAATGATTTAGACGAAGGAATTGAATGTAATATCTCCAAGTTTGCAGATGACACTAAGCTGGATGGCAGTGTGAGCTGTGAGGAGGATGCTAAGAGGCTGCAGGGTGACTTGGACAGGTTAGGTGAGTGGGCAAATGCATGGCAGTGGCAGTATAATGTAGATAAATGTGAGGTTATCCATTTTGGTGGCAAAAACAGGAAGGCAGAATATTATCTGAATGGTGACAGATTAGGAAAAGGGGAGGTGCAATGAGATCTGGGTGTCATGGTACATCAGTCATTGAAAGCAGGCAGTGAAGAAGGCAAATTGCATGTTGGCCTTCATAGCTGGAGGATTTGAGTATAGGAGCAGGGAGGTCTTACTGCAGTTGTACAGGGCCTTGGTGAGGCCACACCTTGAATATTGTGTACAGTTTTAGTCTCCTAATCTGAGGAAGGATATTCTTGCTATTGAGGGAGTGCAGCAAAGGTTCACCAGACTGATTCCCGGGATGGCAGGACTGACATATGAAGAAAGACTGGATTGACTAGGCTTATATTCACTGGAATTTAGAAGAATGAGAGGGGATCTCATAGAAACATATAAAATTCTGATGGGATTGGACAGGTTAAATGCAGGAAGAATGTTCCCACTGTTGGGGAAGCCCAGAACCAAGGGTCACAGTCTAAGGATAAAAAGGGTAAGCCATTTACGACCGAGATGAGGAGAAACTTCTTCACTCAGAGAATTGTGAACCTGTGGAATTCTCTACCACAGAGGCCAGTTCATTGGATATATTCAAAAGGGAGTTAGGTGTGGCCCTAATGGCTAAAGGGATCAAGGGGTATGGAGAGAAGGCAGGAATGGGGTACTGAAGTTGCATGATCAGCCATGATCATATTGAATGGTGGTGCAGACTCGAAGGGCCGAATGGCCTACTCCTGCATCTATTTTCTATGTTTCTATGTCATCAGATTTTATTCATGTTCAACAATGAAATTGAAATCTAACAAATTGAGGGGAACATTTCTTCTAGTGACGAACAAAGTATTAGTCCAGACTGTGTATGTTCACAGGCAGAGAAGATATTACGCCAAGCTCAATACTCTCCTTGTCTGACATCCAATAATAGGAAATTACACCCGTTTACTTTGACTATTTCACATTTATTCTGGCCAATAAAACCTGTACAGTACTAAACTACATCCAGTTCATAATTAAAGGGTGGTTCTATTCTGTTAATCAATTTGCCCAAATCATCCACCATGACTAAAATGTGTTGGTACCTGTGGAATTTGGAGCCAATGAGAATAGATTTAATAAACACTTGATTGGAGAGTCAGAAAGGAGGAGTAAAAATACCAATAAATTCATTGAGGCATCAGTGACTGTTCTCGCACAATGTGAGGCAAGATAACAGGTTTAGACCCAAATGTATTGGGTTAGGCATCTAGCAATCTATTAACAATACGATGGGATAGATTGCCTGGATATTAACCTTATGGGGCAGACCACACACTCGTTACAGAACGCGCCTGGTTATCATTCCATTGAATTGAATTGAATTCGAATCAGGTGGGTTCTGTGGGGGACGTGTGGTCTGCCCCATAAGATTAGCCCCGGGATTGAAGACACAATTCTACCCTATTGTATTGTTAGATTTTATATTGTTGTCAAAGCCAAGGCCAAAAACAAGTGGCAGAAGATTTTGGAGTTCTATAACGAAAGTTAGGAAAAAGTAATGGGAAGCGGTTTTAAAAATGGAACAATGGAATACAAAGGGTATGTAGAGGATAAGGAAAGAAAGGAGATTCTGTTTTTAAAAAGAGAAGCATAGCAGCACTTGGGCTGCAGTGATTTAACAAAGAGGAAACAAGAATGAGGAGATCATGATTGATGCAAAAGACAATTGCAGTTAGCAAAGGAAAGTATTAGAAAATATAAGAGGGAATTAGACTAATTGCACATGGCAGCAAGAAAGTACAAATATTTTACAATTATATAAACATTAGAAGGAATGTTAGATATAGGTAGGGCCGTTGAGGGGTAAATTAAGTAGAACTATTACAGCAGATCAGGATATGGCAGATATATTTGAATGGATTCTTCAAATTGGTTTCATAAAAGAGGACTATAGATGAATTTTATCCAAGTGATGCATGTTGGAAGGAAGTATGAGGAGAGGCAATATAAATTAAATTGAAGAGGGGTACAGGAACAGAGAGAACGTGGCAGGGTAAGTTGATAAGACTGTTAAAAAGCATATGGCTTTAAGAATAGAGGCATAGAGTACGAAAGCAACAAAGTTATAGTAAACCTTTATAAATTACTGGTTAGGCCTCAGCTGGATCATTCCAATTCTGGACACCTCACTTTATGTCAAAGGCTTAGAGAGGGTGCAGAGGAGATTTACCAGAATGGTACCAGGGATGAGGGACTTCAGTTATGTGGTGAGATTGTAGAAGCTGAGAGTGTTCTCCTTAGAGCAGAGAAGGTTAAGGAGAGACTTAAAATTATGAGGGGTTTTGCTCGAGTATATAGGGAGAAACTGTTTCCAATGGGAGAGGGGTTGGTAACCAGAGGATACAGATTTAAAATCATTGGCAAAAAAGCCAGGGGGAGATGAGGAGAAATTATTTTACACAGCGAGCTGTTATGGGCTGGAATGCACAGCCTGAAAGGGTGGTGCAAACAATTCAATAGTAACTTTCAAAAGTGAATTGGATAAATACTTGAAAAGGAGAAATTTGCAGGGCGATGGGGAAAGAACAGGGGAGTGAGACTAATTGGATAGCTCTTTTAAAGAGCCGGCACAGGCACGATGGGCTGAATGGCCTCCTATGCTGCATGATTCTATGAAATTCTAGTCACTGATAGGGTGAAACGATAGGGAGACTTGAACTAATTGTTAAGCATATACACAACTTAATAATGAATGTGTCATGCAGAACTTGGAGAAATAAAATATAGACAAGGTTTCTGGGCCAGATGGGATACAGGTTAGTGCCCTCAAAGAATTAAAGGAGGAAATAGATTGCTATTTTTACAGAGCTCCATAAATATTGAAGTAGTGTATGAGTAATGGAGCATGGTATATATTCCAGTATTCATGAGAGGAGCAAGGCAAAATCCTGGCAATTACCGGCCAATTAATCTAACATACATAGTCATCAAAATACTTCAGATCATTAAATGAGATGCTATAAAGTAACATCTTAAGAGCAGAGAGGTAGCATAGGGAGTAATGAGAAGTAATGGGCCATGTCTTAAAAACCTACTGGAATTCTTTGAGGAGGTATCTAAGCTAGTGAAGAAGGATAATCCAGTAGAGGTAGTTTACTTCTATTTCCAAAAGGTCTCGCATGGAAACAATAAGAGAAGCTTAAGGGCCATGAAGCTAAATTTGTTGGATTGAGATCTTGTTTAACCACAGGTGACGAGCGGAAAACACTGTGCCTCGGAAATAGTAGCAAGTGCTGATCCACAGGAATCTATACTATGACCCCTATTGTTCACAATATTTATGAATAGCAACATAGGAACAGGAAGAGGCTTTCAGTCCCTTGAGCCCGTTCCACCCTTCAGTTGGATATTGTCTGATCTGTATTTACTCACTTGGTTCCATACCTCTTCATGTCCTTACCTAACAAAAATCTATCTATCTCAGTCTTGAAAGCTACAATTGACACCCAGCATCCACAGGTTTTTGGGCGAGAGTGTTCCAGATTGCCTCTACCCTTTGTGTGAAGAAATGCTACCTAATTTCACTCCTGCACTTTTCATATAAATGATGGCCTTTCATGAGTTCACAGTAGAGAAGACATTTTGGGTTATATATAAATGTGTTTATGATTTTACTACATTGGGACCACAGAGGATAAATAAGTTAGCAAGAACTGACACAAAGGCTTATGAAGACCAAAGTGTCATTCGGAAATAAAGCAGAAAAGATAGCAAAATGGTTTCTAAAATGACCTGAAAACATTTACTAGAATCACTGTGGGGTCTTCAAACGTTGTCCACCTGAAAGGTCATATTGAGGCCCACGACTCGCCAGGTTTCCTGGGTTCACTTGGTATCCAGCACATCCACCAGCCATAAAATGGAGCCCTGCCCTTGCTTGTCCCCTTTTGAATATCCTAATGAAACTCTCACCTGCTTGGGACAGGACCTTCTATTTCCTGATCAGAAATTGGTGCGGAACCAAATTTAGGCAACAATGAGGCAGGATCGATTGTGCTTGAATTTGCTCTGTTCATATCCCAAAAGGAGTGCATATACCTGAGACTAAAATTGGCACCCACAAGATTGGTTCACAAAGTAGCACAAGGTGTTAACTTGACTCAGTTGGTAGCACTCTAATCTTTGAGTGAAGTGCTTTGGGACATTGCTGAGACAATGATAAGGTGTTGTATAATGCAAGTTTGATATATCCAAGTTTGTTGACAAAACAAAGCTAGGTGGGAAAGTAAGCTGTGAAGAGGACAGGAAAAGCCTGCAAAGGGATATAGACAGGTTAGGTGAGTGAGAAAGAAGGTAGTAGATGAAGTATAATGTGGGGAAATGTGAGACTATTCACATTGGTAGGAAGAATAGAAAAACAATATATCTTAAATGGTAAGAAACTATTAAATGTTGGTGTTCAGAGAGATGTAGGTATCCACATATAGTAAACATAGAGTAAACATGCAGGTACAGCAAGTAATTAAGAATGTTATATTGTGTTCTTATGAAAGGGTTTAGAAGAATAAGAGGTGATCTCATTGAAACATATAAGATTCTGAGGGGGATTGAGAGAATGTTTCACCTGGCTGGAGAATCTAGAACTGGGGGCTTAGTCTTAGGATAAGGGGTTGACCATTTAGGACTGAGATGAGGAGGAATTTCTTCACTCAGAGGGTTGTGAATCTTTGGAGTTTTCTACCCCAGAGGGCGGTGGGTGCTCAGTCGTTGAGTATATTCAAGGCTGAGATCGATACACTTTTGGACTCTTGGGCATCAAGGGAGATGAGGATCGGACAGGAAAGTGGAGTTGGGGTGGAAGATCAGCCATGATCTTATTGAATAACGGAGCAGGCTCGAGGGGCCATATGGCCTACTCCTGCTCCTAATTCTTATGTTCTTAAGTTATTTTTTTATTTCTCACACCAGGCAAAATTATACAGCAGCTGATGACAAATTTACAATTAAATATGAAGCACATAGAAACATGACAAAGTCTTTCAGGAGGTTCAAATGTACAATTGCTGCTGTTGGGGCCACAACTCTCGATGAAATTCATGGTAGCAAGATAGGCTTTTGTAAACAGTTGTTGCTGCGCAATTAAGGTAATACTGTAACAAACATACATTCTGAGGTAAAGTCTATTGTAAATTAAGATGATAGTAATAACTAAAAGATTACACAATAATACAGCAAATGTAGAAAGGATCAGCTATATACCCGTGTAGTAGAGTGATTGAGCTTATCCGTGGATGATTTTACAGTTCATATTCAAAATATTGATGGAAACATCTGCTGTACACATTTTCTCAGGCCAGAACTTCTGATTGCTTATTTTCCCCTTGCAGAATTAAAATTCTTCCAGATCAGGCCTTACAAATACTTGCGCCAAATGAGTCTGATGTGGGAGTCTACACTTGCACCGCCACCAGCCCGATTGGTTTGGATTCCCTGTCATCCAAAGTTGCTGTAACAGGTTTGCTATAATTGTAATAACTCATCCGTTCCTTCCCAAAAAGGTGAATTTGTCTTTGTTTCCTGAAGTAATTGACAGCTTTATACAATGACATTTTATCGCTTTCCATTAGGCCCATAAAAACTAATTGGCAAGGATTTCAATTGTCAGGTCAATTGAACCTCACAGGCAGCTGTAAACAAAGCATAAAACTCCAACTCATGGAATCTTAGAAACTACAACTGTTGATATAAATGATGATGAAAACAGAAAGGAGATACTTAATTCCATTGCTTTGTTTGGAAAAAGTGGTTCATTAATTGAAGTTTCCTGGATATTTAGCGATTACATACTATACCATTTGTTTTATTTTGCATAGGGAAGCCAGTAATTAGAGTGTCCAAACATGATTTGGTGAACATTAATTCAACATCTGTCAGTGTGGATATAGGAAGTGTTGTGAAAGCAAGGTTGAGAGCCAATATCACAATCATGTGCCAAGTCAATGGTAAGACTGCCTTTAAATTAATACATTCTGTTTCAAATGACAATTAAACAAATAATGATCTGGGAATGTTTTTTGTATTTTAAAGTTTTAAGAATGGGGCTTTCTCACAACTTGTATGTTACAAGAAATTATCCGAATGTATTCCAGGAATTAATTCTCAGCCCTGTGGCAGAACTGTATTTCTACTAAACATTAATCTGATCATAGGTTTCTGCTTAATAAGGTATTCCTTCTGGGAGGTTAAATAGTATTATAAAAATGGGAGAAACTTGTTAGTCCTGAAATTCTGAGATTTTTAGGGGACAAATTTGTTCTGCTATTTCCACCAGAATTGCATCTGATTTAAGTTAAGCTTGTATTAAAGAGGGTAAGTTACCCACGTGAGTCTCAAACTGGGAATTGGTTGAGTTCACAGGCTTTGAATGTCTATGAACGTTTTCTGAAGTATCAGCTTCTGATGCCATTGGAAGAATCTTTTCTCAGCTGTGGCACTGGGAAAGGATTCTGCGAGCTGCCTTTCAGCAGTTTCAGGTGGGGAAATCATTTACTTACCATGGTGTTCACTATGGGCATCCCTATATATGTCCAATGATGGAGGCAGAACAGGAGCAGGGGAATGAATAACAGAGGTACACAGGATAAGGCTACATCAAAGGAGAAAATCAACTAGAAAGTACCTTACACCAGAGTCTATCCATCATGGTGCTCCCTCATTTCATTGGCACTAATTCAGTAGGGAGGCATAAACAGAAAACTGTCTCCTGTTGCAAATTGACTTTCTCTCAAACACAAAAACAGAGAACACACTTCAGAACACTGAACTTCATTGATTTCACTGTCCACATATATATATATATATATATATATATTTCACTGTACTTCACTCCTCTCTCTGCTGTCCTGGCTGCTGTCCTGGTCCCTATCCTGGTGCCTACCCTGCACTCTGGTGATACCAAGGACCAGGGGTGCAAGTAGTTCCTAGCTGTGCTGTAGTATCATGAGCTTCTTGGCACTAAGATGGCCCTGGTATTGTGGCTTTTGAGTGCTGGAGGGCTCCTCAGCAGGATCCTCACCATTGTAAGTGTATGAACAGCCTGGTCTTGTATCCTGACACCTACATGAGAGCAGGAATCTTGGAGGGTAAGCTAGAAAGATCACGTGATTTCACCAGGAGAGAAGCCAGCATCATGATGGCAGATTCTGGCCATGCAACTTGTGATGGGTCCTGATCGGCAGGGAGGCAGACCTGATGTCATCAGTTAAATCCTGAAGATCCTGAGAGATGTCAACCTGACACTCTCAGAAGCTGCTATCCATCATTCTCTCCAAATGGTTCCCCCAAGACTTGAAGGCCAATGGTCGAAACATCCACACTGAGGCAGATCTTCATGGTGGCATCAACCACTGCAGAAATTGGTGCTTTGTGCCAAATCCCTCCCAGATCTGCTAACTGAGGATGGCACTGGACTCTGCCCTCACACCTGCCATTTGTCTCGGGTCCACCGAGATGGTCCTCAGTACCATCATATGAGTGCGACTTGAGGGAACTTACCACAGTAGAACAGCAGCAAAATACTACGGATACCGAAAATCTGAAATAAAAACAGAAAATGCTGCAAATACTCAGTGGGTCAGGCAGCATCTGTGGAGAGAGAAAGAGAGTTAACGGTTCAAGTCGGTGATCTTTCATCAGAACTGAAAAAGGTAGAGATGGCACAGATTTTAAGCAAGTGCAGAGGCAGGAGTGATTAAATGACATAAGGTATGATTGCACCAAGCAAAAGGAGATGCTAATGGGACAAGTAAAGGAACAAAAGATGGGTCTAGAGGAGGTGTAAATTCCCACTTAATGCCTTTTGCTTTGTACAATCATACCTTTTGTCATTTAATTTCTCCTGCCTTCCATCCTATCACAGACCTTCCCTTTCGTTCTTTCCTCCACTCCCCCTTTCCCAGCCTCTGTTGCATCTGTAACTTTTTCCAGTTCTGATGAAAGGTCATCGACCTGAAACGTTAACTCTGTTTCTCTCTCCACAGATGCTGCCCAACCTGCTGAGTATTTCTAGCATTTTCTGTTTTTATCACAATGGAAAGTTGGCAAGATAGGATGCATATTCAGGAAGGCAGAGCTGTTTACGACAGTATCCGTGAATGTCCCAATTTGATAGAAATTTCCTTATTTCACATGATAGAGTTGTTAGGAGTATGTCCACCATAATTACTGGCAAGACTTTTTCTGTCTCATGGACACCAATATAGATTGCACTGTAAATGACAAAATAGATGTGCCTTTGGCAATCTTAGTTCAGTTCCGAGATGGTAAGACTACACGGCAGAAACTGCCTCTAATTTGGTACTGAAATCATAATCTCCTTCAGGGAGGCCACAAGATTGGAAAATAAAATGGTATATTGTACAGTAAGGGTGCTCTTCTGAGAATAGGATAGGTTGAGGAAGCTTTAATCTGTATCTAACCATGCTGTATTTGATTTGGGTATCCATGTTGAAAACACTCAATGCCCAAAATGGGAGAAAGTTACATTCACGAATACTAAGGTCCCACACTTTACAGGGCACAAAATTCACCAAATAGAGAAGATAGAAAGCCAAAGTATCTGCACACCACTTGTTAACTTTATTTACTTTACATAAATTTATATACATTGGTCTATCTGCTACCACAAATAATTTTTATCTTTATTTCCCATTATTCAAACTTTAGGTTTGTTATGTCTTAACTATTTTCCTGGAAAATCCTGCTATAACTGGACTGGTTTGTACAGGTGATTTACTGGAAGATTACATTTTTGTGCAATGACTTCAATTCCACTCCAAGCGCTTATAGAATCATAGAATGGTTACAGCACAGAAGGAGGCCATTCGGCCCATCGAGCCCATGCCGGCTCTCTGCAAGAGCACTTCAGCTAGTCCCACTTCCCTGCCCTTTTCCCATAGCCCTGCAAATTTTTTCCCCTCATTGGTTTAATTTCTGTAAAACAAGTTTGAGATAAATATAAAATAAAGTTTCTATTGTTAGACTTAACAATGTCAGGTCTATATCACCTGCTGAAGCAGCAGTGGATGATTTAAGAATATGCATTCGGATAACCTCAGATTATAGCTCTGGCATTCATCCTGTGGTTCATTCATAATCCACAGGCTAATCCTGGCTATTCCGGGAACTATGTGAGCCCACGATAACTCCCAATAGCTCCAAGACAATAAATTCCAAACATTCCACTTCGACAAAAGTTGTTATAATATCTACTGTGAGTGCCATGTTGCACTGGCCAGAGAATGCCCAACACTTCTGGAAAAGGCAAGACCCTGCAAAGATTTTACAATAAAATTTCATTTAAAAATTCTCTGAAGAAAATATCTTTATTGGAAAGTTGCTTGTGTCTTATCATTTGCTGCACTGTGACCATCGCGTCGGTCAGTTTTTTTCTGTTTTTTTCTCCCATCTAATTGGTTAATTTTGTTTATTTTCTACCGTGTTCACCGATCCTATCGCGTCAAACCTCGCCGCTCAATCACGGGCTATCAGAAACATGTTATTCACCCACGGTCCAGCAAACAGTAATTGCAAGGTGCAGCTGGTGTAATAGTTCCACATTTGCCCCAATATGTACCCCAAAATTAATATTTCTAAAATAATACACACATAAATATTAACAATTCTTAAATAATCATAGTTACCATATTCCAATTGCTCCAACAAACTTGCATTTATATCTCACCTTATCAGTCACTCAGAAGCAGCTCAAAGTAATTTACATGCAACAAATTGCTTTGAAGTGCAGTGCCTCAGCCTCCATGCTGTTTTAAAGCATGGCCCCTTTCCCACACCTGCCGTTCCCAACCCCCGCCTTTCCCAAACCCCCACCTTTCCCAAACCCTCGCCTTTCCCAATCCCCGCCTTTCCCAAACCCCCGCCTTTCCCAAACCCCCGCCTTTCCCAACCCCCGCCTTTCCCAACCCCCGCCTTTCCCAACCCCCGCCTTTCCCAACCCCCGCCTTTCCCAAACCCCCGCCTTCCCAAACCCCCGCCTTCCCAAACCCCCGCCTTTCCAAACCCCCGCCTTTCCCAACCCCCGCCTTTCCCAACCCCCGCCTTTCCCAAACCCCTGCCTTTCCCAACTCCCGCCTTTCCCAAACCCCGCCTTTCCCAAACCCCTGCCTTTCCCAAACCCCCGCCTTTCCCAAACCCCCGCCTTTCCCAACCCCCGCCTTTCCCAAACCCCCGCCTTTCCCACCTCATGCCTTGATTTTAGTTCTTTTATTAATTCTTTGATCTT
The DNA here is from genome assembly GCF_044704955.1 of Pristiophorus japonicus. Classification (NCBI taxonomy): domain Eukaryota; kingdom Metazoa; phylum Chordata; class Chondrichthyes; family Pristiophoridae; genus Pristiophorus; species Pristiophorus japonicus. The sequence continues at coordinate 217,995,455 of NC_091977.1, read as the reverse complement.
TAATTCTTTAAAATGTTATTGTAACCTTAAACCTTTCTTAAAGAGTGATAATGCAAAGACTGTAAACTAATGGATCAGGCCGTTCATTCCCATCCTTCCCAAGCCAGGCATTAGCAAGATAATGTTACTTGTTTGTTTTGCTTTACTTCAGTGATGATTATCGCTGATATATTATTTTCAAAGGAAGTTGTTACTCTTGGATCTGTTACCACATTCAGCCCTTTGGCTGTTGGCTGCTGCTTGAGGTCTGATGCTCTTGGAAGAAATGTAACATTGTGGTTAGATTTGATTGGCCTGGTGTTCCCAGGCTGAGGCAGTAACATATCTCCATCCGGTTTATAGCGTGACTAACCCACCTGTGAAAGGAAGTGTCAAGCACACGGCACACATGCAGTTCATTAATCACTTGGATGCTACTGTTACCAGTTGGGAAGCAAAGCCATTAACGGTAGTCAGTGTAGGTGGTTTTCTAGGGCGTAATGAAAAGGCACCTCCTATTGCAAGTTCTGGACGATAGGGATTATATATGGACAGATCAGACTCGGACACACGTTTTTCGGGCTCAACCGTATTGTGTTTAATAAGATTAACAACACCACTCATAAACAGTGCAAAACAGTGCAACCCTGGCTTATCCAATAAGCCCTGCAATGCTAAGTTAGCACTGCTTAATAAAAGAACCCTCCCGTGAAATAAACTAATACAGAGCCCCCCCGCCCCAGCACAAAACCCCTTGCGTTTGGTTGGGACTTACAATCACCCCCTCACACAGCTAAGTAGTCTTGCGAATGTGTAGGCGCAGACAATATGCTCACCCTGATTGCCCGTTGTCTTGCTTGCAGCTTCTTCCTGTATATCTCGCTCCTAGTTCTGTACCGCCGACGCAGTATCCAAATTGCAGTTTGAGTCAAGGTCCATTGGTGAGGGTTGAAGAGCAGCGCTCAGCTTCTGGCGGTGTTTTGTTGAATGAAGAGAGTTTCGAACGTGTGCTTGAACTTCAGCTTGCCAGAGCTTCCTGCAAAATGGCTCCTTATATCCTCAAAGCCCATCACCTTTCCTCCCACCAATACATTGACTCAGGTGATCTGTCTTGTACCTTCCCCACCTTTGATAATACAGCACTCTCTCAGTACTGGACGATCAGCCTAGATTTTTGTGTTTGAGTCTCTGGAGTGGGATTTGAACCCACAACTTTCTGATTCAGGAGGTAGTGGTGCTACCCACTGAGCCACAGCTGACACATTAGACCAGTGTGTTTTTAGTAGAATAAAGAGGCATTGCTGGATCTAATGCTAGGCAATGTAAGGCAACAAGAGCATCCTGGAAATAATTAGCACAGCATAATTCGTCTTGATATAGGAATTGACAAGAACAGAGAAATCGGACTTGTACTTAACTGGAAAAAAAGACAAGTTCAGTGAGATAAAACAACAACAACAACTTTTATTTATATAGCGCCTTTAACGTAGTGAAACATCCCAAGGTGCTTCACAGGAGTATTATGAGATAAAAATTTGACACTGAGCCGCATAAGTAGGAAACCTGGAAACGCGTCCAGATTCATTGTAAAGTAGAAATGTAAAATCAGACGGTGCAGAAATAATGGTAAATACTCAAACAGGTAGAGATACGAACGGCTAAGAAGAGAAATGAAGAAAGACTGACAGGTAATATAAAGGGAAATAGTAAAGGATTTTATAAATACATAAAAAGTAAAAGAAGTGGTAGAGCCAATTAAAGATGAAAAAGGAAATCCTCTTATGCAGGATGAAGGAATAGAGGCAATACAATAGTCTCCATTTTCACAGGAGATAGTGGAAGTGAGAATGTACGGTACAGGAAGTGGAGCAATTAGACAGAAAATACTACTGAAAAAAGCTGATGGAACTCAAAGTGAGTGTCTCTTACTGCCTTTTCCTGTGTGTTGTCTCTGAGAATATGTAATAATGTAGCATTTCCTATATGTGCCTGTAGCATTAAGGTTTTTGTGTGGGTGTATTATATAGTTTCTATCTATGTCAAATATTTACATATAAGGGAACTTTTATCATTTCTACAAATGCTCTGCTGCCCTCTGGTGGAGCCAGAGTCTGTAAATGGTACCGAGCCCAAAACTGGAATTTAAATTAACTGTGGCACGAAATTGCATTTTAATCAATTAATCATTTGCAAAACATTTTCTGAAATACGACTTTAAAATCCAGATTGTGCGATTGAAAGATGCTGTTTTATGGATTCATCTTTCATTTATTGAAGTTACAATATCAGAAAGGTCTTTTATTACAGATTTTCTTTGTTATATCCTGATATTGTGATATTCCTAGTGTAAGCATATGTTGTGCATGGTACACAATAACAGCAAGTGAGCCATGTAGTTTGGGTTGACTGGCAGAAGAGCCATGGGGCTTACATGCCTGCAGAGTCATGTTCTACTGGGCTCTGGAAGTGCCACCATTGCTATATGAGTTACTGAGCCATACACCACCAAAGACCAACCTAAGTGGAGGAAGTGCATCCGGGAGGGCGCTGAGCACCTCGAGTCTCATCGCCAAGAGCATGCAGACATCAAGCGCAGGCAGCGGAAAGAGCGTGTGGCAAATCTGTCTCACCCACTCTTTCCCTCAATGACTATCTGTCCCATCTGTGACAGGGACTGTGGTTCTCGTATTGGACTGTTCGGCCACCTAAGGATTCATTTTAAGAGTGGAAGCAAGTCTTCCTCGATTCCGAGGGACTGCCTATGATGATGATGAGTTACTATATTTGCACCGTGCCTATGATATGTTTTTTTTATATGTTCATGGCCTGTGGGCGTTTCTGACAATGCCAACATTTATTGCCCATCCCTAATTGTCCATGAGAAGGGGGTGGTGAGCCTTCTTGAACTACAGAGGACAGTTAAGAGTCAACCACATTGCTGTGGGTCTGGAGTCACATATAGGCCAGACCAGGTAAGGACGGCAGACTTCCTTCCCCAAAGGACATTAGTGAACCAGATGGATTTTTACGACAATCCGGTAGTTTCATGATCTAACTTTTTATTCCAGATTTATTTAATTAACTGAATTTTAAATTTCCAGCTGCCATGGTGGGATTTGAACTCGTGTCTTTGAATCATTCGTCCAGGCCTCTGGATTACTTAGTCCAGTAACATAACCACTATGACTTATCTTATGTAGAAAGTGTTCTTGACTCATGAGTCATTCATGAGCAGAATAGGACCCATATTTTGAAAAATCTCAGGCAGAGTACATCAAGAAGAAATGTCTCAGAATAGATACAGTACAAGAAGCCAGAATAACGTACAAATCAAGAGCTTAAAGTGGTGTGTAGAACCATAAACGTTTACAGCATGAAGGAGTTCATTCAGCCCATTGTGTCTGTGCTGGCTCTTTGCTACAGCATTCCAAAACTAAGGCCATTGCCCCACTCTTTGAATCACATTGGCGTGTTCTATCACATGCTCCTTCATCATGCTGGAAGATGGCACCTAATGTCCAAACTGCAACAACTTCTAAGTGATTCTCTTATGGAATTAGCTGAATGCAGGGTTTCACTGACAGCCTGTTGGGATATGAGTGATCCTATCCCTCTCTGGGCTTTGATTGTGAGGGTCCTACATTCTGTGAAGCAGCCACATTGGGTCTGTGGTGCCTGACTGGTGTTGCCTGCTCTCAGCTCGCTGCCTGGGGCACTGTATGCTCCGTGCAGAGTGCCCATGAATTGTGTGTTTCCCCTCTCTGCGTTATTTTACATTAAGCAGAATATTGGCTATCAGGAAATCCCACTTCATGAATATCTGGAAGCTCTAATTCATTATACTTTACAACCAGATTTTGCTGATGTCCAGCTATGCAGTGCTGCTGCTGGGAATTCATGTTAACCACCTGCTCCATTTACTAATGTCTCTAGGGCTCATAGGCGGAACAACCCATCCACTCGAGTGTGCCTGTTTTTGTAAATGCGTCTGATATAAGCCATTCGATTCCAGCTGGGTGAACAAATTTGATGGCGTTTGAATCTTTTACAAAGCACTTCCATGCTTGGTTTTACCCCAACCCTAACTCCACCAAGGAAAACAAGGAATTTTAAAAATGTGTAACTAAATGCTATTGGATTCCATTTTTCTCTTAGAGCTTATGTGCATCGATCGTAGATGCTTCAATTCAGGGCGCAGTGTGTTTATAATTTAATCGCCTAGTGAATAATAAATCAAGATGTCTTTTTTTAAATGGCTAAAAGTTATTTTTTTATTTGTACAAGTATGTAATAACCTTTCTAAGTAGTGGAACTTAACCTCTTCAAGATTGAAAGATTGATTCAGCTCTTAAAACATGTCCGTTATTCCTGTTTATAGTTGTGAAGGTATGTACTGTATAAAGTGAAAGTGGTTAGTGTGTATTCCTGGACACTGCTAATTTATAGCATTCTTTAAAAATGCTAAACATTTTAAATTGTTTTCAGTTCGTTACTGAATTTTTTTAAGCACCTTTTACAGTGATATCATTTATATATAGATACATATCTAATGTAGATATATACCTAAAGGCAAACTAATGCTCCATAATAATGCACACGCACTTTCACTGTAATTGTTCTTCAAATCTTCACAATTTATCCTCTATCTGTGTTTTAATAGAGGGGTACTTCTGAAGTAGTGTTCTCTGAGCATTTGTGATTTGCCTTCAATAAGGCAAGTGATTAATCCCGCAATAAGAATGTCTACATTTATTACGTGTCGTACGGTTTGCTGCCCAAGTACCACAATCTAGCATAAGCCCCCGGAGGCAGTGAGAGTGTTGAGCTATGACCAAATCAGAGTAACAATAAATCAACACATCATCCTTCGCTTTATTCAGAATTACAGTGTTACTTTGGGGCTATATCCATGAATAAACTGAGGAGTCCTACAAGTGATCAAGTGTGTGCTTATCTCACCCATTTACCCATTTTATTTGCCATTTGTATTAATACATTTATCTATAAATATCAGCTAAGGCACAGTACTACCAGAAATTAATTCAGATGATCAAAAACCAATGGAAGGTTATCACTTCTAGCATCATCTGTTGTCACTTGTAAGTTGTATACAGAAATCATATTTTTGTTTCATTGGAATGCCCATTTCTGTTAACAATTTAGTGATTGCTATTGGGTGATCCTGCCTGTCCTTATCACATCACAAAGCGGCCATTTACTTGTTAAGCAGTATATTTTCTTCATTCTCTAATATTAGAGAAAAATATAAAGTGGCACATAAGTATTTAGCATAGAATCGCCTTATTACTTATCCGAACATGAACAAACATGAAAGAACAGATGAAAATATACTGCTAAAGCGCTAAGAGAAATAGCAAGCTAATCACAAAATATAAAAATAGAAGTATTGACATGACCGGCTAGTGAATTCTTCTTTTCATTTTCTTTGTAGTAAATTGGCACATCAAATACTGGAAAATAGCATACAATGTTGGCACCATGCATCTACACTAAGTAAATAGTTATAAATAAACAGGCACAGAAGGGTCGAGAAAGGAGTTATGACAAATCATCCACTTACCTCGTAAAGAAATACAAATCTGCAAATTCAAAGGCTATAACTGATGAATTTTCTATTTAGAGTTCGCTTTGTGTTTGATCATTTAATGTATTCCATAATCTGTGTACGGAATAAAGTCTTTACATTTTAACCTCGATACAATTTAAAAAGAAGTTGAATCTATTTTCATTGTTGCTGCCCTTGTTGTTTGTAGGTGTTCCTGAGCCTACAGTCATCTGGACAAAGGATCATGGTCCACTAGATCCAAATGTTCAGCATTTCCAGAATGGATCCCTCTCAATAATCAATGTCACTTTAGCCAACCAGGGATTATATACTTGTCAGGCATCAAATGCTTTTGGCCAAGTGACAGCAACCACAGCTCTGGTATTACAGGGTAAGAAACGTGTTACTAATTATTCACCAGTCACGAATAGGTTTCTAATGATTAGGATGACTGCTGGTGGTGGGCAGCGTCAGCACTGACATTGCTCTCTCCCAGACTATCACTCTGCCTCCAAACCTTTCTTCTCCACTATCAGCTCATTCCCACCGCTCTGTCCGATGTTTTAATTTTAATTCATAACTCCTCTCCTTAAAGTGATTGCTGGAGGCCTTATCCCAGAAGCTAAACATTTGTTTAGTTTAAAGATTTTGTTTACGAATGTTCCGCTGGGCTCCATAAAAATCCTCCAGCTCATTCACCCTGTACTACCCCTGCCAACCCTCCCTCCTGCTCTTGCTCCTCCTCCCCGGCTTCACTCCTGCTGCCCTCCCCTTCACTTCCCCCCATGTCCGACCTCCATCCCCCCACCCTCTCTCTCCCTGCCCTCCCTCTCCCTGCCCTCCCTCTCCCCGCCCTCCCTCTCCCCGCCCTCTCTCTCCCTGCCCTCTCTCTCCCCGCCCTTCCTCTCCTTACCACTTGCGCTCCCACCCTCACCCTCTCCTCCCCGCCCTCGCTCCCTCCGTGACCTTCCCTGTCCTCCCTTATCCCTCCCCCTTCTCTCCCATCCTGCCCCCACCCACCCTCCTTCCTTCCTTCCCTTGCTTCACCCATCTTCCCCCTACCCTCACTAACCCATATCATCCTCCTTCCCCTGCCCCCCTCCCCATTTTCAGTCTCCCCTCCCCCCGTCTTCCTTGTCCATTAAATTTGATGTTAACATCAGTTCAAAGTAATCATACAAATTGTCCAACACAATATGGCTGGAAAGTTACTCCGAGTCTTTTAATCCATTTTGTCTTTGCAACAGTTGGCCATTTACTTTGATTCATTGCTTCTACTAATGGATGTTCTCCGTGTGCATGATTATTATGTCATCTCGATTGCGAGGAAACCAGAGAAGACATCAGTTTGAGTAAACACTGTCTGCAGTCAGTGTTGCACTGTCTGAATGACTTTGTGATCTTAATATAAGATGTATGGATTCAGTTTTCCAGTTCCACTGCAATGGGTAGCACGGCCATAACACAACAGTTCAGTAGCATCATGACAAACCTCACCAGCTGTTTAAATGTCCAATTTTCTGCCATTGTTTCAGTTAAACACTTCTATTTAACATTCAATATGTTACAGATCCTCCAAGGGCATACCCAGAAAGTAAAGATTTGATGCGAGTGTTTGCAGTTACTGGGTACAATGTTCACACGGTACTTGCTACTGTTCCTGGAACCAAAGAAGTGTTGAGTTCTGGAAGCACTGTTGTGGTTGGTAAGTGAAGTATTTTATGAACTGTGTAGCTCTTTATATAAAGCTCAGGAATTACTATCATCCATTGGAAGGAGGTTAGTAAGAGCACAGCAGGAGACTATGATAAGAAACAGGCCACTGGGTAAGGGCTTGTTTCAAGGCCTTTAAACCAAAGTCAGCAAGTGCAGTCACTCGCACTGAATCTTCGGCATCTTTCTAGTACATAGGAACATCAGAATGTCAGCTTTTAAAAGTACTGTTAACCTTGGAAAGTGTTTGTGATGTAGCAATTCAGGGAGAATTCAATGTTTTAAAAAACATGGATTTTAAAAAGATGTTTTTCTTGTGATACTGAAATTTGTAAAAATAGAATTTCAAAATGTTCCAGACCAGATTGATCTGCTGCTTCCTGTGTGTTAGAAGTATTATCCTTGCATATATATCATACAAAATGTTGCAAAGTACTTCACATAAAGTTAATTAACTGTGACTGTTGTGTAGGCAAACATGGCAACACATTTTCATAAAATCATACAGCACAGAAGGAGGCAATTTGGTCCATCATGTCCATGCTGGCTCTTTGAAAGAGCAAGGCAATTAGTCTCACTCCCCTGCTCTTTCGCTGCAGATTTTCCCCAACAAAATCTCATAAGCAACCAAGAGCTGAATAACCAGTCAAATCTGCTTTTGGGTGGAATGTAACTGAAGACACTGGGAGAACACCCTGTTTTTCAAATAGTGCCATTGGATCTTTAAAATCTCATTCAAAGAACTGAACCTCCCCCAGTACTACACTGGAATGTTCATTGGATTAAGCACTCAAGCCCCGGGGGGGAAATTGCTCCCTTCTTTAAGGCTCATTACCAATGGGGTGGTAAGGCCTTTCCGACCGAGGAATTGCCCCCGGGCCGGGATCTGCCACGACCTGTGTTTCCGCCCCGCCTGGCCATTCCAACCCGTTGTCAGACCGCGCCAACCTCTTCCCGCCCGGCGGTGACCCCTTTCCACCCCGCAAGGGAAATTGACCTGCTGTAGCTCAGCCACCACTGGTCAGTGCCACTGACAGCTTCACGCAGCGGGAAGCTGCCAATGGCTGGATGGTGCGCCTGCCCTTAAAGGGGAGGGCGCACCGCTCCGGCCACCATTTCATTTTAATTGTCGGCTAACTCTGTAGTCGGCCCAACAATGGCGGCCACGGGTTTGGCCGGGCCACCAACATGCAGCCTGGCATCTCCTCTTGGGTGCCGGGTCACTGGCCTGGCCAAAACCCTCCCTGGTGGCCCTGTGGGCGCCAAGTCGGCCTCACAGCATCCCTTCCCTTTAAATGAAGGAGAGAGCCGTTGCTACGCATCAGCGCCGCACTGATGATACCGTCCGCCTTCTACCCTGCTCTCGACTCGCTTCCGTCCCTCTGCCGACCCCAACATCGACCCGATGATTTTTTTCCAGGAAAAGGTGGCAATTTCCCTCTATTCCCTCCTCATTGATCCTGGCGGTAATTATCCATCTAATTCCAATTATCCGCCCCAAATGGAGCAGAGGGCAATTTCGGCCTGCTGGTGTCAGACTTGAATTCACAACCTTCCATCCCAGAGGTAGGAGTACTACCAACTATCGGAATAATGGGGCTGAAATTCCAGTGACCCCATTCAATCAGCAGAAGTCCCTTGACTCAGAAAGACACCAACCCCATCCCAAACTGTGGGGCTGGGGGTCGTTAGCATAGTCAGGGTTCATAATCATAGGCAGTCCCTCGGAATCGAGGAAGACTTGCTTCCACTCCTGAAGTGAGTTCTTTGGTGGCTGAACAGTCCAACTCGAGAGCCACAGACTCTGTCACAGGTGAGACACATAGTCGTTGAGGGAAGGGGTGGGTGTCAGGGTTGGCGCATCAGCAAGTGCTGCCCAGTAGAGTCCCATATTATTAGACAAATGCCCAGGTCGATCTTCCAGAGCAGAGGTGGCCTGAAAATGTCCAGCAGCAATACTGCTGAGGAAATAAAAACAGAATATGCTGGAAATTTCAGCGTCTGTGGAGCATCTGTGGAGAGAAAAACAGAGTTAACATTTCGGGTTGATGACCCTTCAATGCGAAGAAGGATGTTTATACTGAAATTTTGCTGATTGCTTTTGTGAATCAGGACATTAAATGACAAAGAGTCATCAACCCGAAATGTTAACTCTGTTTCTCTCCATAGATGCTGCCTGACCCGCTGAGATTTCCAGCATGTTCTGTTTTATTTCAGATTCCAGCATCCGCAGTATTTTGCTTTTGTATTGCTGCTGAGGAAGTGTTCAGCTCCCAAAGAAGCTATCTTCTGTTCAAGAATCTGTGAAAGAATTGGTTCAAGGTGATTGTTTCCCTCTGAAATCAATTACTTTTTCCCTCAAGCAATTTAAGGCCTTTGAAAGGCCCATAATTGAAACCACACCTGCGCCCAGCATGCCTGGATTCCGTTGGGCTAGCAGGTAACACACTGTATTTCTGTAGAGCAGCAACTCCCACATGCCCCATTAATGTGAGATGGTGGCAATCAGAAGGTCCACCCTCTCCCCTTATTACAATTCCCTGCCATCCTATCCAAGGGACAGAGTCCCGGAGGCACCATGTTCGGTCCGCTCCAACATTTACACCAGTGCACTGTACAGTGGAGGTGCGAAGAAGGATGTTTATACTGAAATTTTGACGATTGTTTTGTGAATCAAGACATTAAATGTGCGGGATAGAATCCACAATAGGGTAGATTATGATGTTAACTGATATTGTAAGCAGCTCCCTGACCTCGATTACTGTCCCCCTCCCTTTCAAATCTGCCATCATCACCCCTCCTCTAAAATCCTATCATTGACCCCTTGCATCCAACCTCCCTTTTCTCTCCAAAGTCGAACTATTAACTTGATTCTGGAAACAAAATCCTAATTGCACATTAAGATGAATGAAACGTGCAATGTGTGAACCTGCTCTCGCTGGAGGCTCCGCCCCCCACTGGGCTTGTCCAATCCTGTGGATGGAAATGGGCAGTGTGTGTGAGCCTGTGCCCACTGCAGGCTCCGTCCCTTGCTGGGAGTGTCCAATCTTGGAGCCAGGCCTATTGCTTAAACAAAATCATTTTATTTTTGCTATTCTCCAAGTTGCTGTCTACCCATTCTAGATTTTTCCATGACATGTTGAGAGTTATAACTACTGTCTTGTCACTGATTTCCATTGCCCACATTCACTGTGCCACTCCTGTTTTCACACTGAATACAACCGCTGCTACTTTTTGCCCATACAATAGAGGCAAAATCTGGAACAGGCACCTGCTTCATACACTTTGGAGCCATCCCAACAGTTTCTTGGGAAACATATCATCTTCACTCAGCTTCATGAAGGAATGCTAATTAACTTCCCTGCAGTGATTTATTTTCTGGACTTTTCCCAGAACCTATACAAAATGCCAAACCATGCACACAGGTTACTGTGATATTAGCGGGTCAAACTCTCTGCTCTGCTCCGACATTGAAAGAATACTTCAGAGCGGACAGTGTACTCCCAAAGATGCCAAGTGGCATTACAAACAAAATCTACAAAACAGAGACAGTCATGTGACTGCACAGAGCAGGCGCGAGGGGCCATATGGCCTACTCCTGCTCCTATTTCTTAGGTCCATCATGAGGAAGTCGGTGAATGTAGGGAAGACCCATTAGTTTAGAAACACGCCAAAATGGCACCGGCAATATCTGCACCTGTGACTATGCTCACAGGTTTATAGAGCTGTTGCCAATGGAGTGCTCTCTACCCGGGAGTCCTCCCTTTATTTATTGGGGACTTGGCCTGGAGCGTGTTGCACCGTGCAGTCCCGTGCAATCGTTTTTTAAGTCGGTTCACGGACTCTCATGCTGCCTATAATTTCTGCAGTCTGGAAGAGTTTGTGTTTCATGTTCATGTGGAGTGTGTCAGGTTGCAGTCCCTATTCCATTATTTGAAGGGGCTGCTCCTCAAATTCTGGTTGCACTTCGGTTCCACGCTCCTGATTTTTGGGCATCCTGTGCGGAGGGCATGGGCAGGTCAGAAGGCCTCCTCGCTGGACTGCTCCTGGGCATGGTAGCAGGCAGTCGAGGGGGTTGTTCAGTCCGACTGCCTGCTTCTCTTCCGCAGTTACGTTCGAGCCAGGGTGTCCCTGGAGATGGAGCACATGGTATGCTCGCAGCCTTCTGCGAGAGGTGGGCGCTGGAGGGACTGGAGTGCATCATTACCCTCGGCAACCAAATTTTAATTTGATCCAGTAATGTCAAAAGTTTAATTTGTTTAATTTGTCAGTTTTTGTGCCCCTTTAAGAAGGGTGCAATTGAATTAACGTTACACCAAAATAGTTGTAGAGCTGTTGCATTGTGTGTGGCTTAGCCGGTCACGTGATGTTCACAAGACTCAATAAAACCCCAATTAGTTGAATCTAGGTCATCCAGGATGAGGTATGCAGTTGTGAGCCTAGTGGATGAACTGGTAATGTGTCGTGTGATTGTTAAACCTTTGTTCATAAACCAACTCGTACTTGATGCAATGTGCTACCATGAATTCTTAAGCAAAGAACCTATGAAGCAAATACATTACAGCACCAAACAAGGTGTCAAACAGGACCCCAAAGAGCCATTAGTCTTATGTCAATAAAAGTGGAAAAGTAATGTCATCAGTTATTGGGAATAAAATCTGGTAAATGGAAGTCAGCATAGTTTCAGGAGGGGAGATTCTGCCTGATCAATTTCCTGTACCTTTTTAAAGTGCATCCGGGAGGGCGTTGAGCTCTTTGAATCTCAACGCCGAGAGCATGAAGAGGTCAAGCGCAGGCAGCGGAAGGAGCATGCGGCAAACCAGTCCCACCCACCCCTTCCCTCGACGAATGTCTGTCCCACCTGTGACAGGGTCTGTGGCTCTCATATTGATTGTTCAGCCACCAAAGAACTCACTTCAGGAGTGGAAGCAAGTCTTCCTCGATTCCAAGGGAATGCCTATGATTTAAAAAAGGAAAATCTCGAGTGGCTATTCGAAAGATCAATTATGTGACGTGCTGAAACTTGCAGAAAGCCTTCAATAAGGACCTGCGTGGAAGACCATTATTTAAGCTTAAGGCAGTGGGTATAATTAGGTGAAACCTGGAAGTGTATTAGAAATTTGTGAAAGAGAGGAAACAGTGTTTACTAATTGGGAGAAATCAGAGCTACGACTCCTACTGTTTCTAATCCACATAAAGAACCTGGATCCAGAAACAAATTCACAGATGATACTAAATTCAAGTCTCGCGCACAGTCCGAGGACCTCGACAAATATGCAAATGGGAGCAACTGCGCTGAATGAAATTCGATACAGATAAGTTATGGTGTTACAAATTGGAACAAAAACTAAGGGAACAATTAATAATGGTAAACTGGTTAGGGAAAAAGCTCAAAGAGATCACTGCAGAGCAGCAAATAGATGGCCTAATTGGTAGCGTATAAGCCTGAAGGAATCATGCCAAAACTGTATTGTGCCCTGATCAGACCACATCTTGAGCATTGCATTCAGTTCTGACATACAAGGGATACTGTCAGGTCTTGGTTCAGATGCAGAGAAAGGCCACAAGGATGATCCTTATTATCAGAGGACTGAAGTAAAAGGAAAGTTAGAAAAACTGTGACTCTTGATAGAAATTGAATGGGATTGAATCTCATTGAGGTACAGAAGACATTACATGGAACAGAAAAGGTTTGTCTTGAACACTATTTCAAGTTGAACAGTGAGTGCAGGATAACGGAACATCGATGCAAGCATTAAAAGATTTGATGTCAGGAAACACTTCTCCACAAATGATTAATGCCTGGGATGGTTTTCCATGTAACGTCATGAAGGGCTGAAATCTGGAATTATTTCATCATCATCACAGGCAGTCCCTCAGAATCGAGGAAGACTTGTTTCCACTCTTAGAATGAGTCCTTAGGTGGCTGTACAGTCCAATACGAGAGCCACAGTTCCTGCCACAGGTGGGACAGACAGTCATTGAGGGTAAGGGAGGGTGGGACAGGTTTGTCGTGCATTCCTTCCACTGCCTGCGCTTGTTTTCTGCATGCACTCGGTGATGAGACCCGAGGCGCTCAGTGCCCTCCCGGATGCACTTCCTCCACTCAGGGCGGTCTTTGGCCAGGGGCTCCCAGGTGTCGGTGGGGATGCCGTACTTTATCAGGGAGGCTTTGAGGGTGTCCTTGTAACGTTTCCTCTGTCCACCCTTGGCTTGTTTGCCATGAAGGAGTTCTGAGTAGAGCGCTTGCTTTGGGAGCCTCGTCTCTGGCATGCGGACAATGTGGCCTGCCCAGCGGAGCTGATCAAGTATGGTCAGTACTTCAATGCTGGGGATGTTGGCCTGGTCAAGGACACTAATGTTGGGCAATTTGTGAGGCAATTGATGGTCTGTTGGGGAGACGGTAGGGTTCTGTGGAAAGATGGGCTGAATGTATCCATCATCTGTATTTATCTTTCTGAACTTGGCTTTCCCTTATTTTTACTGTGTATTTTTTACATTGGATCATTTTAGTACAGTTAACATCCAATTTACAGACAATATCTTCTTGATTTTATTCTTTGAAGATTTCAATTCTCATAATTTGCTTACATTATAATTATAAGGCCAGTGCTTAGCTAATCGGGATCAAATATGCTTTCAATTTTTGCCTTCTACTAACCCACCTGTGCAAGTCTTTGATCAGCTTCCTGCTTCTTCCCCTCTCCAGCCTCACTACTGCCTCTTCTTATTGTCTCTGATAGCACAGGTGAAACCAGGGACTTACTTTGCAGGGATATTAAGGTTTATCTATTTCTTTCTTTCCATGACTCCAATTGATGGCATTCTCAGTGTGAAAAGAGGGAAACAGAAAATACTTAAATATATGTAGCACTTTATAACAGCAGATTCCCACAAATGGCAATCAGATAATGACCAATGGCATCAGTTGAGAGAGGAATATCAGCCAGGAGAACTACGTTCTTCATGAATAGTACTATAAGATCTTGAACCTCATTGAAACAACAGCACCTCCAACAATGTTGCACCTCCAACAATGCAGCACTTCCAACAATACAGCACCTAAATTATGTACTTGAGCTTTGTGAAACAACAACCATTTTAATTTGCTCCACATGCAACATATCTTTGCACCGTTTATGCCATAAGTCATGACATTATCTCCATGAAAGATATTTTTATTTTCATGGAGATGATGTTATTAAGAACATATGGCAAGCACTGTGAAAACACCTCACAGTCACCACATCGGGAACACTCCAATATTCACACATCTAAATGGTTTCCATTTTAAATTTGTATTTTTAAATCTAACTTGTATCATTTCAATGTTAAATGTACCGAAAAAGTGTTATAAACAGAATACATGATGAATACCAAGGCATTTATGATCCATTACTCGTGGTTTCGAACATAAATCATAACCAACAGCTCCCAGAATACAAATTGTTTCCCAAGAATTCTATCTGTAGGATGCATCGCCCTTTCCATATTACCCTTTGAGTGTTCGGACCAAACTAGTAAACAGAGTTTGAGAACAAATAGCAAGAAAATTGCCTGGTCAGATATTTAATTAGTCGTAATCATTATTAGTAACAGGAAATAGCAAAGTTTCCACTCCTTAAAGAGGTAAAGTGTGTGTTAATACCGTGTGTGTGCCCTCTCTCCCCGGCACATGTAGTGACTGGCATCAAAATTAAATCTAAACTGGCAAAGGAAAGCTGGCCAGAACTCTGCTGTGCTCTGCTACTGCAACTAGATGTTGTTTCTCAGTTGTATAAATGGTCTGTAGCTCTGTATTTACAAAGTGTAACAGATGTTACATAAGGGCAGGACAATACTTTGTATAACGAGCCTGTTGCCTGGTTGTGATAAGAGGTCTGATTAAGACAATAATGTTACATTTTATACGCTGAATGAAGTTGAACATCTGCATTCATCTTAATTGGAAAAACCAAAGTCTTATTAGTCTTGAAAAGTTTTTATATAGATAACTAAAGTTTTGTGACTGTAAGCAAAAACAGAAAATGCTGGAAACACTCAGCAGATCAGGCAGCATCTGTGGAGAAACAGACAAGGGTAAGGCCCCTTTCTCAGAGTCCATTCTGTGTCCTCTCTGTTCTCCACAGATGCTGGGTGTTGCCAGCACTTTCTGTTTTTCTTTCTGTTCTCGCTGCCATCTACACCCTGACTGAGAGATAACAGGAAAAACTAAATGTAAAGTCCTGTCCCCTCAGTACAGATTCACACGAGGCATGTAGTGAAGTCAAGGTCACTCTGGACCTGCACCTTTATTTCACAGCTCTGGAATGCTGCACTTACCTGAGACCTGTCCTTATATACCTGTCTCTTGCAAGTGCACCCTTAGTGGTAAGGTATGCTGGTGGTTACAGGTCATATCTTATTACAGTCATGTATAGCATGTCATAATACAGTTATATATCTAATAATGTAAGATACATGACACTAAAGGAAAAGAAACAATTTGATTCCAATTCAATCACTCAAGCTTTCTATTTCCATGGATCCAATTTGTTGCAATGCAGCATCCCTAAATTCCTAATCAGTCCATACAGATGTGGTTTATGTCACAGGCACTAAATGCTGTGATCTATACACAGGCCTGTTGTGTACGTTTCACTAAAATGCAACTGTCGGTGAAAATGGATTTTTACTTTCTTCAATTGTATTAACAATCGGGCTCAATGACTAACATCTGAGATAGCCACACCACCTCGATACAAGAAATATATTTATATTTCCAAGGGATGAATCTTGATTTTATCTGCCAAAATATAACTCAAATCTCCATGCTGTCACTTAGGCAAATTCACAATAAATCTTTTCATCTTTCAATGACATCCGATAGAAATAAATCTGAAAAATAATGCAAGATTAATTAATTCATTGTTCCTTTGGCAATATCTTGCCATTCCTGCTATTTTCAGTTCTGACATGTGTGGCTGTTTCTCCCAGAGTGGGAGCTTCTGATTAGATGGAAATGTTCATGGCCCTAGTCTCTGGCACGAAACAGCCAAATGGGACCAGGAAGGAGAGGAAATAGACGGTGTTGTTAACATGCAATAAATAAGCTCAAATTTTATTTTGCTTTTAGTCTCAGGAGTTTTAACTTTTTGAATTCATTTTTCCAGAAACAACTGATGTATTCCTAAGTGTATAAAAATGTTATCTGAAATGATTTGGCTCTGAAAAGCAGTGTAACAGTTCAAAAATTGCTATGCTTTATGAAACTGTCACTGAAGCAGTATAATTTTTAATTAATTGTCAAGTGGGGAGATGGAAATGTTTAGCAACGGTATACCTTTTGAACAATGTCCTTTCATGCTTATAATTTTTAACAGCAAAGAATGCTACTTTATCTTGGCAATATTACAGTTTTTATTGAATTTTCTTTGAATAATGCATGCTTCTACATGAGCTATCAGGCCACACAAAGAGCATAAAGTGATTGGCCGTGATTTTACTTACCTCAGCGTGTCCATGGTGGGCAATGTCGGTGGCGGGTCCCGACCCCGCTGCTGGCTCCATCCCGCTCTGTGAAATTAATTTCCCCTGATTGGGCTTGTTAAGCCCGCCCACCGCGTTTTCCGAGCCAGTTAGAGGAAGCAGGTCTGGTGACGTCATTTGATAACGTGCCATCAGCCGGTTTCCTTAAAGGGACCATGTCCACATTTATTTTAACATTTATGCTGTCAGTGTTCTACAGCATTGAGGTGCTGACAATGACTACACAAAGGCATAGGGCTGCACCCAGGCTTTCCTATGAGTTACAGCACGCAGGGAGGTCCTCTTCACTTCCTATGGGTGGAAGAGATCACCCCAGGAGATCAACGCAGCTGCGTTGCACATTGCACAGGCAGGCACAAGCAGGGATGTAGTCAGGAGGACCTTGGTGCAGCTCTGCAAACATTTCAATTATCTCAGTAGATCACAAAATGTTAGTACAAAGCCACACTCAACCTCATCCTACTGTTCTCTCATCACATCCCCATCACTCTGCCTTCCCTACCCTACTCACGCACATCCTTACTCACACTAGCCTAGCTTGCACCTCCACCCATCCCTCTATCTATATTATCACATCCCCATCTCACTAGTCACTCCTCATACTCACCCACTCCTAGTGCAATCATACCAATTAACAACACACAAGGGTAAGCACTTGGGTGTTTCATGCAATGTTCATGTAAACATAGAAAATAGGTGCAGGAGTAGGCCATTCGTCCCTTCGAGCCTGGACCACCGTTCAATATGATCATGGCTGATCATGCACCTCAGTACCCCATTCCTGCTTTCTCTCCATACGCCTTGATCCCTTTAGCCATAAGGGCCAGATCTAACTCCCTTTTGAATATATCTAACGAACAGGCCTCAGTAACTTTCTGTAGTAGAGAATTCCACATGCTTACACATCTCTGAGTCAAGAAGTTTCACCTCATCTCGGTCCTAAATGGCTTACCACTTATCCTTAGACTGTGACCCCTGATTCTGAACTTCCCCAACATCGGGAATATTCTTCCTGCATCTAACCTGTCCAATCCCGTCAAAATTATATATGTTTCTATGAGATCCCATCTCATTCTTCTAAATTCCATTGAATATAAACCTAATCGATCCAGTCTTTCTTCATATGTCAATCTTGCCATCCCGGGAATCAGCCTGGTGAACCTTTGCTGCACTTCCACAATAGCAAATATGTCCTTCCTCAGATTAGGAGACCAAAACTGAACACAATATTCAAGGTGTGGCCTCACCAAGGCCTTGTACAACTGTAATAAGACCTCACTGCTCCTATACTTAAATCCTCTCGCTATGAAGGCCAACGTGTCATTTGCCTTCTTCACCGCCTGCTGTACCTGTATGCCAACTTTCAATGACTGATGTACCATGACACCCAGGTCTCGTTGCACCTCCCCTTTTACTAATCTGTCACCATTCAGAAAATAATCTGCCTTCCTGTTTTTACCACCAAAGTGGATAACCTCACAATTATCTACATTATACTGCATCTGCCATGTATTTGCCCATTCACCTAACCTGTCTAAGTCACCCTGCAGCCTCTTAGCATCCTCCTCACAGCTCACACTGGCACCCAGCTTAGTGTCATCTGCAAACTTGGAGATATTACATTCAATTCCTTCGTCTAAATCATTAATGTATATTGTAAGTAGCTGGGGTCCCAGCACTGAACCTTGCAGTACCCCACTAGTCACTGCCTGCCATTCTGAAAAGGACCTGTTTATTCCTACTCTTTGCTTCCTGTCTGCCAACCAGTTCTCTATCCACGTCAGTACATTATCCCCAATACCATGTGCTTTAATTTTGCACACTAATCTCTTGTGTGGGACCTTGTCAAAAGCCTTTTGAAAGTCTAAGTACACCACATCCACTGGCTCCCCCTTGTCCACTCTACTAGTTACATCCTGTGGAATCAAACATTGAAACCTTTATTTTCAACACTTTGTGTTCTTGGACAGATTTGTGCCTTTGATTTGATCTTTGGAAGTGGCTTAGTGAGTTGCAGTGAATGGTGATACATAATGGTACCCCCCACAATGGTGATGAGGGGCAACAATGTGGTTGGGTGCTGATAACCTCTTTCCTGTGCAGCATCAATTGATTGCGGAGAAGGTTGATGATGTTGGTGCTGCTGGTGTTGGGGCTGATCGTGGTGGGATTCTGAGGAGCAAAGTGAGAGAGTAAAAAAGGGCACCCATGCTGATGGAATAGATGACATGTAGAGATGTCAGAAGCGACCTGTCAATGTTGAGAGATGTAATGAGGTCAGACTGGATGAAGACTTATGTAAAGACTTGCAGCATGGTGAAGCTGTTGTGGTAGTGCAGTGAGGAGGAGCTTGTGTCTGAGGGAAGATATCTCTGCAAGGTGGACGCTTTTACTTTACATTTGAAGCTGCCAACTCAACAGTTGATTCAATGGCCACTGAACTCTCACCTCAGCTTGACAGGCATGGTCCACGACCAGCGTGGACCTCGTGGGCGAGTTGTCAAATGCAAAAGGTAAGCTGAAAATCATTCTTAGTGTCTGTAAACAAGTCACTAATTAGCTGAATTGGGTCCCCTGCCGCTGCCTGTCTAGTTTGCACAATGCTGACAGAACCAACATTGTTAAAAGCGTGTTGCGGTGGGTTCACAGCGGGATCCCGACCTGCTGTGGGGAAAAAAACGTTCCCACCCGACCAGCCACCGATCGCGCCCGCTGATCCCCCACAATATCCTGCCATTGTGTCTGTGATAAGAAGTTTTTCCCACTGTTCTTTCCTTTAGTTGGTATGACTGATAATACCAGCAATATCATTCCCATAGTTTAGCCAATAGATGCTGTGTTTACTGCGGAGTGAGTGAGTGAGGAGCCAGGTTTGCCTCATGGTTGGAGGTGACATCCAACAGCATGGCTACAATTTGCCAAACCCATCAGACGATTGTTTGGGAAATGTGTCTAAATTACTTTTGCACCTGAATGTCACCCATATAAGAAGAGATAAAAGGATTCAGCTGGTCATTTTCTTTTAATGAAAGACCTGCCCTGGATCACAAACAATACATTAATCACCACTTACAGGAATAAATTGGACAAAAATAAAGCAAATAAACTGTGCCACAAGCACATCAAGACTAATATTAAGTATCAATCTGGTAACATTGCAACTAAACACAATTATATTTTATTGTGTAAAAATTAAAAAAGTTTGAGATATCCTTTTGCAGTTGATGAAAGTGTTTCACAAAATGAGTTCAGGTTTCTGCAACTCAGCAGAATATATTTCTGAACTGTCATAACCATGACTCGCATGAAGCATTCTACATAGGCCAAACCATTTGTTCTCCATCACAAATTATTATTTTTAGGACAATTACATTCTCTTCAGCATTTATTCATGAATTCCATTTTAAATACGTGTAGAAACATCTGTGGAATAAATTCACTGCATATTTTGGTTTTTTTGCAGACAAGAGCCTGGGCTGTTTCCAACTTCCATGTCATCCATCATGAATGGACCTCCCCGCGATCCTCCTCCAATTTTCCCTCGAGTTTTCTGACTTGCTCTCCAGTCATAATGACAAGAAATCTATAGAACTTATACACTTTAAATTATTAGTCTCTTTCTACATTTAAGAACCAGTGGATGTGGTGTATTTGGACTTTCAAAAGGCTTTTGACAAGGTCCCACACAAGAGATTGGTGTGCAAAATTAAAGCACATGGTACTGGGGGTAATGTACTGACGTGGATAGAGAACTGGTTGGCTGACAGGAAGCAGAGAGTCGGGATAAACGGGTCCTTTTCAGAATGGCAGGCAGTGACTAGTGGGATGCCGCAAGGCTCAGTGCTGGGACCCCAGCTATTTACAATATACATTAATGATTTAGATGAAGGAATGGAGTGTAACATCTCCAAGTTTGCAGATGACACTAAACTGGGCGGCGGTGTGAGCTGTGAGGAGGATGCTAAGAGGCTGCAGGGTGATTTAGACAGGTTAGCTGAATGGGCAAATGCATGGCAGATGCAGTATAATGTAGATAAATGTGAGGTTATCCACTTTGGGGGCAAAAACACGAAGGTAGAATATTATTTGAATGGCGGCAGATTAGGAAAAGGGGAGGTGCAACGAGACCTGAGTGTCATGGTACACCAGTCATTGAAAGGTGGCATGCAGGTACAGCAGGTGGTGAAGAAGGCACATGGTATGTTGGCCTTCATAGATGGGGGATTTGAGTATAGAAGCAGGGAGGTCTTACTTTAGTTGTACAGGGCCTTGGTAAAGCCTCACTTGAAATATTGTGTTCAGTTTTGGTCTCCTAATCTGAGGAAGGACTTTCTTGCTATTGAGGGAGTGCAGCGAAGGTTCACCAGACTGATTCCCGGGTTGGCAGGACTGACATATGAGGAGTGACTGGATTGATCGGCCTGTATTCACTGGAGCTTAGAAGGATAAGAGGGGATCTCATAGGAACATGTAAAATTCTTACGGGACTGGACAGGTTAGATGCAGGAAGAATGTTCCCGATGTTGGGGAAGTCCAGAACCAGGGCACATAATCTAAGGATAAAAGGTAAGCCATTTAGGACCGAGATGAGGAGAAACTTCTTTACTCAGAGAGTTGTTAACCTGTGGAATTCCCTACCGCAGAGAGTAGTTGATGCCAGTTCATTGGATATATTCAAGACGGAGTTAGATATGGCCCTTGCGGCTAAAGGGATCAAGGGGTATGGAGAGAAAGCAGGAAAGGGGTACTGAGGTGAATGATCAGCCATGATCTTATTGAATGGTGGTGCAGGCTAGAAGGGCCGAATCTATGTTCCATGTTTTATTTTTCCAAAAAATCTCAATTTATGCCAAGGGTTGGTTTTATAGCATTCTACTGCCACTTCTGGTAATCAAGCATCCTGTCTGTCAGAATTAGAGATAAACGTAAGCAATTAAGGCCATGAAATAAGTTCACTATATATTTGACTCCTTTCCACGGCTCTCTTGAAATATTGGGCTCATGTTTTAGACGCCTGCTAGAACAGCACACATCGGAAAGGCCCGCCTAATTTATCGAACAAAAATTGCGGCGAATACTTACCTCGCGATTGTCCGAAAGCTGTAGGCCCATTTCCACCTCGGCGCAGCTCAGCAGGAGCTGCTGGGGGTGGAGCTACAGCCCTGCGCCAAAAACAGTGCCGGCAGCTGCGCATGTGCGCAGTAGCTCCCGGCCCTCCCAGCGCGTCCTGTCTCCGGGCCAACGACCCTATCCCAGGCCGAAGGGATGTTGCCCCTATCCTGGGCCAAGTGGCCTGATGCATCTTACCTTGGCAGCAGGGCCCACCCGCCCGGCCTCGCGCTGGGGGCCGTCCCCGCCCGAAGTCCCCCGAAGTCCTCGTTGGAGCCGGCGGTGGCAGCGACGGGGCCCGCGGCCTCTCGCTGAGGGCAGGCTCTGCCCGAAGAGTCGTCTGCGTCGGCAGCCCGGCATCGGCTGCATGCGGGCCCATCTGTAATCCTCGGCGGGACCCGGCTTCATGGTCTTCTTCTTCCTCCCCCCTTCATCTTCTTCTTCTCCCCCCCTTCATCTTCTTCTCCCCCCCCTCTCTTCTCCCCTTCTCCCCCTCCCTCTCTTCTCTCCCCCTCCCTCTCTTCTCTCCCCCCTCCCTCTCTTCTCCCCTTCTCCCCCCTCTCTTCTCCCCTTCTCCCCCCTCTCTTCTCTCCCCCTCCCTCTCTTCTCTCCCCCCTCCCTCTCTTCTCCCCTTCTCCCCCCTCTCTTCTCTCCCCCCTCCCTCTCTTCTCTCCCCCCTCCCTCTCTTCTCTCCCCCCTCCCTCTCTTCTCTCCCCCCTCCCTCTCTTCTCTCCCCCTCCCTCTCTCCTCTCCCCCCTCCCTCTCTTCTCTCCCCCCTCCCTCTCTTCTCCCCTTCTCCCCCTCCCTCTTCTCCCTGGTGCTGCAGTAGGTGAGTTGAAATATTTTTTTATTTATTGAGTGATTCTTTAATTTTTTTTAATATTTTATTTTTTAATTTTTTTTGGATTGATTTATTGGTTTATTTATTGATTTATTTATCATTTATTATTGATGATGGCTCTTTATTTGTAACAGTGAAGTGTTTAATGTTTGTAAATCGCCCTCCCCCCTATCTCTCGTTCCCTAGGCCTGATTTCTAAGTGTTGGCAAAGTTTTTCTGAGCATACAAAAATCTACACTTACTCCATTCTAAGTTAGTTTGGAGTGAGTTTTCGCTGCGTAAACTTGCAAAACAGGTGTAAGTGGCTGGACATGCCCCCTTTTGAAAAAAAAATCTGTTCTAAAATGAAACTATTCTAACTCACTAGAACTGGAGCAAACTAAATGACGAGAATTGCAATTTCTAAGATGCTCCATTCTAAACGAGTTGCTCCAAAAAAATAGAAGCAACTCAGGCCAAAACTTGAGCCCATTTTGTCTAGTTTTAAATGAGCTAAATAAGAACGAATTGTTGGAGAAGCTCCAAATTGTTTGAATATATCCAGATTAACCTGTAAAATCCAAATGTAGTATTGAGACTATAGACAAAGGTTTAAAGTCTCTATTAGCATCTAGCCTGACCCCCAGCAAGCCATCTACATACCACAATCTCCCAGACCAACTGTAATATTAAAGGTTTGATATGCCTATTGTAACTCATTCTATTGAGAGCTGAAATTGTAATGTAAACACAGCTCACATCATTGCCTAATAAACCTGTTAAATCGAAGAATCCAACATGTTAAAAGTGAAAAATTAAAATAGAATAAGCTGGGAACACTCAGCAACAACAACAACAACAACCTGTATTTATATAGTGCCTTTAACGTACTGAAACATCACAAGGCACTTCACAGGAGTATTATGCGATAAACAATTTGACACTGATCCGCATAACAAGAAATTAGCGCAGGCGGCCAAAATCTTGGTCAAACAGGTAGGTTTTAAGGAGCATCTTGTAGGAGAAAAGAGAGGTAGAGAGGCAAAGAGTTTTAGACAGGGTGTTCCAGTGCTTGGGGCCGAGGCAACAGAAGGCACATCCACCAATGGTTGAGCGATTATAATCAGCGATGCTCAAGAGGGCAGAATTAGAGGAGCGCAGACATCTTGGGGTGGGGGCTGGAGGAGATTACAGAGATAGCGAGGGGCAAGGCCATGGAGAGATTTGAAAATAAAGATGACAATTTTGAAATCGAGGCATTGCTTAACCAGAAGCCAATGTCGGTCAGTGAGCACAGGGGTGATGGGTGAGTGGGACTTGGTGCGAGTTAGATCATGGGCAGCCGAGTTTTGGATAACCTCGAGCTTAAATAGGGTAGAATGTGAGATGCTAGCTAGGAATAGTCAAGTCTAGAGGTAACAAAGGCATGGATGAGGGCTTCAACAGTAGCTGAGCTAAGGCAAGGCGATGTTATGGAGGTGGAAGTAGGTGGTCTTAGTTATGCTGCGGATATGTGGTCGAAAGCTCATTTAAGGGTCAAATGTGACACCAAGGTTGCGAACAGTCTGGTTCAGCCTCAGACAGAAGTTGGGGAGAGGGATGGAGTCAGTGGTGGTCGGGAAACCGTGAAAACGAGTATCCCACAGGCGGGGGAGGGAGGAAGACGACATCGAAGAGCCAGAGGAGCATGGAGTGGGGTGTCGAATCAGAGGCCTGGGGAGGGGGGAGAATTGGATGCCACATGGGGGCTGTCTCCGATTGCGGTGGTGGTGGGCTAGGTAGGGACGTGGATCCAGGAGGGAAGTGCTAAGGCCTTACATAGAAACATAGAAAATAGGTGCAGGAGTAGGCCATTCGGCCCATCGAGCCTGCACCGACATTCAATGAGTTCATGGCTGAACATGCAACTTCAATACCCCATTCCTGCTTTCTCGCCATACCCCTTGATCCCCCTAGTAGTAAGGACGACATCTAACTCCTTTTTGAATATATTTAGTGAATTGGCCTCAACAACTTTCTGTGATAGAGAATTCCACAGGTTCACCACTCTCTGGGTGAAGAAGTTTCTCCTCATCTCGGTCCTAATTGGCTTACCCCTTATCCTTAGACTGTGACCCCTGGTTCTGGACTTCCCCAACATTGGGAACATTCCTCCTGCATCTAACCTGTCTAAACCCATCAGAATTTTAAACGTTTCTATGAGATCCCCTCTCATTCTTCTGAACTCCAGTGAATACAAGCCCAGTTGATCCAATCTTTCTTGATATGTCAGTCCCGCCATCCCGGGAATCAGTCTGGTGAACCTTCGCTGCACTCCCTCAATAGCAAGAATGTCCTTCCTCAAGTTAGGAGACCAAAACTGTACACAATACTCCAGGTGTGGCCTCACCAAGGCCCTGTATAACTGTAGTAACACCTCCCTACCCCTGTACTCAAATCCCCTTGCTATGAAGGCCAACATGCCATTTGCATTAGCTGACGGGTTTCATGAGGCCTGCAAGATCCGACGAGCTAAAGTTAAATTCAAAATGGAAGTTAAACCAGAGGCTTCCAGCCTCATTACAATAGTTAAATAGACGGCCCACCTCCTGGCAGCGGATTTCTGCCCGCCACACGCGCCCCCCCCCACCCCAATCCCTCCTCCGTTAAAACCAGAAGTGGGCGGGTTGGAGGTGGGTTCAGGTCGGGTTTTTTTAACACTTTAACATCGCACCTGATCTAAACCTACCCATTTTTTTTAAGGTTAAAATTCCCCCCAATTTGTCAACAACTCTTTTGAGGAGTACAAATGAACATTAGATCGAGTGCCCCCCGATCTGGGGGACACTCCAGACACTTATAACTGCCCTCTTTTTTGGGGGGGGGGTTTTGTGGGTTTTTTTGTGTTTTTTTTCTTTCGTGATTTTTTTGGGGGCATTAAAATCATATAATTTACAAGTGCCCCCTATAAAAGGGGAGGGCCAATTTGTCAACATGAGCTGAAAATTCTCAACAGCCGGTGATAATCACCAATTCTGAGGACAGAGGTGGATCTGAGTGCCAGACTCAGATAAATCATTCAATACCTGCAGCTTCTGTGTCAAGCAATCACATCTAAAGAAACACCATAGCTATAGAGAGGGCCAGGCCTGTCTGGAGCAATCTTCTTTTAGTCATTTCTAAATGGCCAATTTAATTGCCCAGTTAATCAATCTGTTGAATTGTGTAATTTCTGATCAGCTTGTTATCATATCAGTTGGATGAGAAATCTGGATGCTATCTGGAACAACTTTGAAGAGATACATTGAGCAATGTGATTGATTGAAATTGCAATGTTGAAGTTGGTAGCTTTCCCAATCTATGGGTTCAATTTTCCCCAAGCCCGTTTTCTGGCGTATTGCCAGAGTTATGCCTGTTTTTCTAGGCCAGAAATGCAGCAGCAATCATTTGCAAAGTTTCCCCGATGTATAATTTGAATTTGGCGCCGCGCAGCATGTCCCGTCGTCTCGGGGGGGGGTGGAGCCTGCTGTCTGGCCGAAAAATGGTGTCGCACTTTCTGCGCATGAGCAGGAAAAAAAAATTACGTTTCTGATATTGTTGCAATGGACGCGCATGCGCAGTACAGCTCCGAGTTAGCAATTGGCCATTTTTAAAGAGCCAATTGTGAGTGTGAGAAGGAGTGCTGTGTGAGAGTATTGGAAAAATCACAGCTACAGCAATACAAGACGCAATGCGGTGCAAGGACCAAGAATGTCTTGCAGGAAGAAGTGGAGGCACTAGTTACTGTGATTGAGAACAGATGGCAGGAGCTGGACACCAGCAGAGGTCACGTAAAAGTTCCACCCAAAGAAATAAAGAAACGCTGGAACCATTTTGCAGAAGGTTACTATGCAATGGTGACCACCATGCGATCTGGAGGCCAGTGTAAAAAGAAGTGGCAGGAACTTGGTCAAGTAGTTCGTGTAAGTAATATTTTCATTTATTCAATGCAATCGTAAATGTGACCATCTGTGTATGTCCCACCCAACAGAAAGACACCCTCTCTAAAAAGTTAGGTTTTCATCTTTGCAGAGGAACATGGCACATAATAAAAGGGAAAGAACTCGAACATGAGGAGGCCCAGCAAATCTGCAGCCACTGACACCCTTGGAAGAGAGGGTCGCTGCTTTGATGGGTCCTGCCTGGAGAAAAGCAACCACCACTGCACAAGCTGGGCCCACACTCGAGGGAAAGGGCAAGTCCTGCAAAGTCTTTCAAATCAACCTGCTGCCTGACCTGCGATGTGTGAGCCTACTCATGCCACCCACCCTGCCCCCTCCACTGCTGCTAACCATTTGAATATTGTGTTATATTTTGCAGAACTTGAGGCCAATCCTGACGATGCAGAAGAAGATTCAGATGCGGACAAGCCTGAAGAGGAGAACATTTTCCAATCCAACCATCCAGATCAAGAACATGGGGGTGAGGGGGAGGGGATGGAGCTGGATGAAGCTCCCACTGTTGTACTGACTTTGGAGGAGGTGCCGCTCATTGAGGTGACAGCCCCTTCCGTGACGAGTGGTTTGAGTGTTGGTGGGACGTTCTATGGTTTCACACTTTCCAAGGTTGCGGGTCCCGGTACTATGGTGCAGTGAGGCACACCCAGGGCCCCACCTTCTGAGGTTGTGGGTCCCAGTGGTGGTGGGCTGCAGCGAGGCACACCCAGGGCCCCACCATCCCAGGCGGCGGGTTCCAGTGCTAGGGTACAGCGAGACACACCCATAGGGAGGAGAGGAAGGAAAGCTCGACCGCGCTCTCCTGAGGTGCAGGATCTAACAGATGTGGTTCACATGATATAATTGAGCGTGGAGAGAATTGACCTTACCCAATCACTCCTGGACACCATCAGTGGGGTGAGTGATGAGGTAGCGGGACTATCGGGAGAAGTAACAGCAATAACACGAGAATTGGGAACGATATCCGGGACCATTAGTGAGGGAATAGTGGCCATGAGGGAGGGAATGTCAGAGATAGTGCAAAAACTGTCACTGACCATGAGGGAGGAAATGTTGCAGGTCGTTCAGACAGTTTTGCTCAACACAAGAGAGGGAATGTTGCAGGTCGTTGAGACACTGTCAGGGTGCATGAGGGACGGCATGTTGGAGTTAGCTGCTGCAATAAGGGATCACGCCCAGATCCCGCGCTCATTGACAGAATCAACTGCCACTCCCACTCTAATCCTCACACCAGCCTCTGAAGAGCCCAAAGCCGGGCCCTCCAACTTGTCGCCTGCCGCCGATGCCGCCCCCGCCAG
The DNA here is from genome assembly GCF_044704955.1 of Pristiophorus japonicus. NCBI lineage: Eukaryota > Metazoa > Chordata > Chondrichthyes > Pristiophoridae > Pristiophorus > Pristiophorus japonicus. The sequence continues at coordinate 217,967,468 of NC_091977.1, read as the reverse complement.
CCCCCAACAGGTGCGCATTACCCGAGATGTTAGAAGGAATAAGCTTGGAACCAAGCCCAGAAACACTGTGCCACCGCCTGCGGGCAGGGATGGAGTCACCAAGACCAAGCGCAGTGGGCAGTCTTAGATTAAGGTGGATGAGAGATGGGTGTAGCATTTCTGTACTGCTGCTGTTGTTGTTATTGTTGTTACTGTTGTAACTGTTCTCAAATTAAAAGTTTTTTGTAAGTTATGTAAATTTACAAGTTTAAAAGTTTGTAAGTGATTTAATGTTTTTAAGTGATCATAAAGAATGATCTTAAAGTAAAGTTTGATACAAGAATAATTTTATTAAAGTTAAGTACAAAAGAACACTTTGTTAAACTTTTGAATAAAATATATTTTACAATAAAACTGAATCATGTTCCATTAGCACAACATAACATTACGGGACAGCTCCAAACAGCAAACATGTCCATGTGGAATAGTTGCCGCTGAGCCCTCAGGCATCAGTAAAGCGTTCACGGATGAGCTGCTGGTGCAAGGCTCGAGCAATCGATAAAGGAGCACAATGGCCCGCCCTCCTCCGTCGTCATGCTCTGGCCTCAGGCACTTGCATGGTTTCCTCATCCTCGTCGTCGTCCTCCTCCACCTCCTCCTCCTGCTCATCACCTGCATCTTCTACATCATTATCATCAGCCACTCTCACCGCAGGTGGGTCTTCCACTATCACGTGCTGCTGCCTCATGATGGCTAAGTTATGCAGCACACAACAGTGAACTGACCGACAATCTCAGGGAAGTATAGCAAGTAGCCTCCGGAATGGTCCAGGCATCGGAAACGCTGTTTCACGATGCCAATGGTCCTCTCTATGAAGCTGCGCATCGCAATGTGTGACATGTTGTATTGACGGTCAGCTTCCGTCCAGGTTACGCGTAAGGGCGTCATGAGCCAGGTGGCGAGGCCGTACCCTTTGTCTCCCAGTAGCCAGCTCTGCTCTTTTGACTGATGCTGCTGAAATGTGGCAGGTATAATGCTGCAGGATGAACGCATCATGGGTGCTCCCAGGGTATCTTGCATCTGCTGACATGATGCAATGCATGTCGTCACACATAAGCTGTACATTAATGGAGTTGAAGCCTTTTCTGTTCCTGTACATCTCGGAATCCTCCAAAGGTGCTCGCAAAGCGATGTGGGTACAGTCAATGCAGCCCTGTACCTTTGGGAAGCCAGCAATCCTGGAGAAGCCCACACTCTGTCATGGATTGCTTGGGCGGTCATATGGAACTTTATGAAGTCATTCCTCCACGCACACAGTGCAGCCGTCACCTGGCGAATGGAGACATGTATTGCATGTTAAGAGATGGTGCACACATCTCCAGTTGTAGCTTGAAACAATCCGGAGGCATAGAATGAAAGTGCAGCTGTAACCTTCACTTCAACTGACAAAGTAGTCCTCCTAACGCTTCTAGGTTGCAGATCTGCTTTCACCAACTCACAGACTTCACTTACAACTTCTTTGCGGAAATGCAGCCTTCTGACACAGTCTGCATCACTCAGGTGGAGGTACGAACGACTGTCTCGATATACCCGAGGTGGGTAAGGCCTCCTGCCCAGCACCCTATGGGCTGTGACGTTCCTGATGCGATGAAGTCGAATCAATGATCTCCTACATAGCACCACGATGCAAAAGGCACGCACAAGGTATGGCATTGTCAGTATTGCCCCCATACTTAAATTTAACCTTTGAAAGAAGCTCAAAAGGGCAGGAAAGCAGGCAGGCTGGACAGGTTCACAGTTCTCTCTCTCCCCAAGGTCTGTATGGATGGTGTTATGTCTTGAATAAAGAGTCAGACCAGATACTGCAAGCTCAAAGTAATTGTGACCATAGTCCTTTATTACAGATCTCAGAGTGCCTCTCCAGCCTGTGAGGCCTCCTTATATACAGCTGCTCCTAAGGGATTGTGGGATCCCTTGGGACTCCAGGGGATAAGCCCTCTGGTGGTTAGACATAGTATTTACAGGTTTACATACATAACAATACTCCCCCCCCCCCCCGCCCCCAAAGTCAATAGTGTAACTATTTACAATGTGAGTCAATCTGGGGCCTTCCTTTCCCTGGTTGATCGTCTCGGTGCAAATGCTGGTTTTGGTGAGTCATTTGTTGGGCCCTCGCTGGGCTGCTGCGCAGCTGGCCTTGCTGGGCTGCTGGGCGCAGTGAGTCCTGCTAGACTGCTGCGGGTGATGGGTTCTGCTTCGTGGTCAACTGCTGGGTCGGTTGCCACTTGTGTGTGCGTTGGAGGGTCGAAAAAGGTGGAGTCTATTGTGGGTTGTTCTGGATAGTCCGTGACTCTGAATTTGATTTGGTCCAAGTGTTTCCTGCAGGTGAGTCCATTTGAGAGTTTGACCACAAACACCCTACTCCCCTCTTTGGCCAACACAGTGCCAGGAAGCCACTTGGGACGTTGTCCATAGTCCAACACAAATACAGTATCATTTATCTCAATTTTGTGTGACACATTTGTGCAATCATGATATGTATTCTGTTGAAGCCGCCTGCTTTCTACCTGTTCATGTAGATCAAGGTGTACTAACAAGAGCCTTGTCTTAAGTGCCCTTTTCATGAGCAGTTCAGCGGGAGGGACCCCAGTGGGCTAGTGGGGTCTTGTGCGGTAACTAAGCAGGACTCAGGATAAGCAAGTCTGCAGTGAGCCTTCAGTTACCCTTTTCAAGCTCTGCTGGATTGTTTGAACTGCTCATTCTGCCTGACCGTTGGACGCTGGCTTAAACGGGGCAGATGTGACATGTTTGATCCCATTACGGGTCATGAACTCCTTGAACTCGGCACTGGTAAAGCACGGCCCATTGTCATTTACAAGGATATCAGGCAGGCCGAGCGTGGCAAACATGGCCCGTAGGTTTTCAATGGTGGCAATGGATGTGCTTGCTGACATTAGCACACATTCAATCCATTTGGAGTACGCATCTACAACCACTAAGAACATTTTTCCCAAGAATGGGCCTGCATAGTCAACATGGATCCTGGACCATGGTTTGGAGGGCCAGGACCATAAACTTAGTGGCGTCACCCTGGGTGCATTGCTTAACTGTGAACGTGTATTACATTTGTGCATGCAGAACTCTAAGTCTGCATCGATACCGGGCCACCACACGTGGAATCTGATTATCGCATTCATCATTACGATGCCTGGGTGGGTGCTGTGGAGATCACTGGTGAAAGTGTCCCTGCCCTTTTTTGGCACCATTACCCGATTGCCCCATAGAGGCAGTCTGCCTGTATAGACATTTCATCTTTGCGCCGCTGGTACGGCTTTATTTCTTCCTGCATCTCTAACGGGACACTAGACCAACTCCCGTGGAGCACACAGTTTTTTTTACTAAGGACAGTAAGGGGTCCTGGCTCGTCCAGGTTCTAATCTGTCGGGCGGTAACAGGTGATTGCTCACTCTCGAATGCTTCCATTACCATAACTAGATCTGTGGGCAGTGCCATCTCCACCCCGGTGGTGGGCAATGGCAGCCTACTGAGAGCATCGACTCAGTTTTCTGTGCCTGGCCTGTGGTGGATGGCGTAGTTGTATGCGGACAACATGCGTGCCCATCTCTGGATACGGGCCGATGTATTCGTATTTATCCCCTTGCTTTCAGAAAAGAGGGATATAAGCTGCTTATGGTTGGTTTCCAATTCAAATTTGAGCCAGAACAGATATTGACGCATTTTCTTTACCCTGTAAACACACGCTAACGCTTCTTTTTCAATCATACTGTCGGCCCTCTCGGCCTTAGACAGACTTCTGGATGCATAAGCAACCGGTTGCAATTTCCCAAATTCATTAGCTTGTTGCAATATACACCCGACCCCGTACGACGACGCATCACATGCTAATACCAAACGTTTACATGGATCATACAACACAAACAATTTGTTTGAACATAACAACTTCCTAGCTTTCTCAAAGGCATTTTCTTGGCTTTTACCCCATACCCATTCATCTCCTTTACGCAGTAAAGAGTGCAGGGGTTCTAACAATGTGCTAAGACCCGGTAAGAAGTTACCAAAATAGTTCAGGAGACCTAGAAACGACCACAGCTCCGTCACATTCTGTGACCTCAGTGCGTTCTCAATTGTCTCCGTCTTCGAATCGGTGGGCCTGATGCCGTCCGTCGCGATTCTTCTCCCCAGGAACTCCACTTCAGGCGCCAGGAAAAAGCGTTTTAGCCTGAGCCTCACACGATTAAGCCGACTAAGAACCTCCTCCAGGTTCTGCAGGTGCTCGACGGTGTCCCGACCTATCACCAAGATGTCATCCTGGAAGACCACGGTGCGTGGGACCGACTTCAACAAACTTTCCATGTTCCTCTGGAATATCGCCGCGGCCGTTCGAATCCCAAACGGGCATCTGTTGTAAATGAAGATACATTTATGCGTGTTGATGCAGGTGAGGCCTTTCGACGATTCCTCCAGCTCCTGTGTCATGTAGGCCAATGTCAAATCCAGCTTTGTGAAAGTTTTCCCTCCCGCCAGCGTCGCAAGTAGGTCATCTGCCTTCGGTAGCGGGTATTGATCCTGCAGTGAGAAACGATTGATAGTTACTTTATAATCACCACAGATTCTGACGGTGCCATCTCCCTTGAGGACTGTGTAAGGGGAGCTTGGGGCATGGGTTCAAATCCACACTCCCCTGGGGTTCTGTACGTGCGATTTATGAGGATGGGTGAGTAACGAGGCACCAGACACAGTGGGTAAGAGTGCAAAATGGCTAATGTTGTTTATTTAGAATAGTAAACACCAAGATAGAGGGCATAGGAAGAGGTCATAAATAGCAGTAATGGCACAATCTCACTCAACAGCACGAAAACTCTCGCAACAGGGAAGGGGAAAATAAGAGGTTAAAACATTCCACTCACACACAACCCCACATCCCACTCCCACCCTTCTTACCAATTCCTATCCTAAATTGAGTCTGTGAGGGGGTTTGGGCTCTACTCACAATCCTATCAACTCCGGGGTTCTGGGGCCACTTATTTCAGCTCGGGGTCCCTCTGGGATGGGTTTTACGTTGTTGGTCGGTTCGGTTTTCCTCCTCGATGTTGCATCGGTTTCTTCTCTTTGCCTTTCGGTTGGCTCCTAAACAAAAAGCTGCTGGAGTTAAGCACACCTTCCCCAGAGCGAGGGCCCTGCGAAAAGCTGACTCTACTCCCAAAAGCTGACTCCAACCTCCAACCTCTGGTTGGTTTCCTTGCTCAGCTCAGCTGTGGGAAGTCACTGCCACTGCCTGCTGGTTTTCAGTCTCGGTGGCTTCGTCTGCGGAACTGCTGCTTCTTCCTCCGGTGGGGCGAGAGCGAGAGGGAGAGGGAGAGAGAGAGCTCTCTCTGGATACAAGCTGCAAGCTCCAGCTCCAGGCTCTCCAACTTCCAAAACCTCCCCCCTCTCCAAAACCTTCCCCACCTTCCAAAACCTCCAACCTCTCCAACTTTCTTGTGTGTTTTTGCAGCTTTTCTTGTAGTCCGTTCATGGGGTGTGAATGGCAGTTCGATGTGTATCCATCTGTCTGGAATGAAGATGATTGTTCACTATCTTGACAGAGGTGCCACTCTGTCTGGGCTGGCCAAACTAATTGCATCAGACCTGTGGGTCTTTGTTTAATTATTCAAACTGATACCCTTTGTGTTGCCTTGTTTATTACTGGGGAGATTTTGCCTGTACAGGGTGGCCAGAGTCGCATCATCCTCCGCGGTTTACAGGCTGTTGGCTGCAGTTAGTCATTTTAAACATGGCATCTTCCCATGCTCCCTGCCACATGTCTCCATGGTTGGTTTTGTAGAATTTTACAACTGGAACAATTGGACTGGCCCACTCATTGAATTCGATCGGCGAAATGATGCCTTCTCGTTGCAGCCTGTCCAGCTCGATCTCCACCCTCTCTCTCATCATGTAAGGTACCGCTCTTGCCTTGTGATGGATGGCTCACGCCCCCGGAATCAAATGGATCTGCACTTTTGCTTCTTGGAACTTCCTGATGCCTGGTTCAAACAGCGAGGGGAACTTGTTTAAGACCTGGGCACATGAGGTGTCGTCGACAGACGAAAGTGCTCGGACATCGTCCCAGTTCCAGAATATCTTTCGAGCCAGCTCCTGCCGAACAGCGTGGGGCCATCGCCCGGTACCACCCAGAGTGGTAACTCGTGCACCGCTCCATCGGTAGCACTGTCGATTACGGGAATCTGTTCCTTTGTGTACGTTCTCAGTTTAGTACGAATGGGAGTCAGGACTGGCCTTGAGGCCTTGCTGAACCAAAATTTATCGCAAGTCTTTTTGCTCATTATGGACTGGCTTGCGCCCATGTCCAGCTCCATGGACACCAGGAGTCCATTTAATTCAACCTTCAGCATTATCGGGAGACACTTTGTGGTAAATGTGTGCACCCCATATACCTCTGCCTCCTTGGTCTGAGGCTCTGGTTCATCATGATCCACAGTGGATCTGTCCTCCTCTGCAACATGGTGGTTTGCAGGATTAGCAGGGTTTGCAGCTCACCTGCACATACATTGGAGGTGTCCCATTGTTCCACAGCCCTTGCAAACGTAATCTTTGAAGCGGCATGAATGGAAATGATGATCACCCCCGCAGCGCCAACAAGGTGTTAATGGCCTTGTATTCACCACCCTTGATGGTGGACTCTGAGTCAGCTGCGGACATGCAGCTGCAGGCGTGTAATTCCTGCCCTGTACCATTCGATTCGAAAACAACATTACTTTGTTCACAGTACTTGAAGCAACACTCGTGTGCTGAGAAATTTGTTTGGTATTGTCACTGGTGGCGATAAACACCTAGGCTATCGGTATGGCTTTACTCAAGGTTGGGGTCTCTACAGTCAAAAGTTTGCGAAGTATTACTTCATGGCCCATGCCAAGTACAAAGAAGTCTTGTGCTTGGCATTGGCCATGAAGTAATACTTCATGGTCATGTGCTCCAAATGTCCTTCAAATTCGCAATGTCCTGCAAGGCGCCTTAGCTCGGCGACATAACTCGCCACTTCCTATAGATATGTAAAGAGAAAAAGGTTAGTAAAGACAGACGTAGGTCCCCTGCAGTCAGAATCAGGGGAAGTCATAATGGGGAACAAAGAAATGGCGGACCAATTGAACAAGTACTTTGGTTCGTTATTCACTAAGGAAGACACTAACAACCTTCCGGATATAAAAGGGGTCAGGGGGTCTAGTAAGGAGGAGGAGCTGAGGGAAATCCTTATTAGTCAGGAAATTGTGTTGGGGAAATTGATGGGATTGAAGGCCGATAAATCCCCAGGTCCTGATGGACTGCATCCCAGAGTACTTAAGGAGGTGGCCTTGGAAATAGCGGATGCATTGACAGTCATTTTCCAACATTCCATTGACTCTGAATCAGTTCCTATCGAGTGGAGGTAGCCAATGTAACCCCACTTTTTAAAAAAGGAGGGAGAGAGAAAACAGGGAATTATAGACCGGTCAGCCTGATATCGGTAGTGGGTAAGATGATGGAATCAATTATTAAGGATGTCATAGCAGTGCATTTGGAAAGAGGTGACATGATAGGTCCAAGTCAGCATGGATTTGTGAAAGGGAAATCATGCTTGACAAATCTTCTGGAATTTTTTGAGGATGTTTCCAGTAGAGTGGACAAGGGAGAACCAGTTGATGTGGTATATTTGGACTTTCAGAAGGCTTTTGACAAGGTCCCACACAAGAGATTAATGTGCAAAGTTAAAGCACATGGGATTGGGGGTAGTGTGCTGACATGGATTGAGAACTGGTTGCCAGACAGGAAGCAAAGAGTAGGAGTAAATGGGTACTTTTCAGAATGGCAGGCGGTGATTAGTGGGGTACCGCAAGGTTCTGTGCTGGGGCCCAGCTGTTTACACTGTACATTAATGATTTAGACGAGGGGATTAAATGTAGTATCTCCAAATTTGCGGATGACACTAAGTTAGGTGGCAGTGTGAGCTGCGAGGAGAATGCTATGAGGCTGCAGAGCGACTTGGATAGGTTAGGTGAGTGGGCAAATGCATGGCAGATGAAGTATAATGTGGATAAATGTGAGGTTATCCACTTTGGTGGTAAAAACAGTGAGACAGACTATTATCTAATGGTGACAGATTAGGAAAAGGGGAGGTGCAACGAGACCTGAGTGTCATGGTACATCAGTCATTGAAGGTTGGCATGCAGGTACAGCAGGCGGTTAAGAAAGCAAATGGCATGTTGGCCTTCATAGCGAGGGGATTTGAGTACAGGGGCAGAGAGGTGTTGCTACAGTTGTACAGGGCCTTGGTGAGGCCACACCTGGAGTATTGTGTACAGTTTTGGTCTCCTAACCTGAGGAAGGACATTCTTGCTATTGAGGGAGTGCAGCACAGATTCACCAGACTGATTCCCGGGATGGCGGGACTGACCTATCAAGAAAGACTGGATCAACTGGGCTTGTATTCACTGGAGTTCAGAAGAATGAGAGGAGACCTCATTGAAACGTTTAAAATTCTGATGGGTTTAGACAGGTTAGATGCAGGAAGAATGTTCCCAATGTTGGGGAAGTCCAGAACCAGGAGTCACAGTCTAAGGATAAGGGGTAAGCCATTTAGGACCGAGATGAGGAGAAACTTCTTCACCCAAAGAGTGGTGAACCTGTGGAATTCTCTACCACAGAAAGTTGTTGAGGCCAATTCACTAAATATATTCAAAAAGGAGTTAGATGTAGTCCTTACTACTAGGGGGATCAAGGGGTATGGCGAGAAAGCAGGAATGGGGTACTGAAGTTGCATGTTCAGCCATGAACTCATTGAATGGCGGTGCAGGCTACAAGGGCCGAATGGCCTACTCCTGCACCTATTTTCTATGTTTCCTGGCCTTCAGACCTCTTGTACATTTAGAACCAAATACCTCGTCATCAGAACGCTTTCCTTCGGGTTTAGATGCTCCCAGACCAGTGTGCACAACTCATCGAACGACTTGTCTGTGGGTTTCGCTGGAGTGAGCAGATTTTTCATGAGGCCATACGTTAGTGCGCCGCAAACGGTGAGGAGTATCGCACTTCGTTTGGCAGCGTTCGCTTCTCCTTCCAGCTCGTTGGCCACGAAGTATTGGTCAAGTTGCTCCACGAAGGTTTCCCAATCATCTCCCTCTGAAAATTTCTCCAGGATGCCCACGGTTCTCTGCATTGTTGTAGAGGGGTTCGTCATTTGTATCTCGTCGCCAGTTGTTATATCTTGAATAAAGAGTCAGACCAGATACTGCAAGCTCAAAGTAAGGTGTGACCGTAGTCCTTTATTACAGATCTCAGAGTGCCTCTCCAGCCTGTGAGATCTCCTTATATACAGGTGCTCCCAAGGGATTGTGGGATTCCTTGGGACTCCAGGGGATAAGCCCTCAGGTGGTTAGACATGGTATTTACAGGTTTACATACATAACAGATGGACCACATCCAGGCCTTGTGACTTCTCATCTCTCACCCCCCCATCCCCCCCTTAACTAATTGCAGTCTTGTGACTTCTCTACTTCTCTCTCCCCCCTCCCCCTCATTCATTGCAGTTGTAAAAAGCCTTCCGATTGGCACCCAGCTCTCTCTCTCCTCTCCCCCTCCACGGCTTGCTTTCTGGCCGAGCCCCGAGCCTCTGTGTACGGGCCCGGGGCCGATTCTGCTGGCCAAAGCTGTAACCCTCCAGCCTTGCTTCAAGACATTCGGTGGTGGCATGTGAGTGAGTAAAAAAATGAGAGAACTTCTGAAATCCAACAAAACAAATTTACATTTACTATGATGACAGGTTAAAAAAAAAGTTTAACTTTATTTTTGATTTTGACAGTATTCTTGACTCCCTCCAAAATCTTTGATTTAAAAACAATGATGTCTTTCAGCACAGATTTGTCAATGTGCGCTGGGTTTTTTTAAGTGCCCAGAAGATTTTTCGGGAGTGGTCAGATATGCCGACCTAGGAGGAAAAAATGTTGGCCAAACTGCAAAAAATTATAAAAAACAGCGCAGACATGAGGGAATGCCCCCTATAACGTAAAAAAAAACTGGCCTAGAAAAATCGTAACTAAGTCAGTTACGCCAGCGCAGATCGCAGGGGGAAACGTGGAAAAAAATAAATACGCCAAGAAATATGGCATGCGCCAAAAAAACAGCGCAAATGACCGAGGAAAATTGAGCCCTACATTTCAGTCAATCAGGATTGGTTAAGTTTTGTATTTGAGACCGTCAGAAAGGTGATCTGTCGCAGACAGATTTAATGTTCCACTCTGCACATTTAATATGTGACGCCCTATATGCAAGACTATTAACAATGTAATCAAATATCCAAGTACGTCCTGTCCACAAAAAGCAGAACAAATCCAAATCGGCCATTTACCACCCCATGAGCCAACTCTCAATCAGCAAAGTGATGGAACGTGTCGTCAACAGTGGTATCAAGCATCACTTACGCACCAATAACCTGTTCACCAATGCTCAGTTTGGGTTCCACCAGGACTACTTGGCTCCACACTTCATTACAGCCTTGGTCCAAATAAAAGAGCTGAATTCCAGAAGTGAGATGAGAGTGACTGCTCTTGACATCAAGGCAGCATTTGGCTGAGTGTGCCATCCAGGAACCCCAGTAAAACTGGTTAAAGGGAATCAGGGGAAAAACTCTCCACTGGCTGGAGTCCTACCTAGCACAAACAAAGATGATTGTGGTGGTTGGAGATCAATCATCACAGCCCAGGACATCACTGCAGCAGTTCCTCAGGGCAGTGTCCTCGGCCCAACCATCTTCAGCTGCTTCATCAATGACCTTCCTTCCATCATAAGGTCAGAAGTGGGGATGTTTGCTGATGATTGCAGTGTTCAGTTCCATTCACAACTTCTCAGATAATGAAGCGGTTCATACCCACATGCAGCAAGGCCTGGACGATATTCAGGATTGGGCTGATAAATGGCAAGTAACATTCACACCACACAAGTGCCAGCCAATGACCATCTCCAACAAAGGAAAGTCTAACCACATCTCCTTGACATTCAAAGGCATTACCAGCATTGAATCTCCCACCATCAACATCCTGAGGTCACCATTGACCAGAAACTTAACTGGACCAGCTACATAAATTCTGTGGCAACAAGGGCAGGTTAGGGGCTGGGTATTCTGTGGCAAGTGTCTCATCACCTGACTCACCAAAATCTTTCCACCATTTACAAGGCACAAATCAAGAGTGTAATGGATACTCTTCACTTGCCTGGATGAGTGCAGCTCCATCAACACTCAAGAAGCTCAACACCATCCTGAACAAAGCAGCCCATTGATTGGCACCCCGTCCACCACCTTAAACATTCATTCCCTCCACCACCTCCAAGTTCCTCTCGAAGTCACACATCTTCCTGACTTGGAAATATATCACCATTTCTTCATCATCACTGGGTCAAAATCCTGGAACTCCCTACCTAATAACACTGTCGCCTAATAATAATTCCCATCCTTGTTTACAAATCCCTCCATGGCTTCACCCCTCCCTATCTTTGTAATCTCCTTCAGCCTCACAACCCCCCAAGATATCTGCGCTCCTCAAATTCTGCCCTCTTGAGTATTCCTGAATATAACTGCTCAACCATCAGTGGCCATGCCTTCAGCTGCCTGGGCCCTAAGCTCTGTAACTCCCTCCCTAAATCTCTCTGCCTCTCATCTCTCTTTCCTCTTTCAAGGCACTCCTTAAAACCTATCTTTCTGCTATAATTTCTTCTTATCTACCTTGCTGTCAAATTTATTTTCTTGTCTTATAACCCTCCTGTGAAGCGCCTTGGGATATTTTACTATGGTAAAGACGTTATATAAATATAAGTTGTTGTTGTACCTCCACCTTACGGACTTCAGCAGTTCAAGAGGGCAGCTCACCATCACCTTCTCAAGGGTAATTAGGATGGGCAATAAATGCCCGCATCCCGAGAATGAATTAAAATAATGCTTCCAAAGTGAAGACCATCATTGAGGAGAGAGTAATCAGGAAAACATAGCAACAGTTCTACTGTACCTCAGTTCAGACCTAGGAAGTCTCCCATTGTGAGCATTAGTCTCCCGATCTCATACTGCTCCCTGTTTACAGAAGGCACATCACTTGAAAGTTTTAAAACTCAGTTTGGTGTAAATGTGAAGTGAGTGCAAGGTGACAGACATGAACAGCAGGGTGGTTACAGGAGGTTGGGCCAGAGAGTTCAGAGCAGTCACAGTGTGGGAAGACAACACAGAAATAAGGAAACAGAAGCAGAGAATGCGAAACGGAATAACCAATACGGAATTGCAAAACAAGACTGAGAAAAAGAATGAAAGTAAGAAACAGGAAGATAATAGAAGGAAAGTAACAGAAGACAGATGAACAACTAAAGTGAAACTCTCTCTCCTATTTAATCTCCATCTTGCACCAGACTGAGGGCTCAATTTTCCCCAATGCCGTTTATTGGCGTATTGCAAGAGTTACGCCCTTTATTTTGGCCCCAACTACTCCAAAAAAATAACTAGCAAGTTTCCCCGGTCTATTTTTGAAATTGGCGCCGCGCATCCTGTCCTTTAGCTTCGGGGGGGTGGAGCCTAAAGTCTGCACCGAAAAAACGATGCCCCCCCCACCCTCCGCCCCTCTTCTACGCATGCGTGAAAAATAAATGACGTTTTTGACGTGACTGCTATGGGCGCGCATGCCCAGTACAGCTCTCGGTCTGCATTTGGCCATTTTTAAAGAGCCAGTTGTGTGCAAGAACTTTAATTCTCAGTGGAAAAATTGGGGCTGCAATACAATATGCAACGTGATTCCAAGACACCAGCTGCACGTTCACAAAGTGGAAGCCTCTTCTGTTCCTGTACAGCTCAGAATCCTCCAAAGGTGCTCACAAGGCGATATGGGTACAATCAATGCAGCCCTGTACCTCTGGGAATCCAGCAATCCTGGAGAAGCCCACAGCCCTTCACGTGTTGCCTGGGCGGTCATGGGGAACTTTATTCCTCCGGGCATATAGTGCAGCAGTCACCTGCCAATTGCAGATATGTGTTGCATGGTGAGAAATAGCGCACACATCCTCAGTTGTGGCCTGGAATGATCCAGATGCTTAGTGTCATGTATGAATAAAGAGTCTGACTGGATACTGTGAGCTCAAAGTAAAGTGTGACCTTAGTCTTTTATTGCAGGTCTCCAGAGTGCCTCTCCAGCCTGTGAGGCCTCCTTAAGTACCTGTGCTCCCAAGGGATTGTGGGATCCCTTGGGACTCCAGGGGATGAGCCCTCAGATGGCTGTACAATGTATATACAAGTTTACATATATAACAACACTCCACCCCCAAAGTCAACTGTGTAACTATTTACAAGGTGAGTCGATCAGGGGCCTTTCTTTCCCTGGTTGATCATCTCGGTGCAAATGCTGGTTTTGGTGAATTGTTTGTTGTGCCCTCGCTGGGCTGCTGTGCAGCTGGTCTTGCTGGGCTGCCTGGTGTGGTGAGTCCTGCTGGGATGCTGCAGGTGATGGGTTCTGCTTCGTGGCCAACAGCAGTGTCGGTTGCCACTGGTGTATATGTTGGGGGGTCAAAGAAGGTAGGGTCCAAAGTGAGTTGCTCAGGATAGTCCGTGAATCTGAGTTTGATTTGGTCCAAGTGTTTCTGGTGAATGAGTCCATTTGAAAGTTTGACCCGAAACACCCTGCTCCCCTCTTTGGCCGCAATGGTGCCGGGAAGCCATTTGGGACCTTGTCCATAATTCAATAAAATACAGGATCATTGATTTCAATTTCGCGTGACACATTTGTGTCATCAAGATATGCACTTTGCTGAAGCCGCCTGCTCTCTACCTGTTCATGTAGATTAGGGTGAACTAACGAGAGCCTTGTCTTAAGTGCCCTTTTCGTGAGCAGTTCAGCGGGTGGAATCCCAGTGAGAGAGTGGGGTCTCGTGCGGTAGCTAAGCAGGACTTGGGATAGGCGAGTCTGCAGTGAGCCTTCAGTTACCTTCTTCAAGCCATTTTTGATGGTTTGCATTGCTCTCTCTGCCTGACCATTGGATGCTGGTTTGAACGGGGCAGATGTAACATGTTTAATCCCGTTACGGGTCATGAATTCTTTGAACTCAGCACTGGTAAAACATGGCCCGTTGTCGCTCACAAGGACATCAGGTAGTCCGTGCATGGCAAACATGGCCCGCAGGCTTTCAGTGGTGTCAGCGGACGTGCTTGCCCTCATTATCTCACATTCAATTCATTTGGAGTACACATCTACAACTACAAGGAACATTTTACCCAAAAACGGGCCTGCATAGTCGACATGGACCCTGGACCACGGTTTGCAGGGCTAAGACCATAAACTTAGTGGAGGCTCCCTGGGTGCATTGCTTAACTACGAGCATGTGTTACATCTGTGCACACAGGACCGAAGTCCACATCGATATCGGGCCACCACACGTGGGATCTGGCTATCACTTTCATCATTACAATGCCTGGATAGGTACTATGGAGGCCATGGATGAAAGTGTTTCTGCCCTTCTTGGGGACCACTACCCGATTGCCGCACAGAAGGCAGTCTGCCTGTAATCATTTCAACTTTGCACCACTGGTACTGCTTTATCTCTTCCTGCATTTCCAATGGGACACTGGACCAGCTCTTGTGAAGCACACAATTTTTTACTAGGTTCAGTAAGGGGCCCTGGCTCATCCAGGTTCTAATCTGTTGAGCTGTGATGGGTGATTGCTCACTCTCGAATGCTTCCATAACAATGACTAAATCTGCGGGCTGCACCATTTCCACCCCCATGGTGGGCAAAGGCAGCCTACTGAGAGCAGCGGCACAGTTTTCTGTGCCTGGCCTGTGGCGGATGGCATAGTTGTATGCGGACAACGTGAGCGCCCATCTCTGGATGCGGGCCGATGCATTCATATTTATCCCCTTACTCTTGGAAAACAGGGATATTAGTGGCTTATGGTCCGTTTCCAATTCAAATTTGAGCCCAAACAGATATTGATGCATTTTCTTTACCCCATAGACACACGCTAACACTTCTTTTTCAATCATGCGGTAGGCTCTCAGCCTTAGACAGACTCCTGGATGCATAAGCAACCGGTTGCAATTTCCCAGCATCATTAATTTGTTGCAATACACACCCGACGCCGTATGACGATGCATCACATGCTGGTACCAAACGCTTACATGGATCGTACAACACAAGCAATTTGTTTGAGCATAACAACTTTCTAGCTTTTACAAAGGCATTTGCTTGGCTTTTTCCCCATACCCATTCGTCTCCTTTACGCAGTAAGGCATGCAGTGATTCTAACAGTGTGCTGAGACCCAGTAAGAAGTTACCAAAGTAGTTCAAGAGTCCTAGAAACAACCGCAGCTCCGTCACGTTCTCTGGCCTCAGTGCATTCTCAATTGCCTCCATCTTCGAATCGGTGGGCCTGATGCCGTCTGCCGCGATTCTTCTCCCCAGGAACTCCACTTCAGGCGCCAGGAAAACGCACTTGAGCCCCACGCGGTTGAGTCGACTAAGAACCTCCTCCAGGTTCTGTAGATGCTCGACTGTGTCCCGACCTGTAACCAAGATGTCGTCCTGGAAGACCATGGTGCGCGGGATTGACTTCAGTAAGCTTTCCATGTTTCTATGGAATATCGCCACAGCTGATCGAATTCCAAACGGGCATCTGTTGTAAATGAAGAGACCTTTGTGTGTGTTGATGCAGGTGAGGCCCTTCAATGATTCCTCCAGCTCCTGCATCATGTAGGCTGAGGTCAAGTCCAGTTTCATGAATGTCTTTCCTCCCGCCAGCGTAGCAAAAAGGTCGTCAGCCTTTGATAGTGGGTATTGATCCTGCAGGGAGAAATGATTGATAGTTACTTTGTAATCACCACAGATTCTAATAGTGCTGTCTCCCTTGAGGACTGGAACAATCTGACTGGCCCACTAGTTGAATTCGATCGGCGAAATGATGCCCTCTCTTTGCAGCCGGTCTAGCTCAATCTCTACCCTTTCTCTCATCATGTATGGTACCGCTCTCGCCTTGTGATGGATGGGTCGCACCCCTGGAATTAGGTGGATCTGCATTTTTGCTCCTTGGTACTTCCCAATGCCTGGTTTGAACAGTGAAGGAAACTTGTTTATGACCTGAGCATACAAAGTGTTGTCAGCGGACAAGAGCGCTTGGACGTCGTCCCAGTTCCAGCATATCTTTCCCAGCCAGCTCCTGCCAAGCAGCGTGGGACCATCGCCCGGTACCACCCAGAGTGCACCGCTCCAACATAGGAGACCTTTACAGTAGCACTGCCAATTACGGGAATCAGTTCCTTTGTGTAAGTTCTCAGTTTCATGCAAATGGGAGTCAAGACTGGCCTTGAGGCCTTGCTGCACCACAATTTTTCAAAAGTCTTTTTGCTCATTATGGATTGGCTCGTGCCCGTGTCCAGCTCCATTGACATCAGGAGTCCATTTAATTCAACCTTCAGCATTATCAGGGGGCACTTTGTGGTAAATGTATGCACCCCATACACCTCTGCCTCCTCAGTCTGAGGCTCTGGTTCGTCATGATCCACCGTGGATCTGTACTCCTCTGGAACATGGTGGTTTGCAGGATTAACAGGATTTGCAGCTCACCTGCACATACGTTGGAGATGTCCCATTGTTCCACAGCCCTTACAAACGTACCCTTTGAAGCAGCATGAATGGAAACGAAGATCACCCTCGCAGCGCCAACAAGGTATTAATGGCCTTGCATTCAGCACCCTTGAAGGTGGACTCTGAGACATCTGCGGACGTACAGCTGCAGGCATGTGGGGCCTGCCCTGTACATTGCAATTTGCAAACAACATCACTTTGTTCACAGTACTTGTAGCAGCACTCGTGTGCTGAGAGATTTGCTTAGTATTGTCAATGGTGGCAATGAACGCCTGGGCTATCGCTATGGCCTTACTCAAGGTTGGGGTCTCTACAGTCAAAAGTTTGCGAAGTATCACTTCATGGCCAATGCCAAGTACGAAAAGTCTCTGAGCATATGCTCCAAATGTCCTTTAAAGTCACAATGTCCTGCAAGGCGCCTTAGCTCAGCGGCATAATTCGCCACTTCCTGGCCTTCAGACCTTTTGCAGGTGTAGAACCGGTACGCTGCCATCAGAATGCTTTCCTTCGGGTTCAGATGCTCCCAAACCTGTGTGCACAAATCATCGTACAATTTCTCTGTGGGTTTCGCTGGAGCAAGCAGATTTTTCATGAGGCCATACGTTGGTGCCCCGCAGACGGTGAGGAGAATCGTCCTTCGTTTGGCAGCATTCGCTTCTCCTTCCAGCTTTTGGTCGAATCGCTCCACGAAGGTTTCCCAATCATCTCCCTCCGAGAATCTCTTCAGGATGCCCACTATTTTCTGCATCGTTGGGTTCGTCATCTGTATTTCATCACCAGTTGTTACGTATGAATAAAGAGTCTGACTGGATACTGTGAACTCAAAGTAAAGTGTGACCTTAGTCTTTTATTGCAGGTCTCCAGAGTGCCTCTCCAGCCTGTGAGGCCTCCTTAAGTACCTGTGCTCCCAAGGGATTGTGGGATCCCTTGGGACTCCAGGGGATGAGTCCTCTGGTGGCTGTACAAGGTATATACAAGTTCACATATATAACACATAGAATGAAAGCGCAGCTGTAACCTTCACTTCAACTGACAAAGCAGTCCTCCTGATGCTTCTAGGTTGCAGATCTGCTTTTACTAATTCTCAGATCTCAGTTACAACTTCTTTGTGGAAACGCAGCCTTCTCAGTCTGCATCACTCAAGTGCAGATATGAACACCTGTCTCGATATATCTGATGTGGGTAAGGCCTCCTGTCCATCAGCCTACAGACTCTGACGTTCCTCATGTGATGACGTCAAATCATTCATCTCCTCCGCAGCACCATGATGCAGAAGGCTTGCACGAGGTATGGCATTTTCAATATTGCCCCCATAATTAAATTGTACCTTTGCAAGAAGCTCAAAACAGCAGGACATAGTCAAAGCTTTTCTCCCCTCTCTCTCTCCCCAAGGTCGATGCCCTGGTATGGACCACACCCTGGTCTGCGCATGCGCAATAGGCTTGCTTAGAACGGGAAGCTAGGCATTCATTGGGGACATTTGGGGCAATGAAGTCTAATGCCAATCTTTAATTTTATATTTTTTTCAAAGTACCACCCCACCACCAACCGAACATCTCCTCACCGGGCTCGAGGGCCGGCAGGATCACTCCCTGGCCCGGACATGGGCTCGGCAAACCCCATCCACCGGGCTTCTTTTAAAGCTGCTATATAGTGTAAGGCTTCTCATGCCTTCAGTTCGGCTTCCACCCACCCACCCGGGCTTCTTTTGAACCCGAGCCCCTGTGTCCAGGTGAGGGAGCGATTCTGCCGGCCGACACTCCGACCTTCGAGTATGGTGAGGAGACATTCGGTGGTGGCGTGGCACTTTGAAAAAAATCTAAAATTAAAGAATTAAATTAGATTTCTATTTTCTCCATTTTAAGTTTGAAAAATATTAAGCTTCATGATGCATATTTAATATCTTCTTGACTCTCCAAAACTTTGCATAAAAACAATGGCGTCTTTCTGCGCCTAATTTTTTAATGTGCGCTAGTTTTTCTTAAGTGCCCAGAAGGTTTTTTGGGAGTGGTCATATACGCTGTCCTATGAGAAATGTAAGTTGGCCAAACTTGCATAAATCTGAAAAAGTGGCGCAGGCATCAGGTTACGCCCCTATGACTAACCTGAAAAAACTGGAACTAACTGAGTTACGCTGACACAGAAACTTTGGGGAAACTTGGATATTTTAATTTAGGCCAAAATAAGCAGCGCGCGCCAAAAAAACGGCGCAGATAACTGGGGAAAATTGAGCCCTGAGATTTGGCAACTCTGGAAGAGTCACTACTTTGAGCATAAAACGTTTTGAATGCATTTATCTTGCATCATACAACTTCCATCATTTTGGGAGTCGGCCTTATCCAAGTGCTACTCTGGTCCACTCCTTTGTCTGTAGTACCCAGTGACAAAGGTTTTGTACTCGTACTGTCGAATCATTGATGTAATTCGCAGTCTAAATGTTCATTGTTGTCCCATTCTGCTATATGTTCAGGACAAACACTCATGAAGAATCAGAGGAAGTGTATGAGCAGATGAATGTCTGGAAGTAAACCTGTGGGGTAGTAGTACAGGATGTTAAATTGGACACTGGCCTACGACCTGCATGCTCTTGCACATCTGGTACAGAAATGTAAATGCTGATTTTGCTAAATGTTGGCACAGTTTTATCTGGCTTTGTTACCAGTCAAAATGTAATAACTGTAAATTGATCACTAAGATTACAAATGTAAATAGCTATGGGTGAGCTGTATTCAACAGCTGAACGATTTCATTTAAATACTTCAATTACCGTTTGGTTTTATTGACAGGAAAGTTAATTCAAGTACATCTGCAAATCAGATTCAGGGCTCTGGTCAGTACAACTGCTTTAATCTTCAGGAACTGAGAGCGGTTTCATTCTCTTCTCGGGACTCTGAGCGGTTTAGTTGTGTTCTCAAGACTCTCTGAGCAGTTTCATTCTGTTCTCAGGACTCTGAGATGCCAGATTTCATGTTATCCTTCTGTGTTTCTTCAGATCTTTCATCAGTTTTTCCAATCCAGATACCCAAAAATGCTATTTCATTACAAAGAGGGCGTAAAGCATCCCTAATTGGATTATAAGAAAAATGTATCAATGATTGAAATATTGTACAAAATTAAATTATTTTTAAAGGACTGGTAGATTGCTTCCAAAAGTTTAACCCTTTTCAGACAGCTGGAAAGCATCAACATAATAGTCCGAAGCCACATGTTTTGAACAGGCAGCCTGTAGGTACACTTAGCCAAAAGCCCAGCTGTACTGGATGGTGCTGATAATTGCAATTGAAAATTGGTCCACAGATCAATTTGACTGGTTTAATTTTACTTATTTACTTGTTTTATAACTACATGCATAGCCACTAATTTATGATCTGACTATAACAACTGTAGAATTATGTTCCTGGGTTATTTTAACAGTTGTAATATCATTGGACAGAAAGGTAAATGATAAGCAACAGCCAAGGGCCTCCTTCATTAACCAGTGTTAGCCAAGCTTATTTAAACCAAGATGTAATGTGTATTGGTCACGTCAGTGATCTTTGGCCTCAAAAATAGCTGTTTCCTTTTTAATTTATATATAAATTAGTCAGACTGCTATGATTCTTTGCTGTATAACCTTAACTCTGTGTTTAAGATCCTCAGAGAATTGTATTTTTAGACTGTTAGACGTGCATCAGCTCAATGAGCATGTGCCTTGTACCCAGACTATAGGGCAATAGTACAGCGGCTGAAGGGAAGAGAAGCCTCATGCAACTCATCTTAGCATCAGCATTAGAGATTGCTGCCTCCAGCCTTGTTGGAGATTTTTTGTTCAATCAGCTGATATTATGCATTGGGAATCTACACCAGCTTTTAAATATTAAGATAGAAACAGATTTGTTTTCTGAGTGAATTTTCAACACACATTAAATATGAAATAGTTAATGAATGAACCAGCTTCTTCCCCATTGTCCCTCAGCTATGTTTGTGATGGGGCTACTGAATCTTGACTCCTGATAAACATTGTAATTGTTACAGTTTATGCCACATTACTGGATCCTCATTATATTCTCTCATGCAATGCTCTCATTGTAACGTGACTAATGTCTGGCTCTGAAATTCTGTTCTAATTAGGGTGGAGTGTGTTTTATCAAAATATAACCCCCACATAGGGAAAGTAGTTAAACGGTTTAAAGTGTAATGTAGCCAAGTTTGCTGATGTTACAAAGATGGGTGCGAGAGCAAATTGCGAGGAGGGCACAAGAAATATGCAGAGAGATATAGACCGGTTAAGTGAGTGGGCAAAAATTTGGCAGGTGGAGTATAATGTGGGAATATGTGAGGTTATCCACTTTGGCAGAGAAAATAGAAAAGAAAATTATAATTTAAATGGAGAAAAATTGCAAACTGTTGCAGTACAGAGGGACCTGGGGTGTCCTTGTGTATGAAACACAAAGTTAGTATGCAGGTACAGCCAGTAATCAGGAAGGCAAATGGAATGTTGGCCTTTATTACAAGGGGGATGGAATATAAAAGCAGAGAAGTCCTGCTACAACTGTATAGGGTATTGGTGAGGCCACACCTGGAGTACTGCGTACAGTTTTGGTATCCGTATTTAAGGAAGGATATACTTGCATTGGAGGCTGTTCAGAAAAGGTTTACTTGGTTGATTCTGGAAATGAGGGGGTTGACTTATGAAGATGGGTTGAGTATTTGTGCCTATACTCATTGGAGTTCATAAGAATGAGAGGTGATCTTATCAAAACATACAAGATAATGAGGGGGCTCAACAAGCTGAATGCAGAGATGATATTTCCACTCATCAGGGAAACTAAAACTAGGGGACATAGTTTCAGAATAAGGGGCCGCCGATTTAAAACTGAGATGAGGAGGAATTTCTTCTGAGGGTTGTAAATCTGTGGAATTCTCTGCCTTGGAGAGCTGTGGAGGCTAGGTCATTGAATATATTTAAGGCGGAGATCGACAGATTTGTGAATGATAAGGGAATAAAGGGTTATGGGGAGCGGGCAGGGAAGCGGAGCTGAGTCCATGATCAGATCAGCCATGATCTTATTAAACGGTGGAGCAAGCTTGAGGGGCCAAATGGCCTATTCCTGCTCCTATTTCTTATGTTTCTTATGTTCTAAATGCATTGCTATAAATGGTTGGACGGATATCTAGTTTCCATTGAACTTTAGATTATTAACAGTTCGTGATAGAAATCGCACTGCACTGGGCTCCTTTCTACAGCTCCTTTTGCTTCATTTTCATTTCACAAAATCTCCTTATTTGGAATTCCCGTGTCTCTCATCACATATATTTATCGTGTTACCATAAGTAATGAGTTACATTAAAAATAATAAATGACATTTTAACAGTTACATAATATTACTTAATCTGTGTGACAGAGAAGGTCAGATACTGACAACCAACAGGGATGACTGGTAATCATTACATAAGGATGTGTTTGGACAGGGTCAACATATTACAGAAATTGTCCAAATACTCCAGTTTTGGGATTCCCTGTTAATGTAAGTGGGGCTAATCTTCATCATCTTTGCAAGCACAAATCTCCAGGATAAAATAGGTCAAAATTGCATCTACATGAAAAAGCTTAATTTTCTTCTCTGGGACTGGGCAGCGAGGAGGGCTAATTGGAATAGGTTCAGTTGGCAGCATGGGCCCTCAAATCAGCACATAGCGATTTATTTCATAGGTTACTATTCCTCCCAATTTTATATCCTGTTCCTTTGCTGATGATTTCTGGTAAAACTCTGTAAGCCTTTTGTAAGTTCAAGTGACTTTGGAATCAATTTGAATTAAACTAAGTTAAATTGAGCATAACATAGGCCAATAAATATGAACTAGTCCCGTGGTGACACCCTCAAAGCCTCCTTGATAAAATGCAACATCCCCACCTGGAGTCCCTGGCCAAAGACCGCCCTAAGTGGAGGAAGAGCATCCGGGAGGATGCTGAGCACCTCGAGTCTTGCCGCCGAGAGCAAGCAGAAAACAAGCGCAGGCAGCGGAAGGAGCATGCAGCAAACCAGGCTCCCCACCCACACTTTCCTTCAACGACTGTCTGTCCCACCTTGTGACAGAGACTGTAATTCCCATATTCAATTGTTCAGTCACCTAAGAACTCACTTTTGGAGTGGAAGCAAGTCTTCCTCGATTTCGAGGGACTGCCTATGATGATGAGGGTTGCCAACTCTGGTTGGAGCTATTCCTGGAGGGTTAATCTTGTGAAATTTAATCACGTGACATCTGATCAAGTGATGCCTGCAAATATTATTATATTAACCTCATAAAGGTCAGATCCCCTGTAGTTGAATATTTTTGCTCGTGGTTTTGTGGCGGCAGCTGTTGTACAGAAGTTCCGAGAACCAGGAAGCTGCTCGTGAGCAGGCAAAGAAAGTGCACAGGTGCAACCTCCACTCTCAATCTACATAAGAAATAGAAGCAGGAGCAGGCCATTTGGCCCCTCGAGCCTGCTCTGCCATTCAATAAGATCATGGCTGATCTGATCATGGATTCAGCTCCACTTCCCTGCCCACTCCCCATAACCCTTTATTCCCTTATCGCTCAAAAATCTGTCTATTTCCGCCTCAAATATATTCAATGACCCAGCCGCCACTGCTCTGTGGGCAGAGAATTCCACAGATTTACAACCCTCTGAGAGAACAAATTCCTCCTCATCTCAATTTTAAATGGGCGACCCCTTATTCTAAAACAATGCCCACTAGTTCTAGATTTCCCCATGAGTCGAAACATCCTCTCTGCATCTACCTTGTCGAGCCCCCTCATTATTTTATGGATGCGCTTATTTGTACTGCAAAAACGGCCAACATGCTCCACCCTTTGTTTCTGATTGGTCCCCGTGGAGGATAAGCCACACCCTGAAGTTTCACAGGAATGTGTAACTGGATCCGCCCATCCCAAGGTCTCACTGACTTTGCAAATT
Organism: Pristiophorus japonicus; assembly: GCF_044704955.1. Classification (NCBI taxonomy): domain Eukaryota; kingdom Metazoa; phylum Chordata; class Chondrichthyes; family Pristiophoridae; genus Pristiophorus; species Pristiophorus japonicus. The sequence goes on along the minus strand of NC_091977.1, from coordinate 217,943,893 downwards.
GTAACTCGATCCATTTCCTGAAGCGACAGAGGACAGAGTTCCCCAGAAGACAACAAGGGCCAGCCAAAGTGCCTTACCCCAGTCCAAATGCATCCCTTCCCCAGCCAAAGTGCCTTATCCCAGTCCAAATGCATCCCTCCCCAGCCAAAGTGCTTATCCCAGCACAAGGGCATCCTTCCCCCCCACACCCACCCCCCCCCGCCCGCCACGACCACCACCATAGATGGGGCAGGCATTGTGTATGGAATGTGTATGGGTATAAAGTGAATACTGACAGTGTCGTGACTTCTAGACATCATCCACTCCAACGGGGGTTGGAAGAACGTGATCCATCTTCCCCCCACCCGTGTCTCTCTTCCCCACTCCCCCTCTCCACCCCCCACCCCATCAGCTTCTCTCCTCCCAACCTCTCTCCCTCTTTCCCCCCCACCCCATCCCCGTCGCTCTTTTTCTCCCCCGGCCTCTCTATTCCCCCCTCCCCCTCCCCATCCTAGCCTCTCTCTCGCTATCGGGACCACGCCGGTCACCCTCGGCCCCCCCCCACCCGCCCCCCCCCCCCCCCGCTGCCATCGGACCCAGGACTGCCGCTAATCGGCCCCAGGACCGCCACTATCGGGCCCCCACCCCTGCCGCTCTTGGGCACAGGACCGCCGCCATCGGCCCCCCCTCCTCCCCGCTGCCATCAGGCCCAGGACCGCCACTATTGGGCCCACGCTGACTGAGGGGGGGAGAGATTCGGAGCCTCTGGTCCTACTTTTCGGCACCAGGTGCATGGAATGATTCGGGCCGGGAGGGGCGGGGGGGGGAGCTTGACAGGGAGGCGGGGGATTGTCGCCTGTCGGTCAAAAAAGTGCAGTACAGGCAGAGGGGATGGGCGGGGCTGGACAGATGCCTATCAGTCAAAAAAAGTGCAGTACAAATAGTAACATAGTTAGTTATATGTCTCAATAAGATTACCTCTCATTCTTCTGAACTCCAACGAGTACAGGCTCAACCTGCTCAGCCTTTCTTCATGGGTCAACCCATTCATCTCACGAATCAACCTAGTGAACTTTCTCTGAACTGCCTCCAATGCAAGTATATCCCTCCTTAAATACGGAGATCAAAACTGTACGCAGTACTCTAGGTGTGGCCTGACCAAAGCCTGTATAGTTGTAACAGGACTTCCCTGCTTTTGTACTCCATTCCCCTTGCAATAAAGGCCAACATTCCATTTGCCTTCCTGATTACTTGCTGTACCTACCCACCCCCACCCCCCGTCAAGCTCCGCTCCCCCTCCCGGCCCGAATCATTCCGTTTCATGCACAAGGACCCCCAGGTCCCCCTTTATTGCAGCAATTTGTAATTTTTCTCCATTTAAATAATTATTAGCTTTTTTACTTTTTCTGCCAAAGTGTGTAACCTTACACTTTCCCATATTATACTCCATCTGCCAAATATTTGCCCACTCACTTAGCCTGTCTATATCCCTTTGCAGATTTTTCGTGTCCTCCTCACAATTTGCTTTCCCACCCATCTTTGTATCATCAGCAAACTTGGCTACATTACACTCAGTCCCTTCATCCAAATCATTTATATAGATTGTAAATAGTTGAGGCCCCAGCACTGATCACTGTGGCACCCCACTAGTTACTGTTTGCCAACCGGAAAATGACCCATTTATCCCAACTCTTAGTTTTCTGTTTGTTAGCCAATCCTGTATCCATGCTGATATACTACCCCCAACCCTGTGAACTTTCATCTTGTACAGTAACCTTTTATGTGGCACCTTATCGACTGCCTTGTGGAAATCCAAATGCACCACATCCACTGGTTCCCCCTTATCCACCCTACTCATTACATCCTCAAAGAACTCCAGCAAATTTGTCAAACATGATTTCCCTTTCATAAATCCATGCTGACTTTGCTTGACTAAATTATGCTTTTCCAAATGTCCTGCTATTGCTACCTTAATAATGGACTTCAGCATTTTCCCGACGACAGATGTTAGGCTAACTGGTCTATAGTTTCCTGCTTTCTATCTGCCTCCTTTTTTAAATAGGGGTGTTATATCTGCGGTTTTCCAATCCGCTGGGACCTCCCCAGAATCCAGGGAATTTTGGTAGATTACAACCAATGCATCCACTATCTCTGCAGCCACTTCTTTTAAGACCCTAGGATGCAAGCCATCAGGTCCAGAGAACTTGTCCACTTTTAGTCCCATTATTTTACTGAGTACTACTTCTTTAGTGATAGTGATAGTTTTAAGTTCCTCCCTCCCTATAGCCCCTTGATTATCCATTATTGGGATGTTTTTAGTGTCTTCTACCATGAAGACCGATACAAAATATTTGTTCAAAGTCTCTGCCATTTCCCTGAACTCCATTATTAATTCCCCAGTCTCATCCTCTAACGGACCAACATTTATTTTAGCCACTCTATTCCTTTTTATAAACCTGTAAAAACTCTTACTATCTGTTTGTATATTTCTTGCTAGTTTATTTTCATAATCTGTCTTCCCTCTCTTTATTATTTTTTTAGTAGTTCTTTGCTGATTTTTAAAAGTTTCCTTCAGGCGTAACCTAGAGGCATGAACTACATGAGCGCAAACTACACACTTTTTTTTTGGGTTGCCGGTAGCAGTGCTTGAAGAATTCATGTTCCATTCTAGGAGAATCTTGAAGTTGAACTCCATGTCATCACATCTGGGAGACTCCAGCACGCAAATATCAGGCTCCCTGGCTTGATCTGATAAGGAGTTTTTAAGCATGAGTGACTGACACGCCAGTAACGTATGTGGGCACCTCCCTTTGACCACTATATGGGCCCAAGCTTCCACATGATTTGCGCCTGATTTTTAGGAGCAACTGGTGGAGAATGGACTATCTTAGAAATCGCAATTCTCCACATTTTTTTTCTGCAGTTCTAGTCAGGTAGAACAGTTCTACTTTGGAACAGAATTTTTTCTTCAAAAGGGGGCGTGTCCGGCCACTGATGCCTGATTTGAAAGTTTCCACAGTGAAAACGTACTCCAAACTAAAGTAGAATGGAGCAAGTGAATATTTTTGTAGAACTGAAAAAACCTGTTCTACACATTAAAAAATCAGGCGCAGGTTACAAATTAGGCGTCCAGAATGAGGTGGGGGGGGGAAGGGAAGTCATTAAATTCTATAATAAATCCTTATTTATACTTATACAAATATTATACAAATAAATCCAACCTGAATAAACATTTATAAGCAAAGAAAAGATTAAATAAACCATCTTCCTACCTGTGTGAAAGTGCTTCAGGCAGGCCTTTTGGGACCGAAGGCTGAACGGGCCGGGCCCGAGACTTCGGGCAGGTCCCGTCCCCAGCACCAGATTTACAGGTAGGTGACGTTGGGTTGGGTCGGGTTGGGGAGGGGAGGTTCGGTTCGGGTCGGGGGGGAGAGAGAGAGAGGGAGAGAGAGGAGGGGGGAGAGAGAGGGAGAGGGGGAAAGAGAGGGAGGGGGGGGGCGGAGGGAGAGAGAGAGAGGGAGGGGGGGGCGGAGGGAGAGAGAGAGAGGGAGGGGGGGCGGAGGGAGAGAGAGAGAGGGAGGGGGGGGCGGAGGGAGAGAGAGAGGGAGGGGGGAGCGGAGGGAGAGAGAGAGAGGGAGGGGGGAGGGAGAGAGAGAGAGAGGGGGAGGGGGAGAGAGAGAGAGAGAGAGGGAGGGAGGGAGAGAGAGAGAGAGAGGAAGGGGGGGGGGGGAGGTCAGGTCGGATCGAGTCCGGGAGCGGGAGTCGGGGAGGCGGGGAGCGGGAACAGGAGCGCGGGTCGGGTCGGGTCCAGTCGGGGGGGGGGGAGCGGGAACAGGAGTGCGGGTCGAGTCGGGTCAGTCAGGGGGGGGGGGCGGCGCGGGTGTCGGGTCTGGTCCGGAGGCGGGGGGGGGGGGGGCGGGGAGCGGGTGTCAGGTCTGGTCCGGAGGCGGGGGTGGGGGGGGAAGCCGGTGTCGGGTCTGGTCGGGAGGAAGCAGGAGCTGGCCGTGGGAGGAGCCTTATTCACGCAGCCTCAGTGAGGCCATTCAGCCAGGGCTAGGGGCTGCGTGCTTCGGGCCCCTCCCACACAGTTCGGCGCCTGGAGCTACTGCACTTGTGTGCCCACTGTAGCGCGCATGTGCAGAGGTCCCGGCACTGTTTTCAGCGCAGGGACCTGGTTCCGCCCCCACACAGCTCGCGCTGGCTGCGCCGAGGGCCAGAGGACCTGCAAGTAGGAGGAGAATACCGAGGATTTTTTTAGGCGCACTTTGTGGCGTGAAAAACAGGCGTCCAGGTCGGGACTGCGCCGTTCTAGGCGCGTGTGGAAACTTGGGCTCAAAATCTCTGTAAACTCCATCTGCAGGTCAGCAGTTTACTGGTGACATCAGTACTGATTAAGCTGATTGGCTTTTTCTTATTCCATGTTGTCCCAAATTCCTATGTTGAAACCTAGTTCTAGAAGTGGAAGAATAGTATCTAAACCCAGCCTTATAAGATTCTTGTAAGTTATTAGAATAACCCTATGTTTATGGATCAAAGTGTAAATCCTATTGAAATTTTTGAATCTATTAAAATGATAAATCCAGTTTCCTCCAAATTCTCTGACATTTCTGCAGACTAAAGAATTTATCAGCACATCGCATGAAATAGCAACAGTTCATTGATTTAAGCTATTAAGGGGTTTTGCATCTTTGAAAGTAGATAAATCGCCAGGCCTGGAAGAAATGTATCCTAGGCTGTTAAGAGAAGCAAAGGAGGAAATAACAGCGGATTTAAAGTAATTGGTAGAAGGATTAGAGGGGAATTGAGGAGAGCTTTTTTCAACCAGAGCATGGTGGGGGTCTGGAACTCACTGCCTGAAAGAGTGGTAGAGGCAGAAACCCTCATCACATTTAAAAAAGTACTTGGGATATGCACTTGAAGTGCTGTAGCCTACAAGGTTATGGACTAAGAGCTGGAAAGTGGGATTAGGCTGGATAGCTCTTTTTTGGCTGGCACAGACATGATGGGCCGAATAGCCTCCTTCTGTGCCATAAATTTCTATGATTCATTGGTAAAGGGATTCATTTTGATTGGCCTGGAATACTGAACTACTTTGCGCCTATTAATGAATTTGTTGGATGTAACCAGGAAATTTTAAAAGTAACAACTTTGGGGAGTGAAGGATTACGATTGACTGCATAGGAATGGTAATTAAGGGAGGTGGATGAAACCAAATTTTGTATATGGCAAGGTACTGCTTCTGATTTTTTTTAAAATTTCATTTCCCATTTTAGGTTGTCCTGTTAAAGGTCATCCAAAACCAAGCATCAGCTGGCTGTACAATGGCAAAGCCATAAGCACAGTGTTCGGACAGGAGCATCAAATCCTAGCTTCACAACACATCCTTCAAATCCCAAAGATCACAAAAGGACTGCGAGGCGATTACAGCTGTATAGCTGAGAATGAAGTCGGCTCTCTGACACTAAAGGTTACAGTGGAGATAGCAGGTATGTTTCTTATATAAAAAGATAATGTTAATACTGCGCTACCCTCCCATTGGACAGGCAAGGGTTGGATTCCCAGTACCTTCCCTTTAAATCCGAGGGATGAGTTCTATCCTTTCTTTGCCAAATCATTTGGTAAGAATGTTAGAAAACAAGAAAATGTCCTCATATCATGGATCAACCCCATCGAATCACCATATGGGATTTGTTGTGCGGGTTTCTACCTCCAGCTGGGTGGGGAAAGGTAGTAATGGTCAAATGCAGTAATGGCCAAATACTGACATTGTCCTTGTTAATCAAATGGTCAAGGTCTATTATGACATTATCATGTCAGTCTTTGACCAGATCAAAACTGTGTGTGAAGTGATCAAATAAATGAGTAATTTCTTACAGAAAAAAGAAAGTTATATAGCGCCTTCCACCAACTCAGAACATGACTAAGTGCTTTTCAGCAAATGGACTTCAATATAGATAAGTGTGAGGTGGTACATTTTGGTAGGAAGAATAAGGAGGTCACATACTCTTTTGAAAATAAATGTCTAAATGGGGTAGAGGAGCAGAGGGATCTTGGGGTACAGATACTAAAAGTAGTGAAGCAGGTTAATAAGGCTAGAACAAAATCAAACAAAGCACTGGGGTTCATTTCTTGAGGGATAGAATTGAAAAGCAGATAAGTTATAAACTTATACAGAACCTTGGTTAGACCACACTTGGAGTACTAGGAACAGTTCTGGTCTCCATATAATAAAAAGGATATAGACGCACTGGAGAAGGTGCAACAAAGATTTACTAGAATTGAGAAGTTATACCTATCAGGAAAGATTGAACAAACTGGGGCTCTTTTCTCTAGAAAAGAGAAGATAGAGGGGTGACCTGATCGAGGTTTTTAAGATTATGAAAGGGTTTGATGGGGTAGATGTAGCAAAGATGTTTCCACTTGCAGGACAGACCAGAACTAAGAGCCATAAATTTAAGATAGTCACTATTAAATCTAGTAGGGAATTCAGGAGAAACTTCCTTATCCAGAGAGTGGTTAGAATGTGGAACTAGCTGCCACATGGAGTAGTTGAGGCAAATAGCATAGATGCTTTTATGGGGAAGCTAGATAAACACATGAAGGAGAAAGGAATAGACAGATATGTTGATATGGTTAGGGGTGGGAGGAGGCTCGTGTGGAGGGTAGATGCTGGCATAGACCTGTTGGGCCGAATGACCTGTTTCTGTGCTGTAAAAACTATGTAAGTACTTACTGAAGTGTATTCACTGTTGTAATGTAAGAAATGCAGTAGCTAATTTTGTTATGTCTTAAATAAAGCAATGTGACTGAGTACTGTAGATGTGAGTGAGTTAGACCTTAGTCTCTTTATTCCATCTCCAGAGTGCTGGTACAGCATGGGAGGCCTGCTTATATACAGTGCTCCCAAGGGATGCTGGGATCCCTTGGGATTCCAACAGATACGCCCTCTGGTGGAGGTAGAATGCTGGTTACACAGTGTTGCATACATAACATCACTCCCTCCCAAAGTCAACAGTACACTTATTTACAAGGTGAGGCGATCTGGGGCTTTTGTCTCCCTAGTCGATCGTCTCGGTACAAACACAGGTGCAGGTGAGTTGGTTGGGCCTTTGCTGGACTGCTGCGCAGCTGGCCTTGCTGAGCTGCTGGGGATGGTGAGTTCAGCTTCGTGGTCAACCGTGATGTCAATTGTCACTTGTGTGTATGTCGGAGGGTCGAAGTTGGTGGTGTCCTCTTCAGGTTGCTCGTGGCAGTCTGTGAATTGCAGTTTGGTTTGGTCCAAATGCTTTCTGCAAGTTAGTCCATTTGCGAGTTTGACCTGAAACACTCTACTCCCTTCTTTGGCTACGACAGTGCCAGCAAGCCATTTGGGACCATGTCCATAGTTGAGTACAAATACAGGGTCATTGACTTCAATATCACATGACAAATTTGCGCGATCATGGTACATGATTTGCTGATGCCGCCTGCCCTCGTCATGATCCTGGAGATCATGGTGGACTAGAGAGAGCCTTGTTTTGAGCACCCTTTTCATGAGCAGCTCGGCAGGGGGAACCCCGCTGAGCAAGTGGGGTCTAGTGCGGTAGCCGAGTAGGACTCGGGACAGGCGGGTCTGCAGGGAGCCTTCCGACACGCGTTTCAAGCTTTGCTTGATGGTTTGGACTGCCTGTTCTGCCTGGCCGTTGGATGTGGGCTTGAACGGGGCAGGTGTGACGTGCTTGATCCCATTGCGGGTCATGAATTCCTTGAATTCAGCACTGGTGAATCACGGCCCGTTGTCGCTGAAAAGGAAATCAGGCAGGCCGTGTGTGGCAAACATTGCTCGTAGGCTTTCGGTGGTGGCAGTGGACATGCTTACAGACATTATCATACTCAATCCATTTTGAATAAGCATCCACAACAACCAAGAACATTTTGCCTAAGAACAGGCCAGCAAAGTCAATGTGGATCCTAGACCACGGTTTGGAGGGCCATGACCACAAACTTAGCGGTGCCTCCCTGGGTGCATTGTTCAGTTAAGAGCAAGTGTTGCATTGGCGCACGCAAGACTCCAAATCTGAGTCGATGCCGGGCCACCACACATGGGATCTGGCTATAGCTTTTATCATTACTATGCCTGGGTGGGTGCTGTGTAGATCGCGTATGAACGTTTCCCTGCCTTTCTTGGGCAAAACCACGCGATTACCCCACAAAAGACAGTCCGCCTGTATGGACATTTCATCTTTACACCGCTGGAACGGCATGATCTCTTCATACATCTCCACTGGGTCGCTGGACCAGCTCCCATGGAGGACACAGTTTTTTATAAGGGACAGTAAAGGGTCCGGCTGGTCCAGGTCCTGATCTGGTGTGCTGTAATAGATGACATTTCGTTTTCAAATGCATCCATCACTAAGAGCAAGTTTGCCGGCTGTGCCATTTCCACCCCGGTGGTGGGTAATGGTAGCCGACTGAGGGCATCAGCGCAGTTCTCTGTGCCTGGCCTGTGGCGAATTACATAGTTATATGCAGATAGCATGAGCACCCATATTTGGATGCAAGCAGAGGCATTGGTATTGATACCTTTGCTCTCTGAGAATAGCGATATGAGCGGCTTATGGTCAGTTTCTAATTCGAACTTAAGCCCAAACTGATACTGATGCATTTTTTTTACCTCGTATACGCCTGTCAGAGCTTCTTTTTTTAATCATGCTGTAGGCCCTTTCGGCCTTGGACAAGCTCCTGGACGCATAAGCAACCGGTTGCAATGTTCCTGATTCATTAGCTTGTAACACACACCTGACCCCGTACGAAGACGCGTCGCAAGCTAGCACTAAACGTTTACAAGGATCATACAGGATATGCAGTTTTTTGGGAAGTAACAGATTTCTGGCTTTCTCAAAAGCAGTCTCTTGTGATTTCTCCCATACCCAGTCATCTCCCTTGTGTAGCAACACGTGTAGAGGTTCTAGCAAGGTGCTTAACCCGGGTAGGAAATTACCAAAATAATTGAGGAGTCCCAGGAACGACCGCAGCTCCGTCACGTTCTGTGATCTCGGCGCGTTCTTGATGGCTTCCGTCTTGGCATCAATGGGTTCGATGCCATCTGCCACAATTCTTCTCCCTAAGAACTCGACCTCTGATACCAGGAAAACACACTTCAAGCATTTCAATCTGAGTCCCACACGATCTAGCCGACTTAGAACCTCTTCCAGGTTCTTCTCGTGTTCGATGGTGTCCCGACCTGTGATCAATATGTCGTCCTGGAAAACCATGGTGTGCGGAACCGACTTTAGCAGACTCTCTATGTTCCTTTGAAAAATAGCCACGGCCGATCGAATCCCAAACGGGAATCTATTGTAGATGAACAGATCTTTTTGTGTGTTGATGCAGGTGAGGCCTTTCAAAGGTTCTGCCAGCTCCTGCGTCATGTAGGCCGAGGTCAGGTCCAACTTGGTGAACATCTTTCTTCCTGCCAGCGTCACAAATAGGTCTTCTGCCTTGGGTAGCGGGTAATGGTCCTACAGCGAAAAACGGTTAATCGTTACTTTATAGTCCCCACAAATTCTGACCGTGCCATCGCCCTTGAGAACCGGAACAATCGGACTGGCCCACTCGTTGAACTCCACCGGTGCGATGATGCCCTCTCGCTGCAGCCTGTCCAGCTCGATCTCCACTTTCTCTCGCATCATGTATGGCACTGCATGTGCCTTGTGGTGGATGGATCATGTACCGGGAATCAAGTGGATCTGCACCTTTGCCCCAGAGAAACTCCCGATGGGCTCGATGATCACCTCTGCAGTGCCAACAAGGTGTCAATTGCCTCGCATTAACGCTTGATGGAGGACTCTGAGTCATCTGAGGTCATGCAGCTGCAGGCGTGTACGTTCTACCATATGCATTCCTGCCTGAAGATGACATTACTTTGTGTACAGTACTTGCCGAAACATCTTTATGCTACAAAATTTGTTTGGTATTATTGCTGATGGACATAAATGCCTGGGCTATACTTATGGCTTTGCTCAGGTTCGGTGTTTCAACAGTCAATAGTTTGCGAAGGATAACCTCATGGCCAATGCCAAGCACAAAAAAGTCTCTTAGCATTTGCTCCAGAAATCCATCGAATTTGCAATGTCCTGCAAGGCACCTTAGTTCGGCGACATCGCTCGCCACTTCCTGGCCTTCAGACCATTGGCATGTGTAAAATGGATACCCTGCCATCAGAATGCTCTCCTTCGGATTTAGGTGCTCCCGGACCAGCGTACACAGTTCTTCATACAATTTGGCTGTTGGTTTCACCGGAGCAAGATTGTTGCCCCATAGGTTGTTGCCCCGCAGACGATGAGGAGGATCGCCCTTCATTTGGCAGCATTCACACTGCCTTCCAGCTCGTTGGCCATGAAGTATTGGTCGAGTCGCTCCACGAAAGCTTCCCAATTGTACCCTTCTGAGAATTTCTCCAGGGTACCAACAGTTCTCTGCATTCTCTGCATGGTTCGTTATCTCGTCGCCGGTTGTTATGTCTTAAATAAAGCAATGTGACTGAGTACTGTCGACGTGAGTGAGTGTGAACTTAGTCTCTTTATTCTAACTCCAGAGTGCAGGTACAGCATGGGAGGCCTGCTTATATACAGTGCTCCCAAGGGATGCTGGGATCCCTCGGGATGCCAACAGATATGCCCTTTGGTGATGGTAGAATGCTGGTTACATAGTGTTGCATACATAACAAATTTGATCACAGCAAATTTCCACCAACAGTAATGTGATAATGACCAGATAATCTGTTTCAGTGGCACTGTTTGAAGGATAAATATTGGCCAGGACACTGGGGAAATGTCCCCTGCTCTAGTTCCAGTAGTGCCTTGTGATCTTTTACATTCACCTGAGAGGGCAGATGGGGCCATCTATTTAACAACTCATCCGAAAGATGGCATTTCTATCTCAGTACTGCCCTCCAACAGTACAGCACGCCCTCCGACAGTCTTGCACTCCCTCAGTACTATCCCTCCAACAGTAAAGTGCTCATTCAGTATTGCCCTTCAACAGTGCAGCATCCCTCAGTACTGCCCCTTTGACAGTGGAGCACTCCCTCAGTACTTGCCCTCAAATAGTGCAGCGCTCCTTCAGTACTGCCACTCAGACAGTGCAGTGGAGGCTCCCTCAGTACTGCCCCTCCAACAGTGCAATGTTTCCTCTGACAGTGCAGCGCTCCCTCAGATCTGCCCTTGTAGCCACTGAGCCACAGTTGACACATAATGTAGAACAGTGTCAGGAAAGTCTTCATAAAAAATGGCAATGATACTTGGAATGAATTATGGAGTGGGCAGTGGAAGGAAAGACTCTGCAATCGTTTAAAAGTTGGACGTTGTGGTGGTGTGAATCATAGACAAAAATGCCTTATAAGCCTGTTAGTGGTACAAGTGGGTGCGCTGAATGTGTTTATGTGACATACCTTGTGACTGTTTTAATGCCCTGGGCTCGTTAATGCTTATTTAATCTCGCAACAGTCAGGTCTGATCTTCAATGTCCTCTGCCTTTGGACGTTAACTGGAGGAAATGAGCAGGATATCAGTTCATAGCTAAATCTTTCCACTGGTGCTACAATTCTTTTTTTAAACTTATATATACATTAATAAACTCCAGATATTACAGTGTTTGTTCAGACTCCAAGCCCAGCACCGCCCTGTCCAATAGTCAGGATCAATACCTGTCGCTTGTCCAGGTGTCTCAGATATAGCTGATTTAGATTAAAGCTAATTTGATTTAAAATTAAACAACCTACATTTTATTTTTTATCAGGAGCTCTTCATCAAAATAATGCCTTCCTGCAAAAGCTTCCACACAATTTCTCATTGCTTTTGAAAATGTTCACTTCAAACAATAAAATTTGATAATGTTCATTAGTAGCTGCTAGTGATTAACATTACTTCTGGTCATTTTACTAATGGATCCCAATATATTCATAAAATTATCAGTTCATAACAGTGCCAGATATCCAGAATCTTTTTCCATCCCCACAATCTTTAGTTTTTAGTTGAAGAGATATTTGGATGAACTAAAACTACATTTACAGAGTAATTCAGGGTGCAGTTGTTTGGTCTTAGTGCTGCATGCTCCTTTTTAAATGATAATTCCCCTCTGGAAGATGTTGCAAAAGAATCCTTGGCATGTTGCTGCAGTGTATCCTTCAGAAGGTACACACTGTAGCCATGGTGCGCCAGTGGTGGAGGGAGTGAATGTTTAAGGTGGTGAATGGGGTGTCGATCAAGCGGGCTGCTTTGTCCTGGATGGTGTCGAGCTTCTTGAGTGTTGTTGGAGCTGCACTCATCCAGGCAAGTGGAGAGTATTCCATCACACTCCTGACTTGTGCCTTGTAGGTAGTGGAAAGGCTTTGGGGAGTCAGGAGGTGCGACCCTTGTTGTGTCCTTAGATGCTCTAGTAATGACTCCACAAGGCAATGTGTTGAACTTGAATTGTAGTGACCTTAGTCCTTTATTTGTTAACTCCAGAGTGAGGATCACACCTGGTGGCCTGCCCTTTATACTTGGCCAGGCACACCTGTACAGGTAACCTACAAGTCTCTCACTGCTGTGCCCTCTGGTGGCACACCTTGTGATAGTACCAACAGTAACCATGTAGGATACATGACATTACTCCCCCCTGAGCCTTTAGTGCAAATCGCCTCTGCATTGACTGTGCTCTGGGCTTAGTTCTATGTGGACTCTGTCTGGTTGACCCTTGGAAGGTCGTTTCAATCTTGGGTGATTGGTTGGTGCAGTAGCATGCTGGTGGTTGCTGTTTGTGTGTGTTCCATTCTCCCCCCCTCCCAACATCAATTATGGCGGAGTCTCCGAACATTCATGTACATTCAAGTTCAGGAAAACAGGTTCGATTTACATTTGTGGTTCCGTTGTGGGATAAGTACATTGGACTGGTGAGATGCCTTATCGATGCGGTGACCGGTGCATAAGGATGAACTAGTTCCAGAGCTGCTGAGTTGTGTCCCTGCAGTCTGGCTGCGGCTCAGTGCCTAGTGCTGGCAGTGGGAACCCGGTTGGCTCGAGTTGCCTACTCTCGGGGCTGTTGCCGTGATCCCTAGTGTCAGGCCAGTTCACAGATGCCTGTGACCTCCCTGTCCTTTCTTTGCACCTTGGGTCGCTGCTGCTTCCTGAGGAGCTGTCGCCTAGCAGTGCACAGGGGACTGCTGACTCGCTGGCCTAGGCGTTGTTTGGTTTGGGATCCTGGTTGGTCCCGGTCCCCTTTGGGGGAACTATGGCGGGTGACCCTTTGGTTACGAGTATGGCCTTGGTGGCGATGGGGCTGGGGACTGCGTCTTAGCATAGTCTGCTCCTTCAGGCTCGTGGCAGTTGGTGCCTGAGAGGTGGAGCCGATCAGGAACATGGTATCGATACCGGTGCCGTTGCCCTGCTGAGGTCGCTTGCTCTGCAGCTCGTGTGTGTCAGCTGCTTGTGGCCACACTCCATGGTACATAACTCTGGTCCCCGGGACGCAGGCTACAGCATTGGGTAGCTCACTGGGCCTGTGTGCTCCCGATGGGTGTCTGCCCGCTGCATTGGCTGTGTGCAGTTGAAATCCTGCATCGCACAACTTTTCATTACATATGATGGACACACTGTGGGTCCAATCGCGATCGCGCGACTTTTCCTCGCTGGTTGCATGTGCACAATTCAGATCATCAATTACACATTTTACAGGATCAATTACACATTTTGTCTCTGACTTACAATTGCTTGAGTGTGTGGAACTGTCCCTTTAATTGTGGTGGGTTGCAGGCCTCCTTTAAGAGAGCTTTGCTTTCTTTACCCCAATCCGCTTCTCCGTTTAGTGCCACGTGTTGCTCCGTCAGTGCTGCACCTCATAATCTGGCCATGGCCATCTTTTTCTTCAGCACCTCACCTCGTGGTTTGGGCGCCATCTTTCCTCCATCCATGATGTCGACCTCTTTTTCCCGGGTTCGGCCTCCGAAGCTGGGAAGTCGCTTCTCGATCCGATTTTCTTCCTCTGGTGTCCTGCCACTGGAGCCTGGAAGGTGCGTTTGGGACGTCTCAGCTGGATCATCTCCACGCAGTCGTACTGAGCAGTCTGTGTCTTGGGTGCTGTGCTGGTCTGCTCTCTGGTGCCGGGTCCACCCTCAGGTGAAGGCTTACTTTGCCTCTGAGCGCAGAGGGCATCGATTGCTGGAAGGATGAAGTCTTCCTACGTCCAATGGATCTTCTCCATCCATCTTCTGCCGAGTAGCGTTGGTCCATCACCTGCAACAATCCACAGAGGTAACTTGTGCACCGCGCCATCATGGAGTACCTTTACATTCACGCTACCAACCACTGGGATGCTTTCATCAGTGTAGGTGTGCAGCTTTGCCTGAACCAGGACCAACTTGGGTCGTTCAGCTTGATTGTCCCATAGCCTCTCAAAGGCTTCTTGATTCATCACTGACTGGCTTGCTCCCATGTCCACTTCCATGAAGACTGGAACGCCATCTATCTCGACTTCCATCTTCAGTGGGGAATACTCGGTGGTGCAGGTGAACATGCTATGTACCTCTCCATGGGGCTGAGCTGCCTCTCTGCCGATCGATTCATAATCCGCACTGGATTCATTGCCATCTGCAGACTCTTCATCGACACAGTGAGTCATATTTCTCTTACACATTCACTGGAGGGGCTCTTTGTGCTGCAGCCTTTGAATACATAGTCTTTAAAGCGGCACTGGTGAGCCCTGTGATTCCCTCCGCAACGCCAGCATGGTGCTACCCGATTAGCCCCCCTCGGCGGACTCTGAGTTAAGGGACTCGTGGGCCTGTTCTCTCTTCCCTAAGAGGGTTCATGCTCTACAGTCCAGCCTCTAAAAGATGCCACTCTGTGCACAGCATTTGCCGGGTTTGAGTCCTGAGGGTGAGACATCTGCCTAGAGCCGCAGATCGAGGTCATGAATGACTGGCTCACAGAGATGGCCTTCTGCAATGTGACTGTGGTATCCGCCGACAGTAGCTTATGAAGAAGGCCCTCATGGCCAATTCCAATGACAAAAATGTCCCGCAGCGCTTCGTTGAGGTGGGTGCCGAACTCGCATGGTGCTGCCAGCCTCCTGAGGTCTGCGGCGTACTTCGCGATTTCCTGGCCTTCGGGCCGTCGGTGGGTATAGAACCGGCGTCTGGCTGTGAGGATGCTCTCCTTGGGCTTAAGTTGCACATGGATCAAGGTTACAAGCTCCTTGTACGTCTTGGTCATTGTCTTCGCTGGTGCCAGCAAATCCCTGACGAGGCCATAGACGGTGGGCCCACAACTGGTTAGCAAGATAGCTCTGTGCTTATCAGCCAGTGTGGCCTGGTCATCTCTTGCCAGGTCATCTGCTGTGAAGAAATGTTCAAGCCTCTCCACAAAGGCGTCCCAATCATCACCATCGGCGAACCGCTGCAATGTACCAAGGGTAGCCATTTTCACGTGAAAGTTCGTAATCTCGTCGCCAATTGTTGTGTCCTTAGATACTCTAGTAATGACTCCACGAGGCAATGTGTTGTACTGACCTTAGTCCTTTATTTGCTAACTCCAAAGTGAGGATCACACCTGGTGGCCTGCCTTTTATACTAGGCCAAGCACACCTGTACAGGTAACCTACAAGTCTCCCACTGCTGTGCCATCTGATGGCACACCTTGTGATAATACCAACAGTAGCCATGTAGGATACATGACAACCCTCACCCCAGAATACCCAGCCTCTGACATGTTCTTGTAGCCACTGTAGTTATCCGACTGGTCCAGTTAAGGTTCTGGTGAATGGTAACCCCCAGGATTTAGATGGTAGGGGATTTGACAATTGTAATGCAATTGATGTCAAGGGGACATGGTTAGACTCTTGCTTGTTGGAGATGGTCATTGCCTGGCAGTGTGGCTACTGAATAGGTGACTAATTTTTGAGGAACCCACTGCACTGACAACAGAACCCTTCAAGTAATGGGAGTGCACACATCCAAATATTTGTATTGGTTGCTTTAATAATGTAAAACTACAACATCCTTACTTTTATTTGGGTGAAAATGCAGCATCTAGGGCTTGTTTTCAGCCAATCGGAGATTGATATTTGAAGCTGTGGATTGGAGCTTCACAATGGAGGTTTAGGAACAGTGAAAAGTGTAACAGAAAAGTTAAAGTACAAAATATCACAATGTGAAATTAATATTGCTATGATAAAGATATAATAAAAAGTGGGGAAGAAGAGAGAATGGAGACAAGCAATACAGAAGCAAAATTGTTTAAGCTATTTTTATTTACTTTAATAATATCATGATAATAAAAAAATCCCTGTCATTTGAGTAACATCTAAAATTTCCCAAGAACACTTGATTTTAAGTGAACATAGTGAAGAATTCTAGAGGAGGTACTACGAATATTCATTTGTTCTGATAAATGTTGAGATGGGCTCTATTAATATTGCATTATCGAGACAATTTCAGTTCCCATGTCTTTATATGTTAGAGTATGAGTGGCTGATCGGCGAGCTGAAACCGTGCTCAGCACCATGTGGGAACAAAGGCTTGCAGTTTCCAAAGCTAAAGTGTCTGCAGGACAACAGCATTGAGGTTGACAAGTCTCACTGTAAGGGCAGGCCTCAACCAGACATCCATGGCGTTACATGCAACACAAGGGACTGTCCTCCAAGGTGAGTAAATAGTCTGAATATCTGAGTGTCATGAAATATCTCATCACTTACTTTTCCTTTTAGTGGCTAAACTTAATTCTCTGTATAGCTTTGAAAAATAATCAATGAGCCATATTTTAATGTATGTGTTCTGATACTCCAAACATTGCAATTGGTCCATAAGCTGGATTATACCATATGAAATTGGTTATTCATGTACCTTGGCACTGATAGTAGGTTGCTAACTTTGAAATGATCGTAACTTAGCAGATACACCTGCTATAAATGGGTTGAATCACAAAAGCATGGCCTGGAGTGCAATGGTTTGTGTATTTACATTTCAAAATGATTCGATTTTGTTGTGCTTTGCTTTATTTTATATTTATTTTATTCCAGAACACATTTTGCCATTCACTGTCCTCCGATCTCACATAATCCTGTCCTTGCAGCATGGTATTGAGTCTCTGCATCCGGGTGTATCTCTCTCTATCACTCCTGGGTGTATCTCCCTCTATCACTCCCGAGTGTATCTCCCTCTATCACACCCGGGTGTATCTCCCTCTATCTCTCCCGAGTGTATCTCCCTCTATCACTCCCGAGTTTATCTCCCTCTATCTCTCCTGAGTGTATCTCCCTCCTTCAATCCCGGGTGTATCTCCCTCTATTACTCCCGAGTGGGCTGGTCGCTCACTAATTGGATCGATATTAAGTCCATTCACGACATAATATTGATTCCGTATTGTTGAATGTTCTGTCTGGCGAAGAGATCGGATTTTTACAGATTAATGGGACTTGCTAAAGGTTCAGATTAATCACAGGAGTCAGAGGATGAGTGCTGTTTGATTCCTGTTGCTGGATTTCAAGGGGTGGGAAGGTTTCCTGTGTTAACAATTTGTACTAAAATCATAAACATCTTCTTTATACATTACACTTATAGTCATATAAACATCCTCTTTATACAAATATACATTCCTTTAAGGAATAAAAACCCCACAGGCAAAGTGGTCCTACCATGGCTAATGTGGAGTTTAAGATAGTATTAGATGAAAGGAAGATGCTTATAATGTTGCCAAAAAGAGTACTAAGCCTGATGATTGGGAAGATTTTAAAATTCAGCAAAGGATGACCAAGAAATTGATAAAGGGGGAGAAAATAGAATGAGAGTAAACTAGCGAGAGACATAAAAACATAAAAAGCTTCTATAGGTATGTAAAAAGGACGATATTAGCTAAAATAAACAGGGACCCCTTACAGGCAATGACAGGAGAAATTATAATGGGGAATAAAGAAATCATAGAATCATCAAAGTTTACAGCACGGAAGGAGGCCATTTCAGCCCATTGTGTCCACGCTGGCCGACCAAGAGCTATCCAGCCTAATCCCATTTTCCAGCTCTTGGTCTGTAGCCCTGTAGGTTACAGCACTTCACATTTAAAAGATATTTGGATGTACACTTGGTGAGGGTTTCTGCCTTTACCACTCATTCAAGCAGTAAGTTCCAGACCCCCACCACTGGGTGAAGACATTTCCCCTCATATCTCCTCTAAACCTCCCCCCAATTACTTTAAATCTATACCCCCTGGTTGTTGACCCAACTGCCAAGGGAAACAGATCTTTCCTATCCACTCTATCCAGACCCCTTGTAATTTTATACACCTCAATCAGGTCTCCCCTTAGCCTCCTCTGTTCCAAAGCAAACATCTCCAATCTTTTCTCATTGCCAAAATTCTCCAGTCCAGGCAACATTCTTGTAAATCTCCTCTGCACCCTTTCCAGTGCAATCACATCTTTCCTGTAATGTGGTGACCAGAATTGCACCCAGTATTCCTGCTGCGGCCTAGCCAGTGTTTTATACAGTTCAAGCATAACCTCCTTGCCCTTGCATTCCATGCCTCGACTTATAAAGGCAAGTATTCCATATGCCTTCTTAACCACCTGGCCTGCTACCTTCAGGGATCTGTGGACCTTCACTCCAAGGTCCCTTTATTCCTCTACAATTTTCAGTGTCGTACCATTTAATGTGTATTCCATTGCCTTGTTAGATGTCCCCAAATGCATTACCTCACACTTATCTGGATTGAATTCTATTTGCCACTGTTCTGCCCACTTGACCAGTACATTGATATCTTCCTGCAGTCCACAGCTTTCTTCTTCATTATCAACCAAACAGCCTATTTTAGTGTCATCTGCAAACTTCTTAATCATATGCCCAACATTTAAATCCAAGTCATTGATATATACCACAAAATGCAAGGGACCCAGCACTGAGTCCTATAAAACCCCACTGCATACAGCCTTCCAGTCACAAAAACATCCATCAACCATTATCCTATGCTTCCTGCCTCCGAGCCAATTTTGGATCCAACTTGCCATTTTGTCCTGGATCCCATGGACTTTTACTTTCGTGATCTGTCTGCCATGTGGGACCTTATCAAAAGCTTTTCTAAAATCCATATACACTACATCATACACACTGCCCTCATCGACCCTCCTGGTTACCTCCTCAAAAAATTCAATCAAGTTAGTCAGTCACGACCTTCCCTTAACAAATCCATGCTAACTGTCCTTGATTAATCCATGTCTTTCCAAATGAAGATTTATCATGTCCCTCAGGACTTTTTCCAATAATTTTCCCACCACTGAGGTTAGGCTGACTGGTCAGTAATTACTCGGTCTATCCCTTTCTCCCTTTTTAAACACAAGTACAGCATTAGCAGTCCTCCAGTCCTCTGGCACCGCACCTGTAGCCAGAGAGGATTGGAAAATGATGGTCAGAGCCTCTGGTATTTACTCTTTTGCTTCTCTTAACAGCCTGGGATACATTTCATCTGTGCCTGGCGATTTATCCACTTTCAAAGCTGCTAAGCTCCTTAATACTTCCTCTCTCACTATGTTTATCTCGTCTTATATTTCACACTCCTCCTCCCTCATTGCAAAGTCTGCATCGCCCCTCTCTGTGAAAACAGATGCAAAGTATTCATTAAGAATCCTACCCACGTCTTCTGCCTCCACACACAGATTTAATTTATAGTCTCTAATCAGGCTCACTCTTTCTCTTGTTATCCTATTGCTCTTAATGTATTTATAAAACATCTTTGGGATTTCCCTGATTTTACGCCAACATTCTTTCATGCTCTCCATTTGCTTTCCTGA
Organism: Pristiophorus japonicus; assembly: GCF_044704955.1. NCBI lineage: Eukaryota > Metazoa > Chordata > Chondrichthyes > Pristiophoridae > Pristiophorus > Pristiophorus japonicus. The sequence continues at coordinate 217,924,123 of NC_091977.1, read as the reverse complement.
TATATTTTTTAATTGTACCCCTGCACTTCTCTTGAATTTTTACAGTGTTGCGTTCCCGGTATAAATCATAAGCTACCCTTTTTTTCTTTATCTTACCCTGTATGTCCCTTGACATCCAAGGGACTCTAGGTTTGTTAGCCCCACCCTTTTTTTAAGGGTACATACTTGCTTTGTACCCTCAGGATCGCCTCCTTGAGTGCTCTGACACTGATATACCATCAAGTAACCATTTCCATTCCACTTTGGCTCAGCAAAACTGGCTTTACCCCAATTGAGATCTTTTATTTCTGGTTCCCTCTTTGTCCTTTACCATAACTACCCTAAATCTTACTGAATTGTGATCACTAGCACCAAAATGCTCTCCCACTGATACCCCTTCCACCTACCCCTCTTCATTCCCCAAAACCAAGTCCAGAACTGCTCCCTCCCTTATTGTGCTTGGTTACATACTGGCTAAAGAAGTTCTCCTAAATGCATTTTAGGAATTCCGCACAATCTGCCATTCACACTACTTTTTTCCCAGTTAATATTAGGGTAGTTGAAATCCCCCACTATTATGGCTCTATAGTTTTTGCACTTTGTAGCAATTTGCCCACATATTTGTTCTTCTATTTCTCTGACTGCTTGGGGGGTCTATAGTACACTCCCAGCAATGCGATCGCCTCTTTTTTGTTCTTTAATTCAATTCATATGGCCTTGTTCGATGACCCCTCTAACATATCATCCCTCACACAGTTGTAATTGTTTCTTTAATCAATACTACAAAACCCCACTCCTTTTTACCCCCCTCTCTATGTCATCAGAAAACTCTGTAACCAGGAATGTTGAGCTGCCATGCCTGCCCTTCTTTCAGCCATGTCTCAGTAATAGTTATAATATCGTACTCCCAAGTGTTAATCTGTGCTCTTGGCTTATCTGCCTTATTTCCTATACTCCTTGCATTGAAGTACATACCATTTAGTATTGCCAAACTCCACTGTTGTCTATTTTCCAGCTTTCTGTCTACTCTGTTTCCTCTGTCTTCCAAATTCACTTTCTACTTCTACTTCTCTACTGCCCAATTCCAGCTTTGTTTATTTCCACACTGAATCTATTCTCCGGTTCCCATCCCCCAGCCAAGCTTGTTTAAACCCTCCCCAACAGCACTAGCAAAACCTCCCGCGCGGTCCCGGCTCTGTTGAGGTGCAACTCGTCCAACTTGTACAGGTCCCACCTCCCCCAGAAACGGTCCTAATACCTCAAGAATCTAAAGCTCTCCCGCCTGCACCATCTCTCCAGCCACGCATTCATCTTCTCTATCCTCTTATTTCTGTACTCACGTGGCACACGGAATAATCCGGAGATTACTACCTTTAGGTCCTGCTTTTAAATCTCTCTCCTAGCTCCCTAAACTCTGCCTGCAGGACCTCATCCTTCTTTCTACCTATGTCATTGGTACCGATATGGACCACGACTCTGGCTGTTCTTCCTCTCCTCCCAGAATTCCCCGCACCGCTCGGTGACATCCTTGACCCTGTCATCAGAGAGGCAACATACCATCCTGGAGTCTCGTCTATGGCCACAGAAACACCTGTCTGCTCCGCTGACTATTGAATCCCCTACCACTAAAGCTCTTCCATTCTTCTTCCTCCCCCCTCCCTGTGCAGCCGAGCCACCCGTGGTGACATGTACTTGGCTCTGGCTGCCCTCCCCAGAGGAACCATCGCACCCACCAGTACTCAGAACAGAATACTGGTTGGAGAACGAGATGGACTTAAGGGATTCCTGCACTACCTGCCTAGTACTCCTTTTCTGTCTGGTAGTTACCCACTTCCTCTCTGCCTACACATTCTTAAGCTGCGGGGTGACCACCTTCTGAAACGTACTATCCATGAAATCCTCAGTCTCGAGGATGCACTGCAGTGACTCCAGCTGCCACTCAAGCTCCAAAACGCGGAGCTCGAGTTGCTGCAGCTGGAGAGACCTCCTGCGCACGTGGCCGTACAGGCTGCGCGAAGTGTCCAGGATTTCCCACATGCCACATGATGTGCAATCCACGGGACTGAGCCGCCCTGCCGTGCCTCTAGTTAATAGATTCAGAACTATCGAGCAGAAATAAACTTTAAAGCTTAGCAAAACACACACCGAGCAGCTACTCAGCAATCAGCTGATTTAATTAATGAGATGTTTTAGAGTATAAGTATCACTTATCTATGTTTACTTTTTAAATTGATTTTAATCTTTCTCCTCTTCTCCGAATTTCCAATCTTTCCAAATTCCCAAATAAACCACTCTGCTTAAGTCCACTCATTTAAGACCTCTCTGTGCAGAACACTCTGTTCTCTGAAAAACTGTTGACTTTTATAATCTTAGGAGCGATACCCAATTTACAAGTGTTGATTCAGCTCCCCTATTCTCTGTGATTAACACCTATTCAGGACAATGGCAGAGACATTAAACAAATACTTTGTATCTATTTTCAGGGTAGAAGACACAAAAAACATTCTGAAAATAGCAGCGAACCAAGGGTCTAGTGAGAATAAGGAACTTAAAGAAATTAGTATTAGTAAAGAAATAGTACTGGAGAAATTAATGGGTCTAAACGTCAACAAATCCTCTGGACCTGACGGCCTACATCCTGGGGTTCTAAAAGAGGTGGTTGCAGAGATAGTGGATGCATTGGTTTTGATCTTCTAGAATTTCCTAGATTTAGGAACGTGCCCTGTGGATTGGAAGGTAACAAATGTAACTGCACTATTCAAGAAAAGAGTGAGAGAGAAATCAGAGAACTGCAGGCCAGTTAGTCTGACATCAGTAATAGAATCTATTGATCATCATCATAATCATCATAGGCAGCCCCTCAGAATCAAGGAAGACTTGCTTCTACTCTTAAAATGAGTCCTTAGGTGACTGAACAGTCCTATACGAGAACCACAGTCCCTGTCACAGGTGGGACAGGTAGTCGTTGACGGTAAGGGAGGGTGGGACAGGTTTGCCGCATGCTCTTTCCGCTGCCTGCACTTGATTTCTGCATGCTCTCAGCAATGAGACTCGAGGTGCTTAGCGCCCTCCCGGATACACTTCCTCCACTTAGGGTGATCTTTGGCCAGGGACTCCCAGGTGTCAGTAGGGATGTTGCACTTTATCAGGGAGTCTTTGAGGGTGTCCTTGTAACGTTTCCTCTGCCCACCTTTGGCTTGTTTGCCGTGAAGAAGTTCCAAGTAGAGCGCTTGCTTTGGGAGTCTCGTGTCTGGCATGCGGATGATGTGGCCTGCCCAGCGGAGCTGATCAAGTGTGGTCAGTGCTTCAATGCTGGGGATGTTGGCCTGGTCGAGGTCGCTAATGTTGGTGCGTCCATCCTCCCAGGGGATTTGTAGGCTCTTGCATAGACATCGTTGGTGGTATTTCTCCAGCGACTTAAGGTGTCTACTGTACATGGTCCATGTCTCTGAGCCATACAGGAGGGCGGGTATTACTACAGCCCTGTAGACCATGGGCTTGGTCGCAGATTCGAGGGCCTGGTCTTTGAACACTCTTTTCCTCAGGCAGCCGAAGGCTGTACTGGCGCACTGGAGGCGATGTTCAATCTCGTCGTCAATGTCTGCTCTTGTTGATAAGAGGCTCCCGAGGTATGGGAAATGGTCCACGTTGTCCAGGGCCGCACCATGGATCATGATGACTGGGGGGCAGTGCTGTGCGGCGAGGACAGGCTGGTGGAGGACTTTTGTCTTACGGATGTTTAGCGTAAGGCCTATGCTTTCGTACGCCTCAGTAAATACGTTGACTATGTCCTGAAGTTCAGCCTCTGTGTGTGTGCAGATGCAGGCATCGTCCGCGCACTGTAGCTCGATGACAGAGGTTGGGGTGGTCTTGGACCTGGCCTGGAGACAGCGAAGGTTAAACAGGTTCCCACTGGTTCTGTAGTTTAGCTCCACTCCAGCAGGGAGCTTGTTGACTGTGAGGTGGAGCATTGCAGCGAGGAAGATTGAGAAGAGGGTTGGGGCGATGACGCACCCTGTTTGACCCCAGTCCGGATGTGGATTGGATCTGTAATGGATCCATTGGTCAGGATCATGGCCTACATGTCATCATGGAGCAGGTGGAGGATGTTGATGAACTTTTGGGAGCATCCGAAATGGAGGAGGATGCTCCATAGACCCTCGCGGTTGACAGTGTCGAAGGCCTTTGTAAGGTCGAAGAAGGCCATGTATAAGGGCTGGCGCTGTTCCCTGCATTTTTCCTGCGGCTGTCGCGTTGCAAAGATCATGTCCGTTGTGGCCCGTAGGGGATGAAATCCTCACTGTGACTCCGGGAGGAGCTCCTCGGCCACAGGGAGAAGACGGTTGAGGAGAACTCTAGCAACGTATTTCCCAGTGGTTGATAACAGGCAGATTCCTTTGTAGTTGCTGTAGTTGCTGCAGTCGGACTTGTCCCCTTTTTTAAAGATGGTCACGATCACTGTATCTGAGATCTCCCGGCATGCTCTCCTCCCTCCAGATGAGAGAGATGAAGTCATGTATTCGCACTAACATTGCCTCTCCGCCATACTTCAGTGCCTCAGCGGGGATTCCATCCACTCCCGTAGCCTTGTTGTTCTTAAGCTGTCTTTAGGCTTTTTCTACCTCGTGCAGGGCTGGGGTTTTACTGAGGTGGTGGCGGGTAGCTTGCTGGGGGATGGAGTTGAGAACACTCGAGTCAAAGGCAGAGTCTCGATTGAGGAGATCTTCGAAGTGCTCCTTCCAGCGGGCCCTGACTTCCTCGGTGTCCTTGATGAATGTTTCCCTGTTCTTGGCCAGCAGTGGGGTGGGGCCTTGGGAGTTTGGACCGTAGGTGGCCTTGACTGCGATGAAGAATCCTCGCACATCATGGCTGTTGGCCAGTTGTTGTATCTCCTGTGCTTTCTCCATCCGCCATCTATTCTTTAGGTCCCAGGTTTTTTGTTGGACCTCAACCTTGAGCCGTCTATAATGCTGCTTTGCTGCTCCCGCGTTGGGTTGTTGTTTAAGGCTCAGAAATGCCCTGCACTTGCAATCTATTAGCTCTTGGATCTCCTGATCATTCTCATCAAACCAGTCCTGGTGTTTCCTGGTTGAGTGACCGAGTGTCTCTTTGCAGGTACTGGTTATGGAGGCCTGGAGGGCAGATCAAGCACTGTGGGCATTCTGCATCTCGGGGTCATTAAGGCACGCCAGGTTAGCTGTGAGGCGCTGACTGTATAGGGCTCTTTTAGCTGGGTCTTTAAGTACCCTGGCATTGACTTTTTGCGACACTGATTCTGCTGCCCCCTCCGCTTTGGGGCGATGTTGATGTCGATGATGGATCGGATTAGGCGGTGGTCAGTCCAGCAGTTGTCAGCCCCTGTCATGGCGCAGTTGATGCGCACATCCTTGTGATCCCTGGCTTGGATGATGACCTCGTCGAGCAGGTGCCAGTGTTTGGAGCGAGTGTTAGAATCTATTATTAGGGACATGTGTAACAAGGTACTTAGAAGATCATAATATGATTGTGCAGACTCAACATGGTTTTATGAAAGGGAAATCTGTTAAGAGTTTGAGTTGCAACTAGCAGGGTAGATAAGGGGGAACCTGTGGATGTAGTGTATTTTGATTTTCAAAAAGCATTTGGTAAGATGTTACACAAGAGGTTATACGAAATTGGGGCTCATGGGATTGGGGTAATATATTAACATGGATTAAGAATTGGTTAATGAACAGAAAACAGACAGTAGGAATAAACGGATCATTTTCAGGTTGGCAGGCCATAACTAGGATCAGTGCTGGGGCCTCAGCTATTTACAATCTATATCAATGACTTAGTTGAAGGGTCCAAGTGTAATGTATTCAAGTTTGCTGACGATATAAAGCTAGGTGAGAAAGTAAGTTGTGAGGAGGATGCAAAGAGACTACAAAGAGATATAAACAGGTTAAGTGAGTAGGCAAGGACGTGGCAGATAGAATATAATGTGGAGAAATGTCAAGTTATCCACTTTGGTAGGAAAAATAGAAAAACAGCACATCTTTTAAAAGGTGAGAGACTAGGAAATGTTGATATTTAGAGGGACCTGGGTATCCTTGTACATGAATCACAGAAAGTTAACATGCAGGTACAGCAACTTACTTTAATGAACAGGGTTTTTACTATAAAAACGTGTATTTAAATTTAATTTTTATATGTTTTAAAACTCTTACGCGAGGAAAAGTAGGCTATGCGCCTGCTTTTACCAGGCGTAAGAGTTTGAAGGACATTCGCTGGGTAGGAGTTGGGCAAATAGGCCAATCTCATCCGCGCAAATGTTCTTCTCCCGGAGATGAGGAGGATCTAGCAAGAAAAATCTTGACAGATCGGAAAAGCTGGTTTTTGGCGCATGCGCATCACGCCCCGAAAACCAGATTTTGCGAGGCCCCGCCGGGTCTGCGCGCACTTCGTAGTGCCCAGTGAGGCCGGAATTTTAGGCCCAATATTTCACATCCTGCATCAAAAATAATCAAATATATCACAAATAATAAACAGGACAATCTGAAGGCAAGAACAATAATCACAATGGAAGCTCACTCGCTTGCATTTTTCAAAACAATAACAGATCCTTCCCTATGAATTTAAACCAGCAAACAGTCTCTGCATTTATATGACTAACATAAATTACTCAAGCTTTGCTTTCACAATTCATCACAACAGCTGAACTCCTTCATTGGATTACAGCCTTTCAAATCACGAAAATATATCCATTACCCACTCGAGAATAGACTAAGAAGTTTAATTTGAGAAGTATTACCCAGGGGGCTTCCAGCAATGTTTGTAGTTAAAGAGGTGAAGGCCCAGGATCAATCGTTGGTCTGTGCTCAGTTAACCTAATCTCCACTGCAACTGTGGTGGGGGAATATCGATTGTCCACAGTGTTCTCGGGTTAAAGAATCGGCCTTTGTTCCCTCAATCTATCCAGTACCCCTATTGAAGCACGTGCGTGTGATCTGCACAATAGCTTGCCAAAACTTATTATCTTGGCTGAAACGAAGGATGGATATTCAAAGGAGGGGCTGCAGGTGTCTGAGAATTGTACCCCAGCAGGAGTCAGCACCTTCAAGAGAAGAGGGTAGGAAATTTGAGATGAAACAGCAATGAAGTGAATGTTAGCCCAGTAGCTGGGAGGTGGCAAGTTCAAGTGCAAGCACTCCCTCACGCTCCAATGTGTTTGCATCAGTTAGGTGAATATAGGCTATTTGATAGACTGTCACATGTGGCAAGGCAATAGAACTCAGAGGAGATGAAAATCTATCATTAAATCACTTGTGGTGCTTGAACTGTGATTTATACAGAACACATATGGAAGCAAACGCAGAGGGATTTGGGGGAGTGGTTTGTTCTCCTGGCTGACGGAGATTGCATTCAGAGAGAGAAATAGTACGAGGGGAAATGGGGACAGGTTAGGGTGGAGGCAGTGATTTAAATAGAGATTGTGTATTGTGACATAACTTAGTTCTGATGAAAGAAACCTCTTTCTTGTAATGACCTTTTCCAGGTGGATTGTGAGCAGCTGGTCCCTTTGCCCCCAGCGCTGCGGGGGAGGGACACGGAAGCGTCTGGTCAGTTGTCAGAAGGTAACGGCAGCTGGAATACTTCTCGATCTGGCACCTGACGTCTGTGCGCAGTCAGGAAAGAAACCAGCAGATTCCCACACCTGCAACAGGCACTCGTGTTCAGAATGGGTCACATCAAACTGGGGGCAGGTTTGTACCAACTTTCCAAAGTAATGTTAAAGGTAAAGTCTACAGTCCATCAGAAATAGTGCAAAGTTAATTCATTTTGGATCAAGTTTGTTCTCAAATAATATTCTGGCAAATTGTAATGTGTATCAGTGCGGTATTGTTGGGCCATTTAACAAAGTTTATAGTTTCATTGGGCCCAAGTTTCAGGCCGCGCCTAGAACGGCGCAGCTCCGACCTGGACGCCCGTTTTTCGCGCCACAAAGTGCGCCTAAAAAAAACTTACAGATTCTCCGGCTCCCTGCTAGTCCTCTGGAACTGGGCGCAGCGCAGCACGAGCTGTAGGGGGCGGAGCTAGGTCCCTGCGCTGAAAACAGTGCCGGGACCTCTGCACATGCGCGCTACAGTGGGCGCGCATGTGCAGTAGCTCCAGGCGCCCAAAACTTTGTGGGAGGGGTCCGAAGCACGCAGCCCCTAGCCCTGGCCAAATGGCCTCACTGGGGCTGCGTGCATAAGGCTGCCTCCCACGCCCAGCTCCTGCTTCCTCCCGACCCGACTCGATTCCCGCTACCCCCCCCGCCCCTGGACCCGACCCTGACCCCAACACCGACTCGACTCCTGCTCCCCCCCCCACCGCCCCCCGTCCCCGGACCGGACCCGACCCGCGCTTCCCCCCCCACCCCCCCCGACCTGAACCGAACCGACCCGACCCAACCTGCGCTCCCTCCTACCCGAACCAACCCGACCTCCCTCCTCCCCCCGCCGACCCGACCCGACCTCCCTCTGCCCCCCCGACCCGACCCGCGCGCCCGACACCTCGGCCCGCGTTTCCCCCGACCCGACCCGCGCTCCCGACCCCGGACCCCGGACCCGACCCGACCCAACGCCACCTACCTGTAAATCTGGTGCTGGGGACGGGCCCTGCCCAAATTCTTGGGCCCGGCCGGGCCCGGCCCGTTCAGCCTCCCTCCCCCTTCTCCATCCTCCCCCCACTTCTCCTTCCCCACCCCTTCTCCTTTCCCCCCTTTTTCCTTCCCCCCCTTCTCCTTCCCCTCTCTTCTCCTTTCCCCCCCTTCTCCCCCCTTCTCTTTCCCCTTCTCCTCTCCCCCCTTTCCCCTTCTCCTCTCCCCCCCTTTTCCCTTCTCCCCTCTCCCCCTTTCCCCTTCTCCTTCTCCCCCCCTTCCACTTCTCCTCCCCCCTTCCCCTTCTCCTCCTTCCCTCCCCCTTCTCCCAATCCCTCCCTCCCCTCTGCCTCCCTCCCGCCCCTCCCCCTGCCCCCCCTCTCTCCCTCTACCCCCCTCCTCCCCCTCCCCTCGCTGTCAGAAACACAGACACTGACAGACAGAGAGTGAGAGACACACATACACAGACAGACAGAGAGATAGAGACACTGACAGAGACACACTGGGGGGGGGGGCATCCCAGCATGCTGTTGGAGGGCTCCCGGTGCTGCAGTCGGTAAATAGAAAATGTTTTATTTATTGATTTTTTAAAAATTATTTCTTCCTAATTTTTTTTGATTGATTTATTGGTTAATTTATTGATGGTTTTATTATTTATTATTGATGATGGCTCTTTATTTGTAAAACTGAAGTGTTTAATGTTTGTAAACTTCCCTTTAAACCCCCCCCCCCCATTCCCGACACCTGATTTGTAACCTACGCCTGATTTTCTAAAGTGTAGACAAGGTTTTTTCTAGCGTACAAAAATCTTCACTTACTCCATTCTAAGTTAGTTTGGAGTAAGTTTTCACTGCCGAAACTTTGAAAACAGGCGTAAGTGGCTGGACACGCCCCCTTTTGAAAAAAAAAATTCTGTTCCAAAGTGAAACTGTTCTCACTGACTAGAACTGGAGCAAACTAAATGCCGAGAATTTGAATTTCTAAGATACTCCGTTCTACACCAGTTGCTCCAAAAAACCAGGAGCAACTGAGACCGAAACTTGGGCCCATTGTGAGCTCACTGGCATCATATTCAAATATCTCCAAAACCTGGATCAGTTCAGGATGAGGTCAGATGTAATTTCTTCATGAAAAGATGGAGGCATGGCCCCCAGGGACAACAGTCACCCTGATAGTGCACCCTGACTCTTCATGCGGTCAAGGGTCGGGATCGCCAGCAGCAGGCCTTTGGCAGTGAGTGGGTGTGCACATTCCTGACATTCCCACTGGAAATGATTGTCAGCCGAGGGATAGGAGGCTAGGTCCCGGGTCTATTCTCCTGCTGCCCCAGCCCCCACTCCCTTCCAGAAAGCTGATCCTGCTGCCCTGTATCGGAGAACTGCTTTAAAGATGTAACCGGAAATTCTGCCCCTTGATCTTTTGGGGTCCAAGCTGGCCCCGTTGCCAGTGGGTCCCCACTAAACTTACAGCGGGGGTCTGCCAGAATGGGCGAGCAATTTCAGGACTTCTACATCCATTTGGTGATGAATATTTCGAGAGAGATGGATTAAACCACACCACTCTCGGAACATCACCTCTGTCATTAGTGTACTGAATTGAAATGTTGCTTTAGTGGTAAGGTACAGGAAGTTCCCTGACCTAGAACTAATTTATATGATTAATAACTGTTGTACAAAAAAGTGCATTTAATAGCTCTGGTCTTTTTTTGCCTTTTACCAATTAGCATCTAATAATAAACTCTATAAACACACTCCTGACCTGAAATCCTGACCTTCAGATGAGAAAAGCATGTCAGCCTTTCTTTCAGAGCTAGCTTACCTACTAAAGTCAGATAAATGAATCTGCTTTTTAACTCCTGAATTCCAATGTCTCCGCTCACATCTAAATTCAAACCCTAGGGTTGATATTAATCCAGTTTGCCTGAGTTTGATAGATTTAACCAGTTCTTTGCAGAAAATAAAACACAGCTAAGAGGTAAAATGGCAGAGAGAAGGGTTCATGCTTTAGTGTGCAAACCAGCGAAAGGAGTCAGGCAAAGGAGAGGGTCGAAATTGATACGGGGCACACCTTCCAAGTTTTAAGTGCTCCGTCCGCCCCAATGCATGGGGCGGATAATCCGGGTAAATTCAGCTTTTAGGGGTTTTTTGGAGCGGGGTGGATGTGGTGTCATCAGCGGGGCGGAAGTGCGGGCAGGTCGGAGCGGCCGTCGTTCTGAGTCATCAGCGCTAAGCTGATGACATCAGTGCGATGTGGACGTGCCGTGTCGCACTGATACGTCACAACGTTCCTCCCCTTCCATTAAAGGGGAGGGTCGCTGCAAACTCTGCAGTCAGTTTAGTGGCAAGCACTGGGCCACCAGGGAGGTTTTAGGCTGGGCCAGTGGCCCAGTACCTAAGAGGGCATGCCGGGCTGCCTCTTGGCTACCCGGCCGAACCCGTGGCCAACATTGTCGAGCCGACCTGGCTGTTGGCTGACAATTAAATTAAAATGGTGGCCGCGGCAGTGAGCCCTCCCCTTTAAGGGCAGCTGCGCCACCCACTCACACACAGCTTCCCACCGGGAAAAGCTGTTTGGGGCACTGAGCGGCGGCCGATCTGCTCCCATGGGGCAATTTTCTGTGGGGCCATTTCCCATGCGGGGCAGAAAGGGCGTTGCCGTCGGTCGGCAAGGTGTCATAGGGGCGGCAACACGGGCGGAGCGGAGACATTCACTGTTATATATGTGGACTTGTATTTACTCTGTACAGCCACCAGAGGGCTCATCCCCTGGAGTCCCATGGGATCCCTTAATCCCTTGGGAGCACAGGTATTTAAGGAGGCTTCACAGGTTGGAGAGGCACTCTGGGGTCCTGCAATAAAAGACTAAGGTCACACTTTGCTTTGAGCTCACAGTGTTCAGTCTGACTCTTACTCCACACACAACAACTGGTGACAAGATACAGATAGCGAACCCAAAGATGCAGAGAACAGTGGGCATCCTGGAGAAATTTTTAGAGGGAGATGATTGGGAAACTTTTGTGAAGCGACTCGACCAATACTTCGTGGCCAATGAGCTAGATGGGGAAGAGAACGCTGCCAAACGAAGGGCGATCCTCCTCACCGACTGTGGGGCACCAATGTATGGCCTCATGAAGAATCTGCTCACTCCAGCGAACGACGATTTGTGCACACTGGTCCGAGAGAATTTGAATCGGAAGGAAAGCGTTCTGAAGGCGAGGTACCGGTTCTACACCGACAAAAGGTCTGAAGGCCAGGAAGTGGCGAGTTATGTCTCCGAGCTAAGACGCCTTGTAGGACATTGCGAATTTGAAGGACATTTGAAGCACATGCTCAGAGACTTTTTTGCACTTGGCATTGGCCACGCAACCATACTTAGCAAACCTTTGACTGTAGAGACCCCAACCTTGAGTAAGGCCATAGCGATAGCCCAGGCGTTCATTGCCATCAGTGACAATACAAAGCAAATCTCTCAGCACACAAGTGCTGCTACAAGTACTGTGAACAAAGTGATGTTGTTTTCGAATAGTGACGTACAGGACAGGTCACTCATACCTGCAGCTGCATGTCCACAGATGACTCAGAGTCCACCATCAAGGGTGATGAATGCAAGGCCATTAACACCTTGTTGGCGCTGCATGGTTGATCGTCGTTTCCATTCGTGCCGATTCAAAGAGTACGTTTGCAAGGGCTGTGGAACAATGGGACACCTCCAACGAGTGTGCAGGCGATCTGCAAAGCCTGTTAAACCTGCAAACCATCATGTTGCAGAGGAGGACAGATCCACAGAGGATCACGATGAACAAGAGCCTCAGATCAAGGAGGCAGAAGTACATGGGGTGCACACATTCACCACGAATTGTCCCCCGACAATGCTAAATGTTGAACTAAATGGACTCCAGGTGTCAATGGAGCTGGACACGGGCGCGAGCCAGTCCATCATGGGCAAAAAGACTTTCGAAAGGTTGTGGTGCAACAAGGCCTCAAGGCCAGTCTTAACTCCAGTTTGCACGAAACTAAGAACTTACACGAAAGAATTGATTCCTGTAATCGGCAGTGCTGCCTTAACGGTCTCCTATGATGGAGCGGTGCAAAAACTACCACTCTGGGTGGTACCACGCTGCTCGGTAGGAACTGGCTGGAAAAAACGCTGGAACTGGGACAACATCGAGCGCTATTGCCCGCTGACGACACTTCGTGTTGCCAGGTCTTAAACAAATTTCCTTCACTGTTCGAACCAGGCAACGGGAAATTCCAAGGAGCAAAAGTGCAGATCCACCTAATTCCGGGGGCGTGACCCATCCATCACAAGGCGAGAGCGGTACCGTACATGATGAGAGAAAGGGTACAGATCGAGCTAGACCGGCTACAAAGAGAGGGCATCATTTCACCAATCGAGTTCAGTGAGTGGGCCAGTCCTATTGTCCCAGTCCTCAAGGGAGATGGCACCGTCAGAATCTATGGCGATTACAAAGTAACAATCGTTTCTCCCTGCAAGACCAATATCCACTACCAAAGGCCGACGACCTCTTTGCAATGCTGGCGGAAGGAAAGACGTTCACGAAGCTGGATCTGACTTCAGCCTACATGACGCAGGAACTGGAGGAATCATTGAAGGCCCTCACCTGCATCAACACGCACAAAGGTCTTTTTGTTTACAACAGATGCCTATTTGCAATCTGATCAGCGGCGGTGAGATTCCAGAGAAACATGGAAAGTTTACTGAAGTCGGTCCCGCACACTGTGGTCTCCCAGGACGACATCTTGTCACAGGTCGGAACACAGTCGAACATCTGCAGAACCTGGAGGAAGTTCTAAGTTGACTCAACCGCGTGGGGCTCAGGTTAAAACGCTCGAAATGCGTTTTCCTGGCGCCTGAAGTGGAGTTCCTGGGAAGGAGGATTGTGGCGGACAGCATCAGGCCCACCAACGCGAAGACAGAGGCAATCGAGAACACACCGAGGCCACAGAATGTGAAGGAGCTGCGGTTGTTTCTGGGACTCTTGAACTACTTTGGTAACTTCTTACCGGGTCTCAGCACATTGCTAGAACCACTACATGTCTTACTATGAAAAGGGGGAGAATGGGTTTGGGGCAAAAGCCAAGAAAATGCCTTTATAAAAGCGAGAAAATTGTTATACTCAAACAAATTGCTTGTGTTGGTATGCAACATGTAAGCGTTTGGTACTAGCATGTGATGCGTCGTCATATGGCGTCGGGTGTGTATTGCAACAAGATAATGATTTCTGGAAACTGCAACCGGTTGCTTATGCATCCAGGAGTCTGTTTAAGGCTGAGAGAGCCTACAGCATGATTGAAAAAGAAGCGTTACCTGTTTGGGCTAAAATTCGAATTGGAAACTGACCAGAAGCCACTTATATCTCTGTTTTCCGAGAGTAAAGGGATAAATAGCAATGCATCGGCCCACATCAAGAGATGGGCGCTCACGTTGTCCGCATACAACTACACCATCCGCCACAGGCCAGGCACAGAAAACTGCACTGATGCTCTCAGTAGGCTGCCATCGCCCACGGGGTGGAAATGGTGCAGCCCGCAGATCTAGCCATGGTTATGGAAGCATTTGAGAGTGAGCAATCACCCATCGCTGTCCGGCAGATCAAAATCTGGACAAGCCAGGACCCCTTATTATCTCTAGTCAAAAGCTGTATGCTTCACGGGAGCTGGTCCAGTGTCCCGGTGGAAATACAGGAAGAGATAAAGCCGTTCCAGAGGCTCAAAGCTGAAATGTGCATACAGGCAGACTGCCTTCTGTGGGGCAATCGAGTAGTGGTCCCCAAGAACGGCAGAGATACCTTCATCAATGACCTCCACAGTACCCACCCAGGCAACATAAAGATGAAAGCGATAGCCAGATCCCACGTGTGCTGGCCCGGTATCGATGCAGAATTAGAGTCCTGCGTTCACAGATGTAATACATGCTCGCAGTTAAGCAATGTACCCAGGGAGGCGCCGCTAAGTTTATGGTCTTGGCCCTCCAAACTGTGGTCTAGGGTACACGTTGACTATGCAGGCCCGTTCTTGGGTAAAATGTTTCTTGTGGTTGTAGACGCGTACTCCAAGTGGATTGAATGTGAGATAATGTCGGCTAGCACGTCCGCTGCCACTACTGAAAGCCTGCGGGCCATGTTTGCCACTCATGGCTTACCCGATGTACTGGTGAGCGACAACGGGCCATGTTTTACCAGTGCTGAGTTCAAAGAATTCATGACCCGTAACGGGATCAAACATGTCACATCTGCCCCGTTTAAACCAGCGTCCAATGGTCAGGCAGAGATAGCAGTGCAAACCATCAAGAATGGCTTGAAGAAGGTAACTGAAGGCTCACTGCAGACTTGCCTATCCCGCTTAGCTACCGCACGAGACCCCACTCACTCACTGGGATCCCACTTGCTGAACTGCTCATGAAAATAGCTCTTAAGACAAGGCTCTTGATAAGTTCACCCTGATCTATATGAACAGGTAGAGAGCAGGCAGCTTCAACAAAGTGCATACCATGATAGCGCAAATGTGTCAAGCGAGATTGAAATCAATGATCCTGTATTTGTATTAAATTATGTACAAAGTCCCAAGTGGCTTCCCGGCACTGTCGTGGTCAAAGGGAGGAGCAGGGTGTTTCGGGTCAAACTTTCAAATGGACTCATTCACCGGAAACACTTGGACCAAATCAAACTCAGATTCACGGACTATCCTGAGCAACCCAGCTTGGACTCCAACTTTTTTGATCCCCCAACATACACACCAGTAGCAACCGGCACCACGGTTGACCACGAAGCAGAACCCATCATCCACAGCAGCCCTGCAGGGCCCAACACACCAGGCAGCCCAGCAAGGCCAGCTGCACAGCAGCCCAGCGAGGGCCCAACAAATGATTCAACAACACCAGCTTCCACAGCGAGACGATCAACCAGGGCAAGAAGGGCCCCAGATCGACTCACATTGTAAATAGTTACACTATTGACTTTGGGCGGAGGGGGGGGGATGGGAGGGGAGTGTTGTTATATATGTGGACTTGTAGTTACTCTGTACAGCCACCAGAGGGCTCATCCCCTGGGATCCCAAGGGATCCCTTAATCCCTTGGGAGCACAGGTATTTAAGGAGGCTTCACAGGTAGGAAAGGCACTCTGGGGACCTGCAATAAAAGGCTAAGGTCACACTTTGCTTTGAGCTCACAGTGTTCAGTCTGACTCTTTCTCCATACACAACATTCACCACCGGGAAAATCCACGAAGGCAGTTTGTAAAATGAGGCCCCTCTGTGCCGACCAAGCGGTGAGTGCTTACTAACCTGTGGCCCCCTCTTATAGAAAGGGGCAATTTCAGCCCCAAGGGCAATTGTTGGATCAGAAACTAAGGCATGTATAAACCGAATCATTCTCAGGCTGCAGGCTTTAGATTCAGCTGTTCTATTTGTTCACATCAGCCAATCAGAAGATGGGGTTCTTGAAGTAATTTAGTTTGGGGCAGTGACCTTAGAGCAATGACGAGGGAGCTTTGGGGAAGCAATGCACTTGATAGTAGTTATAGTTAACACTAAACCATCAACCTAAGTGATTGGCTGGTGATTGGTAAGTATTTTTTCATATCAGTAAGTAACTTTTAGCCTTGTTGTTGCCAAATTAAGTTTATCTAGGGGTTAAGTCATGGCAGGACAGCTCGGACACATGTTATGCTCCTCCTGTACTATGTGAGAAATCAGGGACGCTTCTGGTATCCCTGACGACTACGTGTGCAGGAAGTGTATCCGGCTGCAGCTCCTGACGGACCGCATTGCAGCACTGGAGCTGCGGGTGGATTCACTCTGGAGCATGCACGATGCTGAGAATGACGTGAATAGCACGTTTAGTGAGTTGGTCTTACCGCAGGAAAAGGGTACACAGCCAGATAGGGAATGGATGACCAACAGGAAGAGCAGTGAAAGGAAGGTAGTGCTTTGGGTACTGTTGAGGGGAATGACTCTCCAGGGGAGGGCAGCAGCAGCCAAGTTCATGGCAGCGTGAGTGGCTCTGCTGCACAGGAGGGCAGGAAAAAGAGTGGGAGAGCTATAGTGATAGGGTATTCAATTGTAAACGGAATAGAAAGACGTTTCTCGGCCGCAACTGAGACTCCAGCATAGTATGTTGCCTCCCTGGTGCAAGGGTCAAGGATGTCTCGGAGCGGGTGCAGGGCATTCTGAAAAGGCAGGGTGAACAGCCATTTGTCGTGGTGCATATAGGTACCAACGATATAGGTAAAAAAAGGGATGAGGTCCTACGAGATGAATTTAGGGAGCTAGGAGCTAAATTAAAAAGTAGGACCTCAAAAGTAGTAATCTCAGGATTGCTACCAGTGCCACGTGTTAGTCAGAGTAGGAATCGCAGGATACTCAGATGAATACGTGGCTTGAGAAGTGGTGCAGCAGGGAGGGATTCAAATTCCTGCGACATTGGAACTGGTTCTGGGGGAGGTGGGACCAGTACAAACCGGACGGTCTGCACCTGGGCAGGACCGGAACCAATGTCCTAGGGGGAGTGTTTGCTAGTGTTGTTGGGGAGGAGTTAAACTAATATAGCAGGGGGATAGGAACCTATGCAGGGAGACAGAGGGACGTAGAATGGGGGCAGAAGCAAAAGATAGAAAGAAGAAAAGTAAAAGTGGAGGGCAGAGAAACCTAAGGCAAAAAGCAACAAAGGCCACATTACAGCAAAATTCTAAAGGGTTAAAGTGTGTTAGAAAGACAAGCCTGAAGATTCCGTGCCTCTATGCGAGGAGTATTCGGAATAAGGTGAACGAATTAACTGCGCCGATAGCAGTTAAAGGGAATGATGTAATTGGCATCACGGAGACATGTCTCCAGTGTTACCAAGGCTGGGAACTCAACATCCAGGGGTATTCAACATTTAGGAAGGATAGACAGAAACGAAAAGGGGGCGGGTTTGCATTGCTGGTTAAAGAGAAAATTAATGCAATAGTAAGGAGGGACATTAGCTCGGATGATGTGGAATCGGTATAGGTGGAGCTGCGGAATACCAAGGGGCAGAAAACGCTAGTGGGAGTTGTATACAGACCGCCAAACAGCAGTAGTAAGGTTGGGGACAGCATCAAACAACAAATAAGTCATGCATGCAATAAAGGTACAGCAGTTATCTTGGGTGACTTTAATCTGCATATTGATTGGGCTAACCAAACTGGTAGCAATGCGATGGAGGAGAATTTCCTGGAGTGTATTAGGGATGGTTTTCTCGACCAATATGTCGAGGAACCAACCAGGGAGCTGGCCATCCTAGACTGGGTGATGTGTAATGAGAAAGGACTAATTAGC
Source organism: Pristiophorus japonicus (assembly GCF_044704955.1). NCBI lineage: Eukaryota > Metazoa > Chordata > Chondrichthyes > Pristiophoridae > Pristiophorus > Pristiophorus japonicus. The sequence continues at coordinate 217,906,227 of NC_091977.1, read as the reverse complement.
AATCTTGTTGTGCGAGACCCCTTGGGGAAGAGTGACCATAACATGGTAGAATTCTTTATTAAGATGGAGAGTGACACAGTTAATTCAGAAACTAGAGTCCTGAACTTAAGGAACGGTAACTTCGATGGTTTGATGCGTGAATTGGCTAGAATAGACTGGCAAATGACACTTAAAGGGTTGACGGTGGATAGGCAATGGCAAACATTTAAATATCATATCGATGAACTTCAGCAATTGTACATCCCTGTCTGGAGTAAAAATAAAATGGGGAAGATGGCTCAACCGTGGCTAACAAGGGAAAGTAAGGATAGTGTTAAATCCAAGGAAGAGGCATATAAATTGGTCAGAAAAAGCAGCAAACCTGAGGACTGGGAGAAATTTAGAATTCAGCAGAGGAGGACAAAGGTTTTAATTAAGAGGGGGAAAATAGAGTACGAGAAGAAGCTTGCCGGGAACATAAAAACTGACTGCAAAAGCTTCTATAGATATGTGAAGAGAAAAAGATTAGTGAGGACAAACATAGGTCCCTTGCAGTCGGATTCAGGTGAATTTATAATGGGGAACAAAGAAATGGCAGACCAATTGAACAAATACTTTGGTTCTGTCTTCACGAAGGAAGACACAAATAACCTTCCGAAAGTACTAGGGGACCGAGGGTCTAGTGAGAAGGAGGAACTGAAGGACATCCTTATTAGGTGGGAAATTGTGTTAGGGAAATTGATGGGATTGAAGGCCAATAAATCCCCGGGGCCTGATAGTCTGCATCCCAGAATACTTAAGGAAGTGGCCCTAGAAATAGTGGACGCATTGGTGATCATTTTCCAACAGTCTATCGACTCGGGATCAATTCCAATGGACTGGAGGGTAGCTAATGTAAGCCCACTTTTTAAAAAAGGAGGGAGAGAAAGCGGGTAATTATAGACTGGTTAGCCTGATATCAGTGATGGGGAAAATGTTGGAATCAATTATTAAGGATGAATAGCAGCACATTTAGAAAGCAGTGACAGGATCGGTCCAAGTCAGCATGGATTTATGAAGGGGAAATCATGCTTGACAAATCTTCTGGAATTTTTTGAGGATGTAACTAGCAGAGTGGACAAGGGAGAACCAGTGGATGTGGTGTATTTGGACTTTCAAAAGGCTTTTGACAAGGTCTCACACAAGAGATTGGTGTGCAAAATCAAAGCACATGGTATTGGAGATAGAGAACTGGTTGGCAGACAGGAAGCAGAGAGTCGGGATAAACGGGTCCTTTTCAGAATGGCAAGCAGTGACTAGTGGAGTCCCGCAGGGCTCAGTGATGGGACCCCAGCTCTTTCTAATATACATCAATGATTTGGATGAAGGAATTGAGCGTAATATCTCCAAGTTTGCAGATGACACTAAACTGGGTGGCGGTGTGAGCTGTGAGGGGGACGCTAAGAGGCTGCAGGGTGACTTAGACAGATTAGGTGAATGGGCAAATGCATGGCAGATGCAGTATAATGTGGATAAATGTGAGGTTATCCACTTTGGCGGCAAAAACGCGAAGACAGAATATTGTCTGAATGGTGGCAGATTAGGAAAAGGGGAGGTGCAACGAGACCTGGTTGTCATGGTTCATCAGTCATTGAAAGTTGGCATACAGGTGCAGCAGGCGGCAAAGAAGGCAAATGGTATGTTGGCCTTCATAACTAGGAGATTTGAGTATAGGAGCAGGGAGGTCTTACTGCAGTGTACAGGGCTTTGGTGAGGCCTCACCTGGAATATTGTGTTCAGTTTTGGTCTCCTAATCTGAGGAAGGACGTTCTTGCTATTGAGGGATTGCAGTGAAGGTTCACCAGACTGATTCCCGGGATGGCCGGACTGACATATGAGGAGAGACTGGATCAACTGTGCCTTTATACATTGGAGTTTAGAAGGATGAGAGGGGATTTCATAGAAACATACAAGATTCTGACGGGACGGGACAGGTTAGATGCGGGTAGATTGTTCCCGATGTTAGGAAAGTCCAGAACCAGGGCACACAGTCTTAGGATAAGGGGTAGGCCATTTAGGACTGAGATGAGGAGAAACTTCTTCACTCAGAGAGTTGTTAACCTGTGGAATTCCCTGCCGCAGAGAGTTGTTGATGCCAGTTCATTGGGTATATGGGTATATTGGAGTTACATATGGCCCTTACGGCTAAAGCGATCAAGAGGTATGGAGAGAAAGCAGGAAAGGGGTACTGAGGGATTGATCAGCCATGATCTTATCGAATAGTGGTGCAGGCACGAAGGGCCGAATGGCCTATTCCTGCACCTATTTTCTATGTTTCTATAGTAATTCTTTAGTGTTTGGTATTAAACTTATTGATGGCCATAATGTGGGTTGGTGGGTTGGTTGACCATACATGATTGTTTTACGGGAGTTTCCCAGAGCTTTACATGAAATTGGCCACAGGTTTGTTTTTGACTCTTGTCATTTTGCTTCTCCCAGGAGTTGGAAACACAAATGATTGGGGAGGGAAATGTACAAGTTGCGCAGCCAAGTAGATAGGGCGAGACTGAGACAGCTAAAGGTCTTGCCTCACCCCCTCGTCCTTTGTTTGTTGGCATCTGTGCTTTGAAGGAGAACAAAAGCATCAAAATGCATATTCTTGGCATAAGGTGTGATGTGATTATTTTGCTCTTGTCGGTAGTTTATTACAATTTACTAGACTATCCTTCAGTAACCTAGTAGGTGGTTACCAGTGAAGCCTTGCTTGACTGAACAGTGGGAGTTTCCTTGCTTGACTGAACAGTGGGAGTTCCCATGATGCCAGCTGCCTGACCTGAATTTTTATATTCACATCATAAAAGACCCCCGAGGCATTTATGTGAACATTTTTGTGTGGTTCTCCTAATAGTAATTTAAAGCTGAATTTGAATCCATGCCTCTTTATATTTCCCCACCTGCATTGTTTTAATCACTGTCACATGTAAAAGTCAACTTGAATGTAATCATTCTGTGCAATTCTAATTGAAATGAATTGGAGTGTCACCCAGTGGCAGGTAAGCTCAGTGTTTTAAATTGCTGATTTAAATGGGAGGATTATGCCCCCAGGTGTTATCATTGTTTTTTTCCCAATTGCACAGTAAAAAAAGTTCCATGACCAACTCTGATTCAACATCATTGCATTAATTCCTCTTTGGGCCCTGTGTCCAAGTTTGAACAAGTTTATTTTATTAACAGTGATCAATAAAAGCTGTGACCTCCATTCAGTGCATTACAAAATATCAGGGGAACATTAGTTTTCCTTTTAGCTTGGTCGATGCCAAGCCTGGAGTTACTCAGAGTCCGGACATTTGCACGCAGGGAGAAGCTCACGCACTCAGCACAGCAAGATCAAAAGCTCTCACTCAATAGCTACTTCAGTGTTATTCACAAAGGCACTGACGGGCCACAACAGCTGTTTATTTGTGGCTGAACACAAATACATCTTGTTCTGCAGAGCACTGTACACTATTCTGCCACCTAGTTTCACACCTTATCGGCCATTTATCATGTATATTTTTAAAGAGATATTGGCCTCAATGGGCAGGAGCAGTTCAGAGGGGGCTATACCCTGAAGAGCGGGAAATGAACACCAACCGCTGCCTACATGCGTGTTGTCATTTTTCCTCCGGTGGGTTATGAGGCGAGTGACCCATATCGAGAGGCAGAAACTTTACCATATTTCAATCAGGCTCCCACAGTGCGATTGGGAGCCTGATTTAAATTTCACAGCTGCTGGCAGGAATTCCCAGGGCTTGGGAAACCCGGGAGCAAAAAGGAGTCGGGAGCAGTGGGATCCAGAAAGTTAGTGCTTATTCCAGCACTCCTTGTGGGCCAGGAGGTGCAGGTGGGCTCCCTCCCTTCCCTCGCAACCTCCCCGCACCCTCTCCTTCCCCTGCACCCTCCCCTTCCCCCAACCCACAGCGTCCCCCGCACCCTCCCCATCACCCCCCCCCCCCCCCCCGCAATATCAAGAAATGGCTGAGCACACTGGATGCAGCAAAGGCTATGGGCCCTGACAACATCTCGGCTGTCGTGCTGAAGACTTGTGCTCCATAACTAGCTGAGCCTCTAGCCAAGCTGTTCCAGTACAGCTACAAACAATGGCATCTACCCGATAATGAGGAAAACTGCCCACGTATGTCCTGTCCACAAAAAGCAGAACAAATCCAATCTGGACAATTACCGCTCCATCAGTCTAGTCTTAATCATCAGCAAAGTGATGGGAAGGTGTCATCGACAGTGCTGTCTAATGGCACTTACTTACCAATAACCTGCACACTGATGATCAATTTGGGTTCTGCCAGGACCACTCAGCTCCAGACCTCATTACCGCCTTGGTCCAAACATGGACAAAAGAACTGAATTCCAGAGGTGAAGTGAGAGTGACGGCCCTTCACATCAAGGCAGCATTTGACCGAATGTGGCATCAAGGCCCCTTGTAAAATTGAAGTCATTTCAATTTGGAAAATCATAATGTCGTCAAGCAGAGTCAGCATGGTTTTATGAAAGGGAAATCATGTTTGACAAATTTGCTGGAGTTCTTTGAAGATGTAACAAGCAGGGTGGATAAGGAGGAACCAGTGGATCTGGTGTATTTTGGAATTCCAGAAGGCATTCGATAAGGTGCCACGTAAAAGGTTACTGAACAAGATAAGAGGTCACGGGGTTGACGGTAATATATTAGCATGGATAGAAGATTAGCTAACTAACAGAAAACAGAGAGTCGTGATAAATGGGTCATTTTCCAGTTGGCAAATGGTAACTAGTGGGGTGCCACAGGGATTGATGCTGGAGCCTCAACGATTTGCAATCTGTATTAATGACTTGGATGAAGGGAAGAAGTGTAATGTAGCCAAGTTTGCTGATGATACAAAGATGGGAGGAAAAGCAAGTTATGAGGAGGACATGAAAAATCTGCAAAGGGATATAGACAGGCTAAGTGAGTGGGCAAATATTTGGCAGATGGAGTATAATGTGGGAAAGTGTAAGGTTATACACTTTGGCAGAAAAAGTAAAAAAGCAAATAATTATTTAAATGGAGAAAAATTGCAAAGTGCTGTACTACAGAGGGACCTGGGGGTCCTTGTGCATGAAACACAAAAAGTTGGTATGCAGGTACAGCAAGTAATCCGGAAGGCAAATAGAATGTTGGCCTTTATTGCAAGGGGGATAGAGTTTAAAAGCAGAGATATCCTGTTACAACTGTACAGGGTATTGGTGAGACCACACTTAGAGTACTGCGCACAGTTTTGGTCTCCTTATTTAAGGAGGGATATACTTGCATTGGAGGCTGTTCAGAGAAGGTTCACGAGGTTGATTCCTGAGATGAGGGAGTTGACTTATGAAGAAATGTTGAGCAGGTTGGGCCTATACATATTGAAGTTTAGAAGAATGAGAGGAGATCTTTTTAAAGTATATAAGATTATGAGGGAGGTTGACAGGGTAGATGCAGAGAGGATGTTGCCCCTTGTGGGGGAATCTAGAACTAAGGGGCATAGTTTAAGAATAAGGGATCACCCATTTAGAACTGAGGTGAGGAGGAATTTGTTCTCTCAGAGGGTCATAAATCTGTGGAATTCTCTGTCCCAGAAAGTTGTGGAGGCTGGGTCATTGAATATATTTAAGGTGGAGATAGACAGATTTTTCAACGATAAGGAAATAAAGGGTTATTGGGAGCGGGCACGGAAATGAAGCTGAGCCCAAGATCAGATGAGCCATGATCTTATTAAATGGTGGAACAGGCTCGAGAGGCCAAATGGCCTACTCCTGCTCCTATTTCTTATGTTCTTATGTAAGTCAATGGGAATCGGGGGAAAACTCTCCACTGGCTGGAGTCATACAAAGCACAAAGGAAGATGCTTGTGGTTGTTGGAGGTCAATCATCCCAGCCCCAGGACATCACTGCAGGAATTCCTCAGGGCAGTGTCCTAGACTCAACCATCTTCAGCTGCTTCATCAATGACCTTCTCTCCATCATAAGTTCAGAAGTGGGGATGTTCGCTGATGATTGCACAGTGTTCAGTTCCATTCGCAACTCCTCAGAAAATGAAGCAGTCCATGCCCACAGGTAGCAAGACCTGGACGACATTCAGGCTTGGGCTGTTAAATGGCAAGTAACATTCGTGCCACACAATTGCCAGTCAATGACCATCTCCAACAAGTGAGAGTTTAACCAGCTCCCCTTGATATTCAATGGCATTACCATCGCCGAATCCCCCACCATCAACATCCTGGAGGTCACCATTGACCAGAAACTTACCTGGACCAGCCACATAAATACTGTGGCTACAAGAGCAGGTCAGAGCCTGGGTATTGTGTGGCGAGTGTCTCACCTCTTGACTTCCCAGAACCTTTCCACCATCTACAAAGCACAAGTTCGGAGTGTGATGGAATACTCTCCACTTGCCTGGATGGGTGCAGCTCCAACAACACTCAAGAAGCACGGCACTATCCAGGACAAAGTAGCCTGCTTGATTGGCACTCCATCCACCACCTTCACCAGTCACTCCCTCCACCATCGGCACACCGTGACTGCAGTGTGTACCATCTATAAGATGCACTGCAGCAATTCGCTATGGCTTCTTCCCAAATCCACAATCTCTATCACCTAGAAGGACAAGAGCAGCAGGTGCATGGGAACAGCATCACCTGCAAGTTCCCCACCAAGTTACACACCATCCAGACTTGGAAATATAGTGCCCTTCCTTCATCATTGCAGGGTCAAAGTCCTGGAACTTCCTCCCCAACAGCACTGTGGGAGTACCTTCACCACAAGGACTGCAGCGTTTCAAGAAGGCAACTCACCACCACCTTCTCAAGGGCAATTAGGGATGGGCAATAAATGCTGGCTTTGCCAGGGACGGCCGCATCTCAGAACAAATTAAAAAAAAACCCTTCCCTGACATTCTCCCCTTCTCCTTTCCTCCCCCTGCAACCACCCCTACCCCCTGCGGCCTCCCCTCTTCCAACACCATCTCCCCCTGCATCTTCCCCCCGCCCCCACTCCATCCCCCTGTAACCTCCGCCCCACCCTCCCCTCCCCCCGCACCCTCTCTGGGTCATTTTGTTCATGATAAAAGTATTTGACAAAACTTTATCTTTAGGGAGGGATACAATTATCCTGATTGATGCAATTTTTAGCATCAAAGTAATAAAAAAAAACGTTTGCAAATACTTGGGCTAAAATACGGTTGGAGACTTCCTTCGGACGAACGCCTCCGACCTGAAATCTTTTTGCAAAAGTACCTGGTGGTCCCGGAGGCACCTTCGATTCCAGTCGGAGGCCTTCATTCGATGTGTAGCGTACGGGGAGAGGACTTCCTCGTACGTGCGAAAAAGCTGGAGTCACACGGGCCCGGACCACAAATCACTCTGCAGTATTCTCAGTGATAATAATGGGAAATTCGTTTTTACGAGTTCTCATTACTATCAATGAGAGTAAACCCCTAAAACAAGAAACACAACATAATAAATAAATAAAACACCTCACATATTTAAAATTAATTGAAATTAAAAATAATTAAATGTTTTAGAAAAAAAAATATTTTTTTAAAATTTATCTTAATGGACAGGATTTTAAACATAAAAATGTGTTTATAAATTTAATTTTTATATGTTTGAAAACTCTTATGCTGGTAAAAGTAGGCTATGCGCCTGCTTTCACCAGGCATAAGAGTTTGAAGGACATTCACTCGGCAAGAGTTGGGCAAATAGCCCAATCTCACCCACGCCAATGTCCTTCCTGCGGGGATGCGGAGGATCTGTCAAGACAAATCTTTTGCGAGGCACCGCCGGGTCCATCCGCACTTCGTATGGACCCGGCAAGGCCGGAATTTTAGCCCCACTGTTTTCATGAAGCTAGAATCACTTTCCAGCTGCTTTGTCGTAATTCATGCAAAGACCAAGAATGGGCCATAAAAATCAGTAAAACATCTCTGACTATGTAACAAAGTGGCTAGAGTGTCAACAACCTACAGGGGAATGAAACAAGTGCAATTCTCCCAGCAAACCACCAGGCATTAATGAGCTTCCATCACTGGTGCTGCCTCTATTTTTCCTTATATAGCTTGGCAAGTCTTACAGGTTTATGACAGAAATTGTAATAGGTTGTTTATATATTAAAGTTAATGTGTAAAATATGGGACTCCCGAGATTCAGGTACAATTACAATAAAATCCTCAGCAGCTTGACTCACCTACAAAGCCAATAAAGCACAGAATTAAACCCGCCCCCACTTTACTCAATGTTAAGTGAAACCATCAGACCTTAACTGATAAACCAAGCATCTAACAATTCTATCACGCCAGTCAAACCTTCCCGAGCAGTCCCAAACCATAACACTGTGTAGTTTGGCCTTATGTCTCCTGGGGTACATGATGCAAGTGTCCTGGAATTGTGTATCACATGTCTACAATTCCCCGGTGACAGTAACCAGTGAGCCTTCGATCTTATGCATACGGTAAAGTTCGGTCTCAGCGGCTGTTAACGTTATAACTTTGTAGTCACTTTAATACCTCAAATCTTGGCTGGGGGGGGTTTTACTGGGAGATACGATCATGCATGGGTGGGGAGGGACTGGGCGGAGAGCTAGTGGTCGGGGACAGAAAGCCTAACATAATCAAGATGGTCTGCAGTCGTCTTGGGTAATTCTTGCCACTGGACCAAGACCTAGCTCTGTCAAGCTGTGTGATGGCTGGTGTGCAACGGCCACCACATGTTAAAAAGAAATCCACGCACAGGCGTCTTCCACCCTTCAGGATGTAGTTTGAGTCATTCATTGAAACATCTGTGAATTCATTCTCTTTTTGATGTGGAAGCAAGTCATCCTTGTTTCGAGGGACCGCCTATGATGATGATGAATCAAGAAATCTACTAATTATACAAAATATATCAAAAACAAGGTTCACAGTATCTGCGTAACTCAAACGTTATTTCTGCACAGACTGTGAGACCAGCACACAATGAGTTAAAAGTTAAAACTGCTTTCTGCTGAGCATGGGTTGTAAATTGCAGAGGGATTTTAAAGCATGGATGTCTTCACAGGAAAGTAAAATAGTAGAATGTGTAAGAGTCATTCAGCCATATATGTGAAGGTCTGGAATGTGTCAGCTTGGTCACTTGTGTTTAGGTAATAGGAAGAGTTTATCACGGCAATAAAATAATTAGAGCAGTTAAGCACATGTCTGTTGGGTCTGTTGGCATTTGTATGTACAATGATTTATTGGTAGTATGCATGGAATGTAGTGATCAAAGGTGAAATTTGGTATAAGAGATGTGAGTGAACGAATGTTCAGCAGCTGACACTAGAATTGTGAAGTGTGATTTCTCATAGGCAGTCCCTCAAAATCGAGGAAGACTTGCTTCCACTATAAAAGTGAGTTCTTAGGTGACTGAACAGTCCAATACGGGAATTACAGTCTCTGTCATAGGTGGGACAGACAGTCGTTGAAGGAAAGGGTGGGTGGGGAGTCTGGTTTGCCGCACGCTCCTTCCGCTGCCTGCATTTGTTTTCTGCATGCTCTCGGCGACGAGACTTAAGCTGCTCAGAGTCGGGATAAATGGGTCCTTTTCGGGTTGGAAATCGGTGGTTAGTGGTGTGCCACAGGGATCGGTGCTGGGACCACAACTGTTTACAATATACATAGATGACCTGGAAGAGGGGACAGAGTGTAGTGTAACAAAATTTGCAGATGACACAAAGATTAGTGGGAAAGCGGGTTGTCTAGAGGACACAGAGAGGCTGCAAAGAGATTTGGATAGGTTAAGCGAATGGGCTAAGGTTTGGCAGATGGAATACAATGTCGGAAAGTGTGAGGTCATCCACCTTGGGAAAAAAAACAGTAAAAGGGAATATTATTTGAATGGGGAGAAATTACAACATGCTGAGGTGCAGAGGGACCTGGGGGTCCTTGTGCATGAATCCCAAAAAGTTAGTTTGCAGGTGCAGCAGGTAATCATGAAGGCGAATGGAATGTTGGCCTGTATAGGGTATTGATAAGGCCACACCTGGAGTACTGCGTGCAGTTTTGGTCACCTCACTTAAGGAAGGATATACTAGCTTTGGAGGGGGTACAGAGACGATTCACTAGGCTGATTCCGGAGATCAGGGAGTTACCTTATGATGGTAGATTGAGTAGACTGGGTCTTTACTCGTTGGAGTTCAGAAGGATGAGGGGTGATCTTATAGAAACATTAAAAATAATGAAAGGGATAGACAAGATAGAGGCAGAGAGGTTGTTTCCACTGGTAGGGGAGACTAGAACTAGGGGGCACAGCCTCCAAATACGGGGGAGCCAATTTAAAACCGAGTTGAGAAGGAATTTCTTCTCCTAGAGGGTTGTGAATCTGTGGAATTCTCTGCCCAAGGAAGCAGTTGAGGCTAGCTCATTGAATGTATTCAAGTCACAGATAGATAGATTTTTAACCAATAAGGGAATTAAGGGTTATGGGGAGCGGGCGGTTAAGTGGAGCTGAGTCCATGGCCAGATTAGCCATGATCTTGTTGAATGGCGGAGCAGGCTCAAGGGGCTAGATGGCCTACTCCTGTTCCTAATTCTTATGTTCTTATGTTCTCCCGGATGCTCTTCCTCCACTTGGGGTGGTCTTTGACCAGGGACTCCCTGGGGCTCGCTTGCTGTGTAGGAGATCCGAGTAGAGCGTTTGCTTTGGGAGTCTTCTGTCAGGCATGCGAACAATGAGGCCCGCCAAACAGCGCTGGTCGAGTGTGGTCAGTGCTTTGATGCTGGGGATGTTGGCCTGAACGAGGACACTAATGTTGATGTGTCCTCCCAGGGGATTTGCAGGATCTTATGGAGACAACGCTGGCAGTATTTCTCCAGCGATTTGAGATGTTTACTGTATATGGTCCACGTCTCTGAGCCATACAGGAGGACTCAGAGGATGCCTCAACAAGAGCTCACTCTCATACTGGAATAGTGTAGTATGGAAAGACCTCTGAGCTCTTATACTGGTTTTGTGAATATGAAAAGACATACAGATTATGGATAGTATGAGGTTTCAATAAAAACTGATCCTGCATTGCTACAACTGGATATGTGTGTAATCTGGCGTTTAAAGTTACGTGACAAAAAAGAACAAGAAAGCAGTCCAATAGTTTCCTGTCAAATTTTTCCATTATAATTTCATGTTCGCATTCATATTGTAAATTGTCTATGTAAACATGTAATAATGTAATTACACTTCCTGTCATTGGATCCACTGCAGCGCCACCTGTGGCAGAATGCGTAATTACAGCGTGACACATTTACACAGGTAGTTTGGGTTAGGGTTAGGGTTAGGGTTAGTGTTATAAATGTGGACTTTGGAATTTATAATTGAGATATAAAAATAAGGGCATAATGTATGAGTTCATAATGGGAAGGGAGTAATGCCTGCATGCCATTGTCCAGTTATTCCCCCTCCCACTAAACCTGCTTCACCCGAAAATTACACTTGGTCTTAACTCCCGATGTGCAATGCTATAGGATATCAATTAATAATATATTAACAATCTTGCAAGCACTTCCTGTCAACTTTTTCCATTTAAAATTCTTATATTCACACTACAGGAGATTAACTAGTAGATGCTTAGCTAACAATTCATCAAGATGGAAGGGATGGACTTGCTGAGAATTGTGTTGTCTATTCTTGTTATATCCAATAAAGATTTGAGTGCTTGGAATAAAATTGAATTAAAATGTGTCACAAAATGTTCCTTTTCATAGTGCAATGGGCGGTGTGTGGGACTGAGGCTGGGAATTCAACATCGCCACATTCTCTGCCGGGCACAGAATGGGACCAAGTTACCTTTTCAGCAATGCAACAGTAGCACAAGGTACCAAGTCTTTTCACTTATCATGAGACTTTGTGACAGTATTCTAGTGCTGAACGAGCTATCTTAGTCAGTAATAAAATTATAAAACAGATAGATATTGTGGTACATTGTAACATAATGTGATGAATTTCTAAAATATAATTTTTTTCCTAATCAGTCAAGTTGGCTGCCCGCTCCCCCCCAACCCCCACCCCAACCCCCCTGTCCTGCCTCTGTTAAAACCAGATGTGTTGGGGTCAGGATTCAGTTTTTTAACTCTAACCTCCTACCCGACCCCAACCCACCCTGTTATTTGGGGTTAAATTTCCTCCCTATAGTTCTATTTAAAATATGCCCTGCAGCTGGGATGTTGAAGCTTCAGCCAGGGACAGACACTGGCTCACATTGATCTTTGGGTGCACACCGTGGCCATTTCCATTTAAAGCTCTGGCGCATTATAGGCCAGGCCCCAAAGCCACAAGTCTAAGAGTGTGGGCAAAGCAATGGAAATATTTAAGTAAACGGCTCATTTCTGCAAATCTGAACTTAAAACAGAAAATCCTGGAAATGCATCATGGATCTGTTGGTAACTGAAAGAGAGGGTTAACATTTCAGGTGAGAACTTTTATCGGAGCTTCATCAATTTTAGTTTTGATAGAATTGGAAGTGTGCCATTTACTTTTTGGATTAAAGCTTGGGCAGAGGGAATGTGGCAGTAAGTTGGACACTGGTTTTTCAGCACTGAGAGCCTGAGTCCAAGTCTAGCCCAGATTCCCAGGAGTAATGTTTCTCTCTGCTTGCTGGAGAGGTCTTATGTGGAATAAGTTTAAGCAGTTTTAGTCAGGTTCCTAGAACCCCATGACACAGAACGGCGCCTAATTTGATTTTAATTGGCAACTGCACTCAGAGACAGAGGATGCTAGACGGAGAATGCAAAAAGTGACAATGTCCAGAACACGAATGAAAATACATTCTGTTTATTTTATAATCTTCTCACTAACATATTTTGTTGATCTTAGGCCACTCAGCACACAGAACTGTACCTCAGATGTTTGTACTGTCCAATGGCGCAGTAGTTCCTGGACACCATGTACCTCTTCCTGTGGGAACTACGGTTTTCAGTCCAGGCGGGTGGAGTGTGTGCATCTGCACACAAACAAACAAGTGAGGGAACAATTCTGCTTATGGAAGCAGAGGCCAGTGACCTGGCAGAGGTGTAACATCATCCCGTGTGAAAAATGTGAGTCCCAGCTCAGCAGCAAACTGAAATTTAAGGAAAAAATACGTATTTAATCCATTGTTTATGCTGTTGGGAAGTTATAAGCCTGAAAACTGTTGATTAAAAGTGCTGTGAAATTGTAGAATGTGAGTTCACAGCAATGGCTTGCCTGAGCAGCCAGTTCCTAGCTAATCTTGCCACCCTGCTGAGGAGAGAATTTGAGTGAAGCTGAGAAGCTTCTCCACAGGGAGAGAAACTTGGAGGGAGAGTAACTGCAAGTCGCAGGCCAGTTATATGTGGTAATTCACCCAGCTGCTTCCACATTGAGGAATGGTGTGTGGGGAAGTAGATGGAAGAAAAATATGGTAACTACCTTAACCAAGTAAAAAGTTGTGTAAAAGTCTCCCACACCCTTTTAAATTAATACATTAACATTAACAAAGTATTGCATTTTTTGCCTATGGTTCTAAATTTGTTTGAGAGTTAATTATTTGTAACACACTTTAACACATAGTCCTGGCACAAACACTTCTCTTTTCGCAGTAATTAATGTGAAAATTTAGTCAGTGTTAAGTTTGTCCTCGCATCGCATTTATTTTCTCATTTAAAGCGAGCTGTAAATTACTGGAGAGTTGGAAAAAATGCATTGGTGAGCACAGTGCTAAATTGGTTAAAGGAGCAGTGTTTTGAATAACTGCAGCAGGGATGTCACAGCAAGGTTGTCACAGCAGGTGTGACACGGAAGATTTATCAATGCAATATACTTTGGGAGACCATAAGAGAACTTTTTGGACTCAGTACAACCTAAGCAATGAAGGCAGGTCACTGGGACTCAGTAATAGAGTACCAACTACTACAGAGGGAAGAAATTTTAAAATCATAGGGGGACCTGGAAATTGGTGACATTATCATGTGTCTGATAGAAAGACAGTGCTTTCACTGTCTCCAAAGGTTCTAAAAGAGACAGTTAATAAAATAACAAAGACTGGTGAAAGGCATGGCGTGACTGTTGCAGGAGACTGTACTTTGTGACTAGTTTCTTTGCGTGACTCGAATCACTGAAAGTTGGCAACAGGCAGACATTCTAACATAAGAAAGCATAAAATGATGAAGCGGAATCTGGGCTGTTGCCCCTAAAGAACATGTATGTTCTACCCTGTCATGAACTGTACCTCACATTGAATCTCATGAGGGAAAGGTCTATATAAAGATTTTTAGCACAGAACTAGTTGTTTAAAATTAACAGTTCAAATTGCCTGCTTACTCAAGGCATTTTGAAGACCTAGATTATGTCTCCTTCAATCCTATTTTCTCCAGTAATAGGTTCTTAGTATCGCCTGCTCACTTAGAACCCTAAGTCCCGGAATCATCTATCTTGTTTTTCTCTAAACTTTCTCCAGAGCATCAATATCCTTTATAAAGGTAGCGTATCGGGAACTGCAGGCAATAGAGTCAATTTGTAGGTCCCATGCACCCCGTGAGAAGGTTCAAAGGCAGCACAAGTTGGAGATTTGGCAGTACAGTATTGCAGCCCTGTCTCCAACCCTCACTCCCTTTGAGCGCAGATTGCTATTGAGGAGTAGGATTGATGAATTCACCTTAATATTCCCATGTGACTTCACCAGTGATCTACACAAAGTTAAAATAATGACAACCATCCTAGGATGTTGATAACAGCTTCACTGGACTGGAAATTTTCTGTGAATGATCAGTACCATTGTGCGACTATAATGAATTCTAATTTATTGGCATTTGTAGTAAGATAGAGTTTGTTATTGTTTATAATTTATGCTTTCACTCGCCCACAGCCGAATGCAGAGATACAACCAGATACTGTGAAATGGTAAAGCGGCTAAAACTCTGTCTCCTGTCCCAGTACAAACTACGCTGCTGTGAATCCTGCAGGGGTATCTGAAGATGGCAGCAATTCTATAACTTATCCTCCGACAATGAAATGATGGGGAAAAAATCTAACTTGAAATGGTTACATTGTTTTGAAATTTCAACAGTGGTCCCGGTGTTTTTTTTTTAATTAAAAGAGAGACAAGTATTTCCATGGCTGCTTGAAGAGAATATCTGCATTTGAATAGGAAAGAATCTGTCAGTGGCCATTCTGGGTGTAGTAGGGCTATTACAATATGTTTAGACACACTGTACATTCCTTTATTACCTTTGTGCTTTGGATGACAGTTTCAGCCATTTTGATGAGTGCTGTTTGTAGCACTAACATGACGCTGGATGACAGTTCTTGTGATGGGCTTGTTCTACAATGACTTTGACTACCTTCCTTCACCAATCAAAGCCCAAGGAAACTGTAAATATATTCTGCTTTGGCTGTTTCGTGGGACTTTCTGCTCAGACCTTTTATGGAATATTGCAAAGAAACCAACTTTATTTCAGACGATCAACATGGCACATTGCTGTGAACTTGAAGGGGAAATGCAAGCAAATGGTGATTGGAATGTACCCCTTGTATTTGAAAAGAAATGCAGTATTATTGAGAGAAAGGGAGAAGAGAATGACCTATTATTTACTTTTTTCAATACCTAGCCTAGATCTAAACCAACTGGTCAAGTAAACATTATTTACTGAGATTATTGGATGAGCATACTGATCTATCTGAATTATATGTGAACAGCTGAATCATAAATATCTTTATAGTGAAACATGGCCCTGAATTCTACAGGAGTTTCTGTCAATCTCCCACTGAAATTGGGGCAGATCATCGGGATAACCCCAAATTCAGGAACAATTTAAGCTCAAAAGAATAATAAGCAAAAATCAGTGAAGATTAAACATTCAATTACAAAGTCTAGAAAAGTAAACAGAATGAACAGATGATGCGAGAGGCAGCAACATCTATCCGCACACCTTTTTGGGAGGCTTAGAAACATTCAGACAGTAAACTTCAACCTATCCTCTTATTCCTCATAGTTAATTGCAGGTTCATTTTGAAGGCCTGTTCAACTGTAGTTACTCAAGGGCTCCCACTCCATTACAAAATATCCCTGCCAACGTTTATTATATTAAAGTAATCTCTTACTAAATTGTGATTTCCCTTTCCCCTTATCCTATTTTATATTTTGTTTTCAATATTTTGTGTCAGATTGTGAGTAGACTGCCAGCTAACCTGTTATAGCCAGTTGTTTAGTTTCTAACATGGACTATAGTATTGAACCAACCACATTTTATTTATTTATTTGAAGCTATTTTTCCTCCCAGCCGCTTGCCCTTCTCAGTACATTTCATTCCCAGCGCCAACAGTTCCCCAAATATTCGCCAACCTTTCCCCAACTATTCGGCAACCTTTCCCCTAACATTCATCAACCCACTGTTCTCCACCTGTTCCCAACCAGGAGGGTAGACGGGTGGCTTGTCATGACCGTCTGTGATTACCATTAAGCAGCTAAGAGGTGTCTGATCAGAGCCCTTGGTTGAGCCAGCCTTGGATTGTGTCTCTCTGCTGTACAACTTGTCCTAACAGTAATGTAGTAAGAACATAAGAAATAGGAGCAGGAGTAGGCCATATGGCCCCTTGAGCCTGCTCTGCCATTTAATACGATCATGGCTGATCCGGTCATGGACTCAGGTCCACTTCCCCACCCGCTCCCCATAACCCCTTAATCCCTTATCGGTTAAGAAACTGTCTATCTCTGTCTTAAATTTGTTCAATGTCCCGGCTTCCACAGCCCTCTGAGGCAGCGAATTCCGCAGATTTACAACCCTCTGAGAGAAGAAATTCCTCCTCATCTCAGTTTTAAATTGGCGGCCCCTTATTCTAAGATTATGGTCCCTAGTTCTTGTCTCCCTTTCAGTGGAAACATCCTCTCTGCATCCACTTTGTCAAGCCCCCTCACAATCTTATATGTTTCGATAAGATCATCTCTCTTCTGAATTCCAATGAGTAGAGGCCCAACCTCCTCAACCTTTCCTTATAAGTCAATCCCCTCATCCCCGGAATCAACCTAGTGAACCTTCTCTGAACTGCCTCCAAAGCAAGTATAACCTTTCGTAAACATGGAAACCAAAATTGTATGCAGTATTCCAGGTGTGGCCTTACCAATACCCTGTATAACTGTAGCAACACTTCCCTGCTTTTATACTCCATCCCCTTTGCAATAAAGGCCAAGACACCATTGGCCTTCCTGATCACTTGCTGTACCTGCATACTAACCTTTTGTGTTTCATGCACAAGTATCCCCAAATCCCGCTATACTGCAGCACTTTGTAATTTTTCTCCATTTAAATAATAACTTGCTCCTTGATTTTATTCTGCCAACGTGCATGACCTCACACTTTCCAACATTATACTCCATCTGCTAAATTTGTGCCCACTCACTTAGCCTGTCTATGTCCTTTTGCAGATTTTTTTGTGTCCTCCTCACACATTGCTTTCCCTCCCATCTTTATATCGTCAGCAAACTTGGCTACGTTACACTCAGTCCCTTCTTCCAAGTCGTTAATATAGATTGTAATAGTTGGGGTCCCAGCACTGATCCCTGCGGCACCCCACTAGTTACTGATTGCCAACCCAAGAATGAACCATTTATCCCAACTCTCTGTTTTCTGTTAGTTAGCCAATCCTCTATCCATGCTAATATATTATCCCCAATCCCATGAACTTTTATCTTGTGCAGTAATCTTTTATGTAGCACCTTGTCAAATGCCTTCTCAAAGTCCAAATACACCACATCCACTGGTTTCAGCCTGTTCATTACATCCTCAAAGAATTCTAGCAAATTTGTCAAACATGACTGCCCCTTCATAAATCCATGCTGACTCTGCCTGATCGAATTATGCTTTTCCAAATGTCCTGCTACTGCTTTTTTAATAATGGACTCCAACATTTTCCCAACCACATAAACATCAGAGCACCAAAATGTTCTGGCATCAAGTAGACATTTCAGATAAATCCCCTCTCCTCTGATCCAGTCAGAGCAATGTAATAGAGAAGTTCTGAAATAAAGAGACCAATTATTCATCAATTTTTCAGTTGCAGGATGGTTATCACAGCTCATTCTTAAAAAGTTTAATTACTTTATATTTTTGTCCTCGCTTTAAGTCTCCCCAAGCCACTTATCATTTCTCAGCTAGGAATGTGCATTGGAGGCCTGGTCCGGGACAACTTCTGATCTTTACTCTGGTGTGAGAGTGACCCAGGGTAAATGTTCCTGGTTCTCTGCGAGGAAGTACCTTAACTTCCCTCACCATCTTGCCTCAGATTAGGAATTTACTATTATGTGAAAACTGGCTTCTAAGCCACGTCTATCTCGTGGTACAATGAATTTTATCACCAGTGGCATCATACTACGTTAGTGCAACGCTCATGTTTCACCTCATCCCATTGCCCCCTGGAATATATAATTATGGAAAATTATTCCATGTGCATAATCAAGTGGTTCAGGTAACATCATAAACCAGATGGGTGTAGTGTCTCCTGACTCCATATTACTCACGCCCTGTTCTTTTGTATAATGTATACATTCCTAAAACATTTAAAAAATACTGCTTACTTACATGAATCGATATAATTCTCAAGCTGTTTAACAGTTATTGTGAGATAGATATATGTAGGTTACTAGTCGCATGATACATCTTGATGTGATCAAGTGTAGATTATCGATTATGTGACTGGTTAAAATGGCTGACTCTTGCAATAAAATGCCAGGCCATTTACTATATTGTAATTTAACATTTAAGGAACAATTATCACCATGCCTTTATATAGAATATAAGAGCAGCAAAGTGGGTCTAAAATCTAAGCAACTTAGTTCTTTAAATTTATGTATAATTTAAGATAAGATCTTTGTAAAATAAGCTCTGGATCTATTTATTAGAAAGTCGTGTTGAAACGTGCAATATACTTGTTTAACTGTACATTATGTTGTCCAGAAAATACTATTTTTGCGGACTTTTATTTTCTTATTACCAAAGCTTTTTTTGTTGCTTATTTTTGCAAGAGAATTTGAATTTCTCATTTTAATAGCACTTCCATTGAATACTTTTTCACTTATTTGTTTTATGCTGCACTGCTAAGGGGGTTTCATCCTCAGACATTGGGATGCGTGAAATAAGCGATGCATTCCCAATGTGTTACGGCTGTTGTATTAAAAACAGAATTATTTTCCCAATCCTCCTTTCCCACAAACGTTCTGCCGGCTACATTCCTTTCAATGACTGATTTGCCAGACTAGTCGCTGTGTACATAATGCATTTATCCTATGTTTCCTCTAGGGCATTCATTTACAAATCAGTAAACAATGTATGTTAGAAAGTGTTCCCTGATATTATGGGAAGAAATTGCGCATTTGACTAATTGATTTTGAGTTTAATTGGAGCATTTGGTAGTGTTTTGCTACATGCTAATGGTAGAGGAAACATAGATTAGATCTCCCGTTTCCTAATGTTTTGTGTTCCTTAGTTGAACTGTGGGTCACAGGTGTAGTTCTAGACGCGGAGATCATTGTGAATGTACATTTAGTTTTATCCTGTGACAAGGACCCAGTGACACACCTAATTGTAATGTTGCTGGATAAAGTCTGATGTTACTTACCAGAAGCCTATTTATGTAATTTCTTTTGTACCAACTCTACTTAAGTACAAATATTTATTGAATTTCCAGCGCTTCCTTTGTTCTCTGATTTATGTAAGACTGGTATTTAAACACAGATCTGACCGTGATATTTTGATGCTCAGTCAGCTTTCTTCCTGTTGCTTGATTCTTCAAAGTACAAAACAACACCCACATATCCACAAAAACTAATTTTAACACCCAAAAACGGGTGGTTTGGGGTCAGGTCTGAGGTTAAAAAATGTTACATCTCAAACACAATCTCAGCCGACCTCCAACCTGCACACTTCCGGGTTTAACGGAGGCGGGACAAGGCACGGTCAGCCAACCCGCTCCCAGCAGGCGGGTTGGCAATTTAAATATTTTAATGAAGCTGGTAGCCTCACATGAGCTTGGATGGGTCAAAAAGGTCTCACCTCATCCTCGGCTTTTCCTATGTATTTATTTATATGGTGCATTTAATAGATATTGGCCCTGAAATTCCGTTTGGAGGCTTCTTTCGAACGAACGCCTCTAACCGGAGAATTTTGAAGAATGTACCTGGTGGTCCCGGAGGAGCCTGGGATTCCGTTGGGGAGGCCTTCTCTTCCCGCGCTGCGGAGCGCTCCCCCATTCTCGAGGTTCCAACACAGAAGGTGCAGTCACGTGTGACTGCTCAACCAATCAGGTACAGTATTCCACAGCATTCTCATTAATAGCAATGAGAACTCCGTATCTACGAGTTCTCATTGCTATTAATGAGAAAAAAAACACTAAATACCATAATAAAAAATAAAAATACACCTCACATAATTAAAATTAATTGAAATTAAAGTTAATAAATGTCTTAGAAAAAACCTCCGATTTTTAAAAAAGTTTTTAAAATTATGGTTTAAAATAAACTTACCATGGTGGGCAGGGTTTTTAACAATAAAATGTGTAATTTAATTTAATTATGTTTTTGTATGTTTTAAAACTCTTATGCCTGCTTTTATCAGGCGCAAGAGTTTATAGGACATTTGCTGGGCAAGATATGGATAAATACCACAATCTTGCCCTTGCAAATGTCCTCGCTCCCGATATGTGGATGAACTGTGAAGCTGGAGCATGACAGATCGGAAAAACTGGTTTTCAGCGCATGCGCATTGTGCACTGAAAAATGGCTTTTGCGATGTCTTCCCAGGTCCTTACACACTCAGGCCAATGTAAGTAAAAGTGCAGAACAATGCTGCTGCATTCTGCACCAGTGGGACAATCTTGCTGCACTCTGCAGTAAAGTCACACTGCAGCAGGAGCCAAGCGATGGTTGGCTCATGTTACCCTGATGGTTCCTGATATCAGCTGCACTGCTGTAGACTGGTATTGAATTTTGGATTGGGCATCTCCACATATTGGGATAGGAAAGGAAAAAAAGATGAAATTAGACTGGGACAATCCGTTAAGAGGCTCCCTCATACTACAGACTGTTGTCCCGCAGTGGTGCATGTCCTGGTGAGTGGTGGAAGGAACAAATGGTGGTAGAAAATGGGCAGTGAGAAAGCCAGTACTTCTCTTCAGAGAAAGGTACATAGGGGATAAAATTCATTATCACCCCATTTGGGGGCGGTAACTTTTGAAAGCTGGGAAACAGGCGCTAATGCTTACCAGCTTTCAAAAAAAATTGGCTTTAGCACTCCAAGAAGGAAGTGGAGCTCTAACGGGGAGATGCGCACGGCGATGACATCAGGATCTACGGGTGCAGGAGATTGGGGCGCAACTCTGTAGCGCCATCGCTAAACTCCCGCCCAATATTGCGCGAGTCGATGTCAGCACTGTGCCTGGTCACCAAGTAATGGGAGGCGCAAATGCACCCAATTTCTCTCCAATAGTCTTAAAAAAATACCAAATAGCTACAATCTCATCATCATTGTAAATCATCCGTGCTGTCCTTTTTTGATTCCCTTGGATTTCTAGTCAAAGCAGACCTGATTAACCTTACTGGTAATAGAGTAATGCAACAGAAAAATACAAAATTTGGAATTAAAATAGGAAATGCTGCAATTGCACAGTATCTCTGAAAAGATGCATTAACATTCGGAGCAGAGGTCACCATTAGGGCTGGAATGAGTTGACAGAACTACTTTATAGGAGTGATCAATATGCGTTCACAAAGGGACAGCTGAGTGTTAGAAAAGCATTGCCATCTGTTGTTAGTTAGAAGGCATGGTCCAGTGGTAAAGAATTAGGAGTGTCGCATTTGCTTGCAAATTTGGCATTTATTTGATTATTATTGACATGATCATCAAGACGCAAACAGCAAACTTTACAATCAAAGTTAATTAGAAATTTCACAACATAGATTCAAAATACAAGTGAAAAAAATTAAAATCTAAATTTATAAGGCAGATAATGATTCCATTTATTTCATCAGCCAAGTAGGACGTTCGGGAATCAACATTCTTCAGTTCTTTTAAAAATGGATTTCAGTATTCTATACTAATAACATTAGCACATCTGCATGCTCACCTTCATTAACTGAAGCAAAGTGAGGCTGTATATATCACTGAAGGTAATGAATTCATACACTTTTAAAAATTCAGACCCAAGATCTAGAAATCATACGAGAGGTACATTACTGAACAACAACACATTTGTAAAAAGACAATACAAATCCAGCTAAATATATATCAGAAAGGAATTTTAGCCGTAATACCAACTGAATATCAGGAAACTTTACAAACTTTCCTGAGAATATTGTATGAAAAACATTTTGTATCAAGACAGCTTATACTTAGGTTCTTTATAATTACAGTAATAAAGTTACAGTATCTCTTGGAAATGTAGGGAAAGTGTGTTGCACGAAAAGCAAATGTGAGTTAAAAGGGTTCTTCAGTTACAAGTAACATCAGGCCTATTAAAAGGCTTTTTAACCTTTTCCTGAGTTCATAATGTAACATTTTTAGTATATAAAAATAAAACAAGTTTTGAAATATAGCAATTTTATCCCAGCATTTATTAAGTGAGATTACTGAAGTAATGAGCTTTTTTTGAAGTTCAATGTTTAATATAATGTAGTGTTGTTATATGGAACTAACTGGTGGTGTGTTGTGGGGACTGCACTCTGATCTACTCCACTGGTACTTGGGTTAAGACAATTAAACACAGAAATGTGTACAAAATATTGAATAAAGTTACTGTTTTTTTTTACATCTATAGCTATTTTGTGGACAGGTTACAAAAACTAAAAACAAACTACCATTTTTCAAAAAGCACAAAATCAAAATACAAAAATATTGATACTACTTTGTGATTTATTCTTAAATTGGAGCTACAATATGAAGCTCAGAATTTGGATGTCTTCTGCTTTACGTGGTCCCCTATTCCATATCATGGCCATTAAAAAGGATTTGGTCTTGGTATAAATAAAATACTGCACACAATACTTGAACAGAGGTTTTATACAGGCCACACCCCTTGCGCAGTAAAATAAATAACAAGTGCATCAAAACCTATTACCAGGACAATTTTTAGTCAATAGGGCAAAGTTCTGGAGGGATGTTGGAGGAGGAAGTGAGCTTTTAACTTTCTGCCTGGGCTGAAACAATATCATCATCATAGGCAGTCCCTCGGAATCAAGGAAGATTTGCTTCCACTCTTAAAATAAGTCCTTAGGTGGCTGAACAGTCCAATACGAGAGCCACAGTCCCTGTTGCAAGTGGGTCAGATAATCATTGAGGGTAAGGGAGAGTGGGACAGATTTGCCGCACGCTTTTTCCGCTGTCTGTGCTTGCTTTCTGCATGCTCTCGATGAGACTCGAGGTGCTCAGCGCCCTCCCAGATGCACTTCCTCCACTTAGGGCGGTCTTTGGCCAGGGACTCTCAGGTATCGGTGGAGATGTTGCACTTTATCAGGGAGGTTTTGAGGGTGTCCTTGTAATGTTTCCTCTGTCCACTTTTGGCTCGCTTGCAGTGAAGGAGTTCTGAGTAGAGCGCTTGCTTTGGGAACCTTATGTCTGGTATGCAAACAATATGGCCCATTCATAAGGCTGGGATTTGGTGATGGTATTGGCCATTTGAATAAGTTAAGAATTTATGTTGGTGGCTCCCAAATACGACATCATTACTGCCTCCATCCATTCTGCACACTGCACAGCAAGAAAGATGTGCCTCAGCAAACGGGGGTGAAGAGAATGAAGGGAACACGTTAGAGCAAAAAATGTTAATTACAATGCAAACTAATTTTTGCTGCAATCTGAATGTAATCTATTATGCCATGCATTAGATGTGTGGAAGTAGCATTAAGCTTGCAGTTACAGGCAGCCTATAGTGTCAGATCTATGGTAATACTAATAATTGTAAAATGCCACTAACTCTCCAGATAGGTGTGGTAAAAATAGATTGCAACCCATTTTCTTAAAAGAATGGGTATTGATTGCAAAAAGAAACATGTTTTCTTTCTTGTGTTCAAAATATATTTTTTTCATTTACATCCTTGGTTCTTGGAAAGAGACATTAAGAAAAAATCACTCAATGTCTTCGGTAATTTGGTCAGCTAGTTTGAAATCTGGAATGTTTTAAAAGCTTTTAGTGGATGCACCTTTTTCAGGTGATGTACTTTTACCTCCAGTTTCTCTCGTGGCCAACTTCCCTTTGTTAATAATGTTTGTTTTCAGAAGCTGCACTTGGCACATTTGTGCTCTTGGTCCCACTCTTCCCCACACACATATTTGAAACTGTTAATTCCAATGCAGCTAATCTGAATTTTAAGTAATTAAAAAAACAGCTACTGGAAATACTGCACCTTTAACAACAGAGCAGAATATCTAATAACATGGAAAGATTGCACCTCGCAGAATCGAGCTTGTGCAGTTTTCACAAAATAGACTCAGAGAAGATTTACCCCATTGCAGCTCATCCACCAGTAAAAACCTACAGCCCATGTGTCACAGCATCCAAATGTTTGTTAAATGATTCCAGGATCTTTGCCTTCGCTACCCAAGGTCCATTCATACGGAATACTGCAACCAGAGATAGAGCTGCATTAGATATTTCATCGTTTCAAACCAAATGTGAAACATAATTCATTCAGACAGTTTGGTGTCAAATATGCAGCAGTGTCAGTGGAGGGAGTTATTTCACTGAGTTGCCAATTGCAGCCACGGTGAGGAGAGCAAGTACCGAGCAGGTCAGACTCCATCCTACAGGGTGGGGGGACAGAACACGAGTTATTGCCAAACCAGCCTTATACAGGGAATAATACCTTCAAAATAAACATTCCTTTTATTTACCACTGCCACTAATTAAGACAAAAGGAAGCACATCTGTAATTACGGTTAATTAATGCTTCCAAAAATTCCAATTAATAAGGTTAAGGGATGGTGATTTACTTTTTTCAAGCTGCAACTATTGCATTATTTGGGAAACCTGCTTTCAAATCATTTGCAGCTTTTTGAGGGCAGTGTATATTTGAAATCAAATCCATGGAGGTGTTTGACAATGTGGGCTGGACATTCTCCCTTTCAGACACAGGGCAATACAGTTTATGGCCTCGGGCATCAGTTTCCACATATTCATAACCAGGAGGCACTGCGAATGAGGCAGGACACAGCTCCACTGGCTTTGGTGTGTAACTGAATTGATACGTGGTTCCGTTATCTATCGGCATTGTGCTAGGGATGTAAGAGTTGCGGGGTTTGAAGGAGTGCATGAGATTAATCTGTTGAGGTACATAATGAGCCCTGAATGTCGTCATATCATCGAATCGGCCAGTTGCTTTCTCCAGTTCTTGCCGTGGTTTGATCATGGGTTCCCGTACAGAATCCCAAGGTTTGTAGTCTGCTTTCATGGTGGACTGTCCTTCAAATGGAATGCTGCGCCCAATCGTCTGGGGCAACGGTCGGACTGGAACAGCAGGTTGGAGTTTATGCTCAACAAAGTCTGTATGAGTAGTTGTGCTCAGGTTAATTTTACCTTCAGGAACCACAAACCCCACAGTCTTGTGGACTACAGGTGGCTCTATTGTCCAAACTCTGTATTTGTCACGAAATTCAGTCAGGTCATAAAACTGCTGATTGGAGTTGAGTTTTGTGCTTGGAGGCCGAATGGGCATCGTGAACTCTCCTGCCTGCCCCTTGAAATCTCTCCTGTGAGTAGTGAGATCTTCAAAAGGTTCGTCACTTGGCTTGTATTGCTCATGTTCACGCCTTTTGCGGGGCTCATGTGTATACGGTACATAATGCTGCCGATAGTTGGTCATGTCATCAAAAGGCATGTTTGATAACCTGCCTGCGTTTGGAGGTTTAAAGCTTTCTTTGGGAGCTGGAATTTTGAAGGAATAGTCATCCTGAAAAGTGGTTGCATTTCCAAATTTGGTTGATGGAGCTTTGAAAGTATGTTCTGGTTTCGTTGTTTCTCTCTTTGAAAGTTCCCATTGTTTGTAATGATCTGAAAGAGAAAGAAATGGCTTTTCATTTTTTTTTGAAGTGATATCCTCCAACCTGATGATAGGCTCAAATCTCACCACTTAGGATATATTTTGGAGGCTGAGGCTTGCCATTTAAATCAATGGAGAAGAGGACACACTGCCTACCAGCTCCCAATTATTCTTTATACATAATTAGGGATATTAAATGGCAACCATTTTATGTACTGCATGTTTCTTTTTTTCTCTCCCTGTTTGGAACATGGCCATGGGCAATGAGCACATTTATTGCCCATGCCTAGTTGCAAGAAAGTCATGGTGTGCCTTCTCCTTAAACTGCTGCAGTCTTTGTCCTGATGGTGCTTTTTAAAAATTTGTTCCTGGGATGTGAAAATCACCGGCAAGGCCAGCATTTATTGCCCATCCCTAATTGCCCTTGAGAAGGCAGTGATGAGCTGTAATTGTAGTGCTCCCACTTCTTTGAAGCGGTTTGGTATGTTTCAAAGGGCAGTTAAGTAAATCACATTGCTGTGGGGCTGGCATCACATATAGGCCAGACCAGGTAAAGGACATTAGTGAACCAGATGGGTTTTTAAAACAAACCAGTAGTTTCATGGTCATCATTACTGATACAAGCTTTTTATTCCAGATTTTATTTTAATTGAATTTAAATTCCCCTGCTACTGTGGTGGTGGGATTTGAACTCATGTCTCCAGATCATGAATCCAGGCCTAGATTACTAGTCCAGTAACATAATCACTATGCTAACATAGTGGACACCAGGATATTGACCCAGCAATGATGAAGGAACAGCAGTATACATTCCAGTCAGCATGCAGTGCAACTTGGAGGTGATGGTGTTTCCAAGACCTAGCTGCTCTCGTCTTGTTGGTAGAGATTGTGGGGCTGAGAGATTCCGTTGAATTAAATGCAGTAAGTTTCTGCAGTGTCTTCTGTAGATGGTACACAATGCAGCCACAATGCACCGATAGTAGTGGGGATGAATATTGAGTCTAGTGGCAGGAATGAAAATAAAGTGGTATTTAAACTGAGTCCAAGGTTACCTTATTGCATGAGTAGGAGTATGAGAAGGGATAAAGATGCACATTTGCAATAGGAGAAATTAGTGCAAAGTTTACAAAAAATTATTTTAGTCACCATCTGTGTTTCTTATAAATTGAGAAACTTACTACTGGACTTAATGGTTGTAAGATTGAGACCGCCCGATCAGCTGCCTCTGACACTTTACATCCTTCCCCGAGCCCACCGGTCCAAACTTCCTCGAAGGTTCTTCCCTGCCCTAGCTCTGAACTTACATCTTTCTCCAGTTTCTCTCCGATCTCTCCTCTTGATCTCTCCACGCCCATCTTGTCCATGAGACCCACTTCCTGCTCCCTTGACCCTATTTCCACTAAACTGCTGACCACCCAACTTCCTTTTTTGGCTCCCATGTTAGCTGACATTGTTAACGGTTCTCTCTCCTCAGGTACTGTCCCCCTCTGCTTCAAACCTGCCATCATCACCCCTCTCCTCAAAAAAACATCCCTTGACTCCTCCATCCTTGCAAACTACCACCCCATCTCCAACTTCCCTTTCTTCTCCAAAGTCCTTGAACATGTTGTCCCCTCCCAAATCCGTGCCCATCTTTCCCGGAACTGCGTGACTGCGACAAAGGTAAATTATCCCTTCTTGACCTGTCTGCAGCCTTTGACACAGTTTCCCACTCTATCTTCCTCCAACGCTTCTCCACTGTCATCCAGCTGGGTGGGACTGCACTTGCCTGGTTCCATTCTTATCTATCTAATCGTTGCCAGAGAATCACCTGCAATGGCTTCTCTTCCCACTCCTGCATCATTACCTCTGGAGTACCGAAAGATCTATCCTTGGGCCCTTCCTCTTTCTCATCTACATGTTGCCCCTTGGCGACATCATCTGAAAACATGGTGTCAGTTTCCACATGTATGCTGATGACACCCAACTCTACCTCACCATCACTTCTCTCGACCCCTCCACAATCTCTAAATTGTCAGACTGCTTGTCCGACATCCAATACTGGATGAGCAGAAATTTTCTCCAATTAAACATTGGGAAGGCCGAAGCCATTGTCTTTGGGCCCCGCCACAAATTCCGTTCCCTAACCACTGACTCAATCTCTCTCCCGAGCATCTGTCTGAGGCTGAACCAGACTGGTCGCAACTTTGGTGTCATATTTGACCCTGAAATTAGCTTCCAACTACATATCCATGGCATAACTAAGACCGCCTATTTCCACCTCCGTAACATTACTCGTATCCACCCTTGCCTCAGCTTATCTACTGTTGAAACTCATCCATGCCTTGGTTACCTCTAGAATTGACTATTCCAACACTCTACTGGCTGGCCTCCCACATCTACCCTACATAAATTCGGCTGCCTATGGCCTAACTTGCACCAAGTCCCGTTCACCCATCACCCAGGTGATCGCTGACCTACATTGGCTCCCGCTTAACCAACTTCTCGATTTCAAAATTCTCAACGTTGTTTTCTAATCCCTCCATGGCCTCGCCCCTCCCTATCTCTGTAATCTTCTCCAGCCCCACAACGCCCCCCCCCCCCCGACCCCCCGAGATATCTGCACTCCTCAAATTCTGCTCTCTTGAGCATCCCTGATTATAATTGCTCAACCATCGGTGGCCATGCCATCAGCTGCCTAGGCCCTAAGCTCTGGAATATCCCTCTAAACCTCTCCACCTCACTATCTCTCTTTCCTCCTTTAAGACGATACTTAAAACTTACTTCTTTGACCAAGCTTTTGGCCATCTGCCCGAACTTCTTATGTGGCTTTGTGTCACAGTTTTGTCTTATATTACTCCTGCTAAGCTCCTTCGGACATTTTACTACGTTAAAGGTGCTATATAAATACAAGTTGTTGTTGTTATAACATGAAAGACATTAAAAATTATGGGGGAGAACGATTTCTCGCCTGGGAGGGGGCTCTACTGGCTCCCGCGAAATTGCGCGGGAGTTTGCGGAGGCGCGAAACCGGCAGCACCCTGTTCCCACCAGTAGCGCCTTCGACCTTGGGGTCATCAATGCCATGTGCAGCGACCCATTTTCGCCCTGCAGTGGAAATTGGGCAGCACCCTGTGAGGCTGCGTAGCGCTGGAAAATTTGCGCGCTTACCGCCTTGGTCCCGCCCCTGAAAGGAATTGGAGTACCTGACATTGCACGCCACTTCGCGGTGGGGGGACGGGACTTCCACGCAGGTTGCAGGAAGTCCTGCCGTGCCTCGGTTACCGCCTCCAAACGGGGGCAATATGGAATTTCGACCCCTATATTTCCAAAACATTGTGTAAAAGAACATTTAATGCTTACAGTATTTCTAATGATGTCTTTCATTTGGGGCCTGTCGCTTTTCAAGAAGCCTAGAGCTCAAGTTTATGGGGTGTCTCAGATTCATCACTGTCAGCTAACAAGACTCAACAAGGAACCAGATGATCATTTCCAGCATACACCGGTATCCAGATTACTTTCTTTATGATTAACACTAAGGCCAGCCATTCAAATAGTTTGCCAGGATTTGTTCGTCTCTTGTACTCCCGTGTATTGATAGAAAATATTTTAAATTTTCCTTCTGTGCCTAATATCTCTGCAACAGTACTAATGTTAATAAAATGTACTGCTGCAAAACATATGTTTAACTTAGGACTTTTATTCTGAACCTCCCTCCCACCATTAATAGCACATTACTACAGTCCTTCCAGAATTGTCACTGTTTATATTAATCAATTTTGATTTTCTGGTTGGTTTTGTTGATATACCTGAGGATGAAAACCCTGTGTGAAACTATTTGTTTGGAGAATTAAAAATAACAAGAATTATTTTTTAATTTGCATTAAAATATCAAAATCAGGTAAAGTATGAACACTTCAATGTTTTCCTGTGGTCATTTTCCTTAAGAAAATCAGGGAGGTTACTGTATTTGTTAAATAAACATTCCATTTTTCAATTTGTCAGTGTCTCCAAAATCTCTCCATTTTGTGATATATTTAAATGTTATACCAGGTATATCAACAAAACTAACCAGAAAATCAAAATTGATTAATATAATCAGTGACAATTCTGGAAGGACTGTAGTAATGTGCTATTAATGGTGGGAGGGAGGTTCAGAATAAAAGTCCTAAATTAAACATATGTTTTGCAGCAGTACATTTTTATTAACATTAGTACTGTTGCAAAGATATTAGGCACAGAAGGAAAAATTTTAAATATTTTTTAAGTTTTATATATTTAGTGGACTTTCCTATCAAAATTCATACCATAAACAGATGAACAGTATGCTATGCTCATAATAAAGAATGAAACTGAGTACTGTGTACAATGAGCAAGTGTGACTTTAGCTCCTTTAATAAGACTCCAGAGTCGAGGTACCTCGTGGGTGGCCTGCTTATTTACCGTGCTCCCAAGGGATGCTGGGATCCCTTGGGACTCCAACAGGTGGGCCCTCTGGTGGTAGTGTAATACAGGTTACAAGGGGTTAAATACATAACATCACTCCCCTGTGACGTCAACAGTACACTTATATACAAGGTGAAACGATCTGGGGCTTTTCGCTCCCTTGTCGATCGTCTCGGTACAAATGCTGGTGTGGGTGAGTTGGTCACTTCTTCACTGGGCTGTTGGGCAGCCGGCCTTGCCGGGCTGCTGGGGATGGTGAGTTCAGCTTTGTGGTCAACCATGATGTCAGTTGCCACTTGTGGGTGTTGGAGGGTCAAGGTTGGTGGTGTCTTCTTCGGGTTGTTCGTAGCTATTAGTGAACCGCAATTTGCTTTGGTCCAAATGTTTACTGTGCGTTTGTCCATTGGCCAATTTGACCTGAAATACCCTACTCCCCTCTTTGGCTGTGACCGTGTCAGCGAGCCATTTGGGACCATGTCCATAATTGAGCACAAACACAGGATCATTGATCTCAATATCGCGTGACAAATTTGCACGGTCATGGCACATACTTTATTGATGCCGCTTGCCCTCCACGTGATCATGTAGATCAGGGTGGATAAGAGAGAGCCTAGTTTTGAGTGCCCTTTTCATGAGCAGCTCAGCTGGGGGAACCCCAGTGAGTGAGTGGGGTCTGGTGCGGTAGCTGAGCAGCACTCGGGACAGCCGGGTCTGCAGGGAGCCTTCCGACACGCGTTACAAGCTTTGCTTGATGGTCTGAACTGCCCGTTCTGCCTGGCTGTTGGATACGGGCTTGAACAGGGCAGATGTGACATGTTTGATCCCATTGTGGGTCATGAATTCCTTGAATTCAGCACTAGTGAAGCACAGCCCATTGTCGCTGACTAGGACATCAGGCAAGCCATGAGTGGCAAACATGGCTCGTAGGCTTTCAATAGTGGAAGTGGACGTGCTTACAGACATTATCGCACATTCAATCCATTTTGATTAAGCATCCACAACAACCAATAACATTTTACCAAGAAATGGGCCCGCATAGTCCACGTGGATCCTCGACCACGGTTTGGAGGGCCACGACCACAAACTTAGCGGTGCCTTTCTGGGTGCATTGCTCAGCTGAGAGCAAGTGTTGCACTGGCGCACGCATGACTCTAAATCTGAGTCGATGCCTGGCCACCACACATGGGATCTGGCTATAGCTTTCATCATTACAATGCCTGGGTTGGTGTTGTGCAGTTCACATATGAACGTATCTCTGTCTTTCTTGGGCAAGACCACGCGATTGCCCCACAACAGACAATCCGCCTGCAGGGACATTCCGTCTTTGCGCCTGTGGAACGACTTAATTGCCTCCTGCATCTCCGCTGGGACACTGGAACAGCTCCCATGGAGGACACAGTTTTTTACCTGTAAAGTCCTGTCCCCTCAGTACAGATTCACACGAGGCATGTAGTGAAGTCAAGGTCACTCTGGACCTGCACCTTTATTTCACAGCTCTGGAATGCTGCACTTGCCTGAGACCTGTCCTTATATACCTGTCTCTTGCAAGTGCACCCCTGATGGTAAGGTATGCTGGTGGTTACAGGTCATATCTTATTACAGTCATGTATAGCATGTTAGGATACAGTTATATATAATAATGTAAGATACATGACATCACCCTCCCCCTATATTGTCTTTATAGGTTCAGTCTCTCAGGTGGATCACGCTCTCGCGTGGAGCGTCTGAGTTGTGGTTCAGTTGTTTGCCTTGGTGTCTGTTTTTCTTTGGGTGTGGTTGCTGGTATCTCGCCTGGGCTGTCTGTTTCAATTGGTGTGATTGTTGTTGACTCGCCTGGGCTGTCTGTTGGGATTGCCCTTTCCTCAGGTTGTTCCCTCTGTCTGTCCACCAGGTGTGATGCGAGTTCCACATTGTAGTCTGCCTCTGGTTCTGCAGTGTTGTTGGTAAATCTGCTTTTGACTTGGTCTACATGCCTCCGGCAGGTTTTGCCATTGTCCATTTGTACTACCAGTAGCCTGTTTCCTTCCTTGCCCGTTACTGTCCCTGCAAGCCACTTGGGAACCCTGCCATAGTTTAGTACAAACACTTTGTCCCCTATCTCATTCCATCTCCCCCTCGAATTTCTGTCATGGTACTCAGTCAGCTTACAGCGCTTTGCCTCAACGATTTTGTGCATGTCTGGGAGGATTAATGAGAGCCTTGTTTTTAAAGTCCTTTTTATCAACAGTTGCGCGGGGGGGATCCCAGTCAGTGAGTGCGGACGAGATCTGTATGCCAGCAGCAGTCGCGACAGACGACCCTGCAGCGTGGGACCTTGGATTTTAAGCATGCCTTGTTTAATGATTTGCACTGCTCTCTCTGCCTGGCCGTTGGAGGCCGGCTTGAACGGTGCTGTCTTGACGTGATTTATGTCGTGGTCAATTATAAAGTCTTGGAATTCTGCGCTGGTGAAGCACGGACCATTGTCACTGACCAATATGTCAGGGATTCCGTGCATTGCAAACATGGTTGCGAGGCTCTCCACAGTGGTAGAGGTTGTGCTCGAGTTTAAAATGGTGCATTCAATCCACTTTGAAAAGGTATCCAGAACTACGAGGAACATTTTGCATGAAAGGGCCCGCATAGTCTACGTGCACCCGCGACCACGGTTTGGTAGGCCAGGGCCAGGGGCTCAGTGGAGCCTCCCTGGGGGCATTGCTAGTTGGGCACAAATGGTGCACCTTCGGACGCAGAGCTCCAAGTCCGCGTCAATACCAGGCCACCAGACGTGGGATCTGGCTATGGCCTTCATGAGAACGATCCCTGGGTGCTCGCGGTGGAGCTCCCGGACAAATGCCTCTCTGCCTCGCAGAGGCATGACTACTCAACTGCCCCACATCAGGCAGTCTGCTTGTAGTGATAGCTCATGCATGCGCCTGTGAAAGGGTTTTAATTCCTCGGGGCAGGCATCGCGAACCTCTGCCCAGTCACCGGTTAGGACACATCTTTTTACTAAGGATAACGTGGGGTCACTGGCCGTCTAGGCTCTGATTTGGCGAGCCGTCATGGGCGAACCTGTGGACTCAAAGGCATTGATTGCCATGACTATCTCACAGTCCTGTTCGTCAGACCCTTCCGTGGTCACCAGGGGTAACCTGCTGAGTGTGTTGGCACAGTTGTCTGTGCCTGGTCTGTGCCTTATGGTATAGTAGTAGGATGCCAGCATGAGTGCCACTGTTGAATTTGCACCGAGGCTTTGGCATTTATTGCCTTGCTCTCAGATAGGAGGGACGTGAGGGGCTTGTGGTTGGCTTCTAATGCGAATTTGGCCCCGAAAAGGTATTGGTGCATCTTTTTGACACCGTAAACGCACGCGAGCGCCTCCTTCGCTACCATTCCGTACCCGCGCTCTGCCCGCGAAAGTGACCTGGAGGCATAAGCTATGGGTTGTAATTTTCCCGCACTATTGACATGTTGCAAAACGCACCCGACCCCATACGCTGACGCATCGCATGTGAGAACTAGATTTTTACCTGGGTCAAAGAAAGTCAAAACACTGTTGGAACACAGAAGGTTGCGTGCCTTATTGAAGGCGCGTTCCTGGGCGTCCCCCCAAAACCAATCGCACCCCTTCCTGAGTAGCACGTGGAGAGGCTCCAGCAGCATGCTTAAGTTCTGCATAAAGTTCCCAAAGTAATTGAGTAGCCCGAGAAAGGCGCGCAGTTCTGAGACATTCCGGGGCCTGGGTGCCAGGTGAATTGCTTCTGTTTTGGACTCTGTTGGGCGGATTCCATCAGCGGCAATCCTTCTGCCCAAAAATTCAACCTCGGGTGCGAGAAACAGGCACTTGGATTTCTTGACTCGTAGGCCGACCCGATCCAACCGCTTTAGTACTTCCTCCAAATTACAGAGATGGGAGTCGGTGTCCCTGCCCGTAATAAGTATGTCCTTTTGAAATACAACCGTCCCCGGGATGGACTTGAGCAGACTCTCCATGTTGCGCTGGAATATGGCAGCTGCTGACCTGATGCCGAATGGGCATCGATTGTACATGAAAAGGCCTCGATGTGTGTTGATGGTGGTGAGTAGCTTGGATTCTTCGGTCAATTCTTGCGTCATATACGCAGATGTGAGGTCTAGTTTTGAGAAAAGTTTATCTCCAGCCAATGTGGCAAATAAGTCCTCCGCTCTGGGCAGCGGGTACTGGTCCTGTAGGGAGACTCTGTTTATGGTAGATTTGTAGTCCCCACAGATTCGTACGGATCCATCAGGCTTCATGACTGGGACGATGGGACTTGCCCAGTCGCTAAATTCCACAGGTGATATAATGCCTTCCCGCAGAAGCCTGTCTAGTTCGTGTTCAATCTTTTCCCTCATCACATAGGGTACAGCTCTGGCCTTGTGATGGACCGGTCTAGCATCCTGTGTGATGTAGATTTTGACTTTGGCCCCTTTGAAAGTGCCCACATCTGGCTGAAAGAGATGTTCAAATCACTTTATAACTGTTAAGCAGGAGGTCCATTCCTCGAATGACATGGCATAGACATCATCCCATTTCCAGTTCAGTTTTGCCAGCCAGCTTCTCCCCAGCAGTGCTGGGGGGGTCTCCGGGGACAATCCACAGGGGAAGTCGGTTCACTGTCCCTTTGTGTGTGACAGAGAGCATGGCGCTGCCTTGTACTGGTACGATTTCTTTGGTATAGGTCCTTAGTTTGGTGTCGACCCTTGTGAGTTTTGGTCTGTCTCTTTTATGCGGCCACAGTTGTTCAAATTGTTGAGTGCCCATGAGAGATTGACTCGCTCCCGTATCCAGCTCCATGTTGACAGATATCCCGTTGAGTAGGACCCTCATCATTATAGGAGGCGTCCTGTTGTAGGAGCAGCGGCCATTGATCGTGTTGACCAGCTGTACATCGGTGTCCCGGGTACTGTCCCCACCATCTTCTGGTCCGCTTTCCGACCCATCCGATTCGTATACCAGCCGAGCTGCCGTTTTTTTGCACATGCGGGCCAAATGCCCTGTATATTCACAATTTCTGCAAACAGCCTGCTGAAATCGACATCCCCTTGATGAGTGCCCACCCCCACACCTCCAGCACAGACCTGTTCCATTGTTCAAAGTGTTTCCAAAGAATGAGCTGCATTTGGCTGATCTCTCTTGAGCTTCTCTCAGTTTGTAGTTGATTGTTCGCATTGTGGGTTGATGAGGTGTGAACGGCCGTTCCTGTGGTCCTTGATGGCTTCTGCCTGCTGTCGAGAGCCTGTTCTCCCGGTTTTGTCTGTGTGTGGGGGTAGCAGCTTGTTTAGTGCTGTGAACTTCTTGTTCCGATATTTTGTTAGTTGTTGTACCTGCATTGTAAATCAACCTCGTTTCTTCTTCCCCCACCACAAATGTCTGTGCAACCAGTGCTGCTGCCTCTAAGGTCAAGCTCTTGGTCTCTATGAGCTTTCGGAATATGCCTGCGTGGCCTATTCCTTCAATGAAAAAGTCTCTCAGCATTTCTCTTCTCAGTTCATCGGAGAACTCACATAAACTAGCCAACCTCCGAAGTTCCGCCACAACTCGGGTATGCTCTGGCCCACACAGCGTCTGTAGTTGTAGAACCTGTGTCTGGCCATGTGTCGGCTGCTCGCTGGCTTCAGGTGGTCTCTTACCAGTGTGCTAAATTCTTCAAACGACTTGCTTGCTGGTTTCTCAGGTGCCAACAGATCCTTCATCAAAGCGTATGTTTTCGAGCCACAGCTGGTCAAGAGATGGGCTCTTCTCTTGTCTGCCTTATCGTCGCCTAACCTGTCTTTGGTTACAAAAATTTGCTGGAGCCTTTCTATAAAGTCCTCCCAATTGTCTCCCGCATTGTACTTTTCATCTGATCCGTTGTTCGCCATCCTATGGATTCTGTAATCGCGTAACTCGTCACCACTGTAAAGTCCTGTCCCCTCAGTCCAGATTCACACGAGGCATGCAGTGAAGTCAAAGCTCTAGAATGCTGCACTTGCCTGAGACCTGCCCTTATGTACCTGTCTCTTGCAAGTGCATCCCTGGTGGTAAGGTATGCTGGTGGTTACAGGTCATATCTTATTACAGTCATGTATAGCATGTTAGGATACAGTTATATATAATAATGTAAGATACATGACATTACCAATGACAGTAAAGGATCCTGGTTGATCCAGGTCCTGATCTGGCGGGCCGTAACGGGGGACTTTTCGTTCTCGAATGCCTCCATGATCATGAGCAAGTCCGCTGGCTGTGCCATTTCCACCCCGGTGGTGGGCAATGGCAGCCGACTGAGAGCAGTTCTCTGTGCCCGCTCTGTGGTGGATTATATAGCTGTATGCCGACAACTTGAGCGCCCATCTTTGGATGCAGGCAGAGGCATTGGTGTTAATCCCTTTGCTCTCAGAGAACAGCGACATGAGCGGCTTGTGGTCAGTTTCAAGCTCAAACTTGAGGCCAAATAAGTACTGGTGCATTTTTTTTACCCCGTAAACGCACGCCAGAGCCTCTTTTTCAATCATGCTGTAGGCCCTTTCGGCCTTGGACAAACTCCTGGACACATAAGCGACCGGTTGCAAGATCCCTGATTCGTTAGCCTGTTGTAACTCACACCCGACCCCATATGACGATGCATCACAAGCTAGCACTAATCTTTTACAATGGTTATACAGGACAAGCAGTTTGTTTAAACACAACAGACTTCTGGCTTTCTTAAAGGCAGCCTCTTGTGAATTCCCCCATACCCAGTCGTCACCCTTGCACAGTAGCACATGTAGGGGTTCTAGCAAGGTGCTTAACCCAGGAAGGAAATTACCGAAATAGTTAGGAGTCCCAGGAACGACCGCAGCTCCGTCACGTTCTGTGGTCTCGGCGCGTTCTTGAGGGCCTCCGTCTTGGCGTCGGTGGGTCTGATGCCGTCTGCTGCGATTCTTCTTCCCAAGAACTCGACCTCCTGCACCAGGAAAACACACTTCGAGCGTTTCAACCTGAGCCCTACGTGATCCAACCGACTAAGAACCTCTTCCAGATTTTTCAAGTACTCAATGGTGTCCCGACCTGTAACTGGTATGTTGTCCTGGAAAACCACGGTGCGAGGAACCAACTTTAGCAGGCTCTCCATGTTCCGTTGGAAGATTGCCGCAGCCGACCGAATCGTGAAAGGGCATCGGTTATAGAATAACAGACCTTTGTGCGTGTTGATGCAGGTGAGGCCTTTCGAAGACTCTTCCAGCTCCTGCGTCATGTAGGCCGAGGTCAGGTCCAACTTGGTGAATGTCTTCCCTCCAGCCAGGGTCACGAATAGGTCGTCTGCCTTGGGTGGCGGGTACTGGTCCTGTAGCGAAAAACGATTAATCGTTACCTTATCGTCCCCACAAATTATAACCGTGCCGTCCTCTTTAAGTACCAGGACAATCGAATTGGCCCACTCATTGAATTCCACCAGCGCGATGATGCCTTCTTGCTGCAGCCTGTCCAGCTCAATTTCCACTTGCTCACGCATCATGTACGGTACCGCCCGTGCCTTGTGGTGAATAGATCGCGTACTGGGAACCAAATGGATCTGTACTTTCATCCCCGAGAAGCTTCCAATACCTGGCTCAATCAACGATGGGAACTTGCTCAGAACCTGGGCACACGAGGCGTCGTCGACGGACAACAGCGCTCGGATGTCATCCCATTTCAAGCAGATTTTTCCCAGCAGCTTCTGCCAAACAACGTGGGGCCATCCCCTGGCACAATCCACAGCGGGAATTCGTGCACTGCTCCGTCATAGGAGGCTTTGACTTCTGCACTGCCAATTACAGGGATTAGTTCCTTGGTGTAAGTCCTTAGTTTGGTGTGAATGGGGCTGAGCACGGGCCTGTGTGCCTTTTTGCCCCACAGCCTGTCGAAGGCCTTTTTACTCATTATGGACTGACTTGCACCCGTGTCCAGTTCCATAGATACTGAAATACCGTTCAGTTCAACTTTCAACGTTATTGGTGGACATTTCGTAGTGAATGTGTGTACCCCATACATTTCTGCCTCCTCGGTACGAGTCTCCAATTCAGCCTGATCCACAGTTCCTCTGCAATGTGGTGGTTTGCAGGGTTTGCAGCTCGCCTGCACATTCGCTGGAGGTGTCCCATTGTTCTGCAACCATTGCATGCATAGTGCTTGAAGCGGCATTGATGAGGCCGATGATCACCTCCACAACGCCAACAAGGTGTTAACTGCCTCGCATTAATGATTGATGGCAGACTCTGGGTCATCTGAGGTCGGGCAGCAGCAGCCGGCGTGTACATTCTGCCATGAATATTTCTGCTCGAAACCGATGTTACTTTATGCACAGTATTTTACTCTGCAAAATCTGTTTGATGTTGTCGCTGGTGGACATAAATGCCTGGGCTATTGTTATGGCTTTACTTAGATTCGGAGTTTCTACAGTCAACAGTTTGCGAAGGATTGTCTCATGTCCAATGCCCAGTACAAAAAGGTCTCGAAGCATTTGTTATCGAATCTCTCAAACTCACAATGTGATGCGAGGCGCCTTAGTTCGGCGACATAGCTCGCCACTTCCTAGCCCTCCGATCGTTGACACGTGTAGAACCGATATCTTGCCATCAAAACACTTTCCTTAGGATTTAGGTGCTCCCGGACCAGCGTACACAATTCTTCACAGGATTTCTCTGTTTGTTTTGCTGGAGCTAGGAGGTTCTTCGTGAGGCCATAGGTTGTTGCCCCACAGACGGTAAGGAGGATCGCCCTGCATTTGGTAGCATTCTCGTCCCCTTCCAGCTCATTGGCCACAAAGTATTGGTCAAGCCTCTCCACGAAGACCTCCCAATCGTCCCCTTCTGAGAACTTCTCCAGGATACCAACTGTTCTTTGCATTTTCACACGGTTGTTGTTACCTCGTCGCCAATTGCTATGCTCATAATGAAGGATGAAACTGAGTACTGTGTACAATGAGCAAGTGTGACCTTAGCTCCTTTAATAGGAATCCAGAGTGCAGGCACCTCGTGGGTGGCCTGCTTATACACCGTGCTCCCAAGGGATGCTGGAATCCCTTCGGACTTCAACAGGTAGGCCCTCTGGTGGTAGTGTAATACAGGTTACAAGGGGTTAAATATATAACATAGTAGAGGCAACAAGCTGCTTTCTCCTTGTGAGACAGGCAGAGACTTGTGAATATGTGTGGTATGTGAGGGGAATTAAACAAAATTTTAATCTACCTGCAGTGGGGGTAATGAAGACTCTATTTTCCAGGCAGTTCAAATCAGGAAATTGCTTATAAATTACTTGCCAATACTTCCTGCCACACTTCCCAGCAACCCTTCCTTTGTGTAGCACCATAATCTCTAACTCACTGTGAGTGATGCCACGTGAGATTGGAGGAGGGAAAAGAGAGAGAAACGCACGCACACATACACTGGAGAGACAAGTAAACAAATTTAACATTGAATCTTTAATTGCCGAAAGTAATGAAAAAGATGACATACCTTTGTAGGTAGGGATTGTTTCCATCTTTGCTATAGAGGTGTGCTTCTGTTCCAATGGTCGAGCTGGAGCTACTGGTTTGATAGAGTGTGCGTTAAAATCCCGTTTGTAAGTGGTATCCAGATTCATAGCGCCATGTGGTTGCCTGAATTCCTCGCTAACCCGTCCTGGCCTTGGTTGAATATCATGTGGAATATAATCTGCCCTGTGGATGGCAGAGAGTATGCAAAAATTACTGAAATATGAAACTGATGCAGAAGAGACAGAAAGCCCGATTTCCTCCGGTACATTGGCACAGATAATACTGAGCAGGAATAACATTGAATATTTTTGTGCTTTAGACAAGTGCCAAAAAAGTAATTGCACAAAGCTTGCTGTTTCCCTCAGCAAAACCTCAGGAGAAAGCTACTGCCAAGACTCATCGCAAGTAAGGAGGCCAATCTATATAGGAGAAGGGTTGCATGCTGTGTGAGCAGGTATCAGATTTTCCCATCTCACTGGTGTGATTAATCACAGCACAGAAACGTTCAAATGAAAGTTGATCTTATTGTTTCACCAAAGCCAAAAATATGATGGATGGAAAAATTTCAACTCTTAAACAATAATGGGAATAAAATGGGAAATCAAAATCCAAAATATGAATTGACATCTTGCACATCATTCACCCCGACCCAAACCCCAACCCAAACCCCGACTCAAACCTCGACTCCAAACCACCAACCCCGACCCCAAACCACCCACCCCTACCCAAACCCCGACTCCAAACCACCCACCCCAACCCCCGACCCAAACCCTGACTCCAAACCACCCACCCTGATCCCAAACCACCTACCCAGACCCAAACCCCAACTCCAAACCACCCACCCAGAGCACAAACCACCCACCCAGACCCAAACCCCAACCCCAAACCACCCACCCCAGACCCAAACCCCTACTCCAAACCACCCACCCAGACCACAAACCACCCACCCAGACCCAAACCCCGACCCCAAACCACCCACCCCTACCCAAACCCCGACTCCAAACCACCCACCCCAACCCCCGACCCAAACCCTGACTCCAAACCACCCACCCTGATCCCAAACCACCTACCCAGACCCAAACCCCAACTCCAAACCACCCACCCAGACCACAAACCACCCACCCAGACCCAAACCCCGACCCCAAACCACCCACCCCAGACCCAAACCCCTACTCCAAACCACCCACCCAGACCACAAACCACCCACCCCGACCCCAAAGCACCCACCACAAACTCAAATCACCGATCCAGACCCCAACCCCAAACCACCACACCAAACCACACAACCCGACCCCAAACCACCTCCCCTGATCCCAAATCACCCACTTGACCCCAAATCTCTAACCACCCATCCTGCCCCCAAACCACCCACCCTGACCCCAACCCCCGACTCCAACCCCAAGACCACCCGCTCCGACCCCAAACCACCAGCCCGACCCAAAATCACCCATCCAGACCCCAAACCACCGATCCCGACCCCAAATCACCCACCTGACCCCAAATCTCTAATCACCCATCCTGACCCTAAACCGCCCGCCCCGACCCCAAACCACGCACCCCGGCCCCAAACCATGCACCCCGACCCCAAACCATCCACCCCGACCCCAAACCACCCGCCCCGACCCAACCCCAAACCACGACCCCAAACCACGCACCCCGACCCCAAACCATGCACCCCAAACCCCGACCCAAAACCATGACCCCAAACCCCGACCACAACCCCAAATTACCCGCTATGACCCCAAACCATCCACGCCGACCCCAAATCACCCACCCAGACCCTAAACAACCCACCCCGACCCCAACCCCAAACCACAATCCCAAACCACCCACCCCGACCCCAACCCAAATCATGATCCGAAACCACGCACCCCAACGCCAACCCCAAACCCAAACCACCAGCTCCGACCCTAAACCATCCACCCCAACCCCAAATCACCCACCTGACCCCAAATCTCTAACCACCCGTCCTGACCCCAAACTGCCCAACCCGACCCCAAACCAACCACCCTGACCCCAAACCACCCAACCTGACCCCAAACCACCCACCCTGACCCCAAATCACCCACCTAACCCCAAATCTCTAACCACCCGCCCTGACCCCAAACCACCCACCCTGACCCCAACCCCAACCCCCAAACCACCCGCTCCGACCCCAAACCACCGGCCCGACCCCAAATCACCCACCCAGACCATAAACTACCGGCCCCTACCCACCCAGACCCCAACACCGACCCCAAATTCTATGCTCCGACCCCAAACCACCGACCCCAACCCCAAATCACCCACCTTACCTCAAATCCCTAACCACCCGTCCCGACCCTAAACCGCCCGCCCCGACCCCAAACTCCGACCCCAAACTGCCCATTGCGACCCCAAACCCCGACCTCAAACCCCGACCCCAAACTGCCCGCCCCGACACTGCCGGCCCCGACCCCGAACCATCCGACCCCAAACCTCCCACCAGACCCCAAATCCCGACCCCAAACCAGCCATCCTGACCCCAAAGCTTGATAAAACACCCACCTCAACCCCAAACCGCCCACCCCGACCCCAAATCACCCGCCCTGACCCAAAACCAGCCACCCCGACCCTGACCCCAAATCACCCGGCCTGACCCCAAGCAATTGCCAACTGCCCCAGAAGCATTGATACAAATGTTAAAGGTTCCGGAGGGGCTTTGGTGTCCAAGAGTTGTTGAAGGATACGACTAAGCAAGAAGTACCTGAATGTAGTCATGTTTTGCATCTTGCCTTGGTGCCGCTGGTAGTCCTCCCTTGGCCTGTAGGATTCTCTGGGCTGAACATTTCCATATGGAGTATATTTTT
Source organism: Pristiophorus japonicus (assembly GCF_044704955.1). Taxonomy (NCBI): domain Eukaryota; kingdom Metazoa; phylum Chordata; class Chondrichthyes; family Pristiophoridae; genus Pristiophorus; species Pristiophorus japonicus. The sequence goes on along the minus strand of NC_091977.1, from coordinate 217,863,505 downwards.
CCACGTACTCAGTAATTAAGCATGGTTTATTAATCTTTTCATAGACTGCAGTCGGAAGATGCGGACAGCGATGGCGCCTATTAAAAAAAAACAATATTCAAATTCAAGTCAAAAGCACTTCCAAAAATGACACATTGTACAGTGGAGCTCTTTTACTATTAAACCCAAGGCGTTTGACTCTCTATTGCCCTCCAAAGCTCAGCAAATAACTCACCATTACTGTTCCTACATTGAAAATGCCCGCTCACCAGAAGCAGATACACGAGAAATCACGAGGCCACTTTCCATAAATCACAATCCATAATGGAGTCTATCCAAAGATGAAGTGATGGACAAGGTATAAAAGCTGAAGACTTCCCTAAAATAAATATCGTTGTCTAGCAATATTAATGAAAAAAATACTAATACATTTATTTTCACAGGAAGGTATTCACGGGTGGCAATGAGTTACAGATCTAGACAGTGGTGATCCACATCACCACCAGTCTCCGTTAGCTATCTCTGCCACTGGGTGCCAAAATGTACTAGTCCAGTGGTGCCAGTGCACCAAGGTATTGTGCTTGGGTGCTGGGATAGAAATGAACGTACAGTTCCTAACATGGTGAGGCCTCGGTTACGATTGTTTGGCCTGAGTGAACCACTAAATGAAGTCCTTCCATCGAGAGCAGAGGAAAATAAAGTCAATGGGTGAGTCACTCAGGTCAAGCACTTCCTACAAGTGAACAGGCCAGTACACGGGCAGGGTCAGTGTGCTTGCTACCCTTGACTAGGAAATAGTGCCTAATTCTGGGGAAGGAGTCAGTTAATTCATGGTCTCACTCAACCATTCAACCAGACAACATTGCAAAGGTTGAAACTCATTTCTCATAATATTATGTCCCTCTTAAGATCAAGCATTGTATCAGTGTAGCACTGAATGTGATGGTAAAGCATGTTTGGTTTAGAAATACCTCCGCTAATGTAAGTTGATTGATTGTGTTTCTCCTCGCCTTGGTGACTCATGCCAACATATTTCAAAATGATTCATAAAAAGGAGTCTTTGTTTTATTCTGAGTAAACTATTTGATAATTTGCCTGTTCCAATACATGCAAAAATGATCCACTCAGTAAAGGCAGTCTGAACAACTAACCTTTAGAGTTTCCATGACTGTTACTTGTGTCCCTGGTATGCTTACATCCACCTATACCACATTAAAAATATATAAAAATAGATTAAAGGGAACGTATAACCTACTTAATCCTAAATGTTTTCAAGGAAGATGTGCGCAGTTACGCTATGTCTCAGGCATCCCTTGTTTCCATCTTTTATGCTTTTAGATTCGGTGGCATCATGAAATTCTGCTGCAGAGGTGTCATAAATGTGGAGTGTTGCCCTGAAGTCACAGTCTCCCTTTCATATCATCATTGGAGTGATGCTGGTCACCATGAGAGGAGAGGCTGCTTCTAGCCAGCGATGATTGAGAGACATTTCTAAGTGTATAGGTATTCTTAACACTTGGCCAAAACTGGTTCACCTTTCTCCATTGTTTACCTATAATTCCAGGCATTTAGCGAGTAATTTAAGACAGGCAATTAAAATGGTCAAATCATCAAATGAAACAGGTGATGGTTGATTGATCACTCAAACTAAAGACCAGCTAAAATAAACATAATTTTAGCAATAGGGTTATAATCGTAGAATATTATGTATATGTCCACTCAAACATGCAGCAAAAAACAATCTCTAATATTGTTTTACAAATCATGCAATGGTGGGCTCTTACTGCGCTTAGGTTATGAGCATCCTTCACCTAAACCAAAACAGTAATAGCTCTTTGAATTTAGTTATTTAACATTGCCCAGTGTGCCACACATAACGCAACATAACATAAGTAGCACTGGAGAGGGAATTCAAATCCGTAATCCAATCACGAGGTTCTGATACTGCCCATATATTCCTCTTGTCACCTTAAACCCTGAGCTAGACTGCAGCCCAAGAGTGACGCTGCTACAAGTGCAAACATGGGCCCAAGCTTAGTCAGGCATTCGATCTGAAAATACTCCGCAATCATGAGCAGTACAGGCACTCACAATGATCATCTTCATTGGGTGTTGCAAGACAAAGATTAGAGTAAATGTGTGGGAAAATAATTCAAGAATATAGTGTTATAACTTTTTATTCAATCATTTACAAAATACATGTTGTAATATGAAAGGACAGATTTCTTTTACAGGTTGTCTGTTATTGAGTAACAATAAAGAATGTAGGTTAGATTAAAACTGATGCATCACTGAAAACAACTATTGTATTGAATATTTTAATCTGTCTTTGATCCTTACTATAAAATATTAGAATCATAGCCACAACAATTAACTCCAGCTAATTGAAGTCCTCATAAGCAATTTATATCTTAAAAATCACTCCAGCTTGAGATATGGGATGTTGAAATGTTTTTAAGCAAAATTCAGAGTATATTTTTTCCAGTTGACAATGGGCCTACTGCCTAATTTCCCAATGGATTCACCACCTCTGCCCAGTAAATCAATCTTTCAATTGTTTACCAGCCTCTTAAACAAATGATGTTAATTAGTGCAATGATCAGACAAAACAAAGCAATCCCAAATACTGTACTGTCCAATGGAAACATTTTCTGATTCCCGGGATGGCAGGACTGACATCTGAAGAAAGACTGGATTGACTAGGCTTATATTCACTAGAATTTAGAAGAATGAGAGGGGATCTCAGAGAAACATATAAAATTCTGACAGGATTGGACAGGTTAGCTGCAGGAAGAATGTTCCCGATGTTGGGGAAGTCCAGAACCAGGGGTCACAGTCTAAGGATAAGGGGTAAGCCGTTTAGGACCGAGATGAGGAGAAACTTCTTCACTCAGAGAATTGTGAACCTGTGGAATTCTCTACCACAGAAAGTTGTTTGAGGCCAGTTCATTAGATATACTCAAAAGGGAGTTAGATGTGGCCCTTACGGCTAAAGGGATCAAGGGGTATGGAGAGAAAGCAGGAATGGGGCACTGAAGTTGCATGATCAGCCATGATCATATTGAATGGCGGTGCAGGCTCGAAGGGCCAAATGGCCTACTCCTGCACCTATTTTCTATGTTTCTATGTTTCTAAGTTTCCAACAATATCGTACCCTCAAACAGGCTTGGCCTCCAACAACTATTTTTGTAGAAAACAATCAAGTGCCGCCTGATTAAAGGGGGTGGGGGGGCGGTCACACTCCAAAACCTTTTCAGGTGCCCCTTGTTTTTTTTTTCCTGAGGGCACCAAACACAAATTATACAAGTGCCCCCTGGATAAAAGTGGAGTGGTGGGGGTGGGGGGCGGGGGCACTAAAACCGACAAATTTAAACCAATTATACTTTTGACGTGGTTCAAATTAAAATTTGGTTGCCGGGGGTGATGATGCACTCCAGTCCCTCCGGCTCCCATCTCTCGCGGAAGGCCGCGAGCATACCGGCGGACACCGCGTGCTCCATCTCCAGGGACACCCTGGCTCGGATGTAACCGCGGAAGAGAGGCAGGCAGTTGGGCTGAATGACCCCCTCGACTGTCCACTGCCTGGACCGGTTGATGGCACCCTTGGCTGTGCCTAGGAGTAGTCCTATGAGGAGGCCTTCCGACCTGCCTGCTCCCCTCCGCACAGGGTGCCCAAAGATCAGGAGTGTGGGACTGAAGTGCAACCAGAATTTGAGGAGCAGCCCCTTCAAATATTGGAAGGGGGGCTACAACTTCGCACATTCGATTAAAAAATTGGAACACGGACTCTTCCAGACTGCAGAAATTACAGGCGGCCTGGGAGCCCGTAAACCGACTTAAAAACTTATTGCAAGGGACGGCTCCGTGCAACACCCTCCAGGCCAAGTCCCCAATAAATAGAGGGAGGACTGCCACGTAAAGTGCACTCTACTGGGGACCCCCGCCTCCTCCGGACGGCAAGATGGTGCGCCATGGCGTGTCCGGACGGCAGACGAGGGTGGCAATGTGGAGAGTGTGCAAGAGCAGCCTGTACAGGAATCCCCTCCACGCAGAACTGAAAGGCACGGAGGGGATATCCCCAGGAGGCTCAAGTTGTGAGGCGCCGGCTCCCGAGGGAGGTTTCGGGGCTTGGCGCCAATGAGGAATTCCGTCCAGACGGGGGTCAATTCGAATGGGATCTCCCCATGTGCTTGAGCCTCCTCGACACACATAAAGGGAGTCAGAGCCCAGCGCTGTTTTTAGCGGCTCGATGACATTGGCCGCGTGCCGGACATCGGTCCAGGATAGGCGCAGTGTCAGCTCGTCTGGCTCCATCCAGCCCGCTCTTCCGCCATCGAGCAGGTCCCTGACCCTGGTCATCTCGCCAGCCACAGCCCTCTCGTCCGCCTGCCACCTAAAACCGTAGTCGTGGAGGTACGGATTCCTGAGCAGCAGCTCCTGCAGGACAGCCGCCACTCCAGACGGGGGAGCTGCGCTTGGTGGCGACTCTGTTCCAGACCCTGATGAGTTCCCGATAAAAGACAGGCAACCCCCGCATGGCGGTCCTGACGCCCCCCAGACTCACAAATAGGAGCTATATTCACATAGTAAAGCAGTTTCGGCCAGTTCTGTGAACAAAGTAACGTCGTTTTCGAGCAGGAATATACATGGCAGAACGTACACGCCGGCTGCTGCTGCCTGACCTCAGATGATCCAGAGTCCGCCATCAATCGTTAATGCGAAGCAGTTAAGACCTCGTTGGCGCTGTGGAGGTGATCATCGGCCCCATCAATGCCGCTTCAAGCACTATGCGTGCAACGGTTGCAGTACATTGGGCACCTCCAGTGAATGTGCAGGCGAGCTGCAAACCCTGCAAACAACCATGTTGCAGAGGAAGATCGATCCATTGTGGATCAGACTGAATGTGAGGTTATCCACTTTGGTGGCAAAAACACGAAGGCAGAATATTATCTGAATGGCGGCAGATTAGGAAAAGGGGAGGTGCAACGAGACCTGGGTGTCATGGTACATCAGTCATTGAAAGTTGGCAAGCGGGTGCAGCAGGCAGTGAAGAAGGCAAATGGCATGTTGGCCTTCATAGTTAGGGGATTTGAGTATAGGAGCAGGGAGGTCTTACTGCAGTTGTACAGGGCCTTGGTGAGGCCTCACCTGGAATATTCTGTTCAGTTTTGGTCTCCTAATCTGAGGAAGGACGTTCTTGCTATTGAGGGATTGCAGCGAAGGTTCACCAGGCTGATTCCCGGGATGGCAGGGCTGACATATGAGGAGAGACTGGATCGACTGGGCCTGTATTCACTAGAGTTTAGAAGAATGAGAGGGGATCTCATAGAAACATATAAAATTCTGACGGGACTGGACAGGTTAGATGCAGGAAGAATGTTCCCGATGTTGGGGAAGTCCAGAATCAGGGGTCACAGCCTAAGGATAAGGGATAAGCCATTTAGGACCAAGATGAGGAGAAACTTCTTCACTCAGAGAGTTGTTAACCTGTGGAATTCTCTAATGCAGAGAGTTGTTGATGCCAGTTTGTTAGGTATATTCAAGAGGGAGTTAGATATGACCCTTACGGCTAAAGGGATCAAGGGGTATGAAGAGAAAGCAGGAAAGTGGTACTGAGGTGAATGATCAGCCATGATCTTATTGAATGGTGGTGCAGGCTCGAAGGGCCAAATGGCCCACTCCTGCACCTATTTTCTATGTTTCTATGTTTCTATAATTGAGGTAGTACTGCTGGAAGAAGAAATACGTCGCCAGCGCACACCATCTAGGAGGGGTCTCAATGTAGAGGTATCTCTGCAGGGTCTGAAGATGGAAAGTCGTTAGCTGGGTGCTGACGTACACCAACGCCTGACCACCCTCCGTAAGCGGGAGACTCAAGACCGCGGCAGAGACCCAGTGCTTCCTGTTGTTCCAGAAGAAGTCCACCAGCTTCTTCTGTATCTTGGCGACAAATGCAGGGGGAGGGGTCAAAGTGACCAGCCGGTACCACAGCATAGTGGCCACCATCTGGTTTATGACTAGCGCTCGACCCCTGTAGGACAGCACTCGGAGCAGTCCTTTCCAACGCCCTAGGCGAGCGGCGACTTTGGCCTCCAGCTCTTGCCAGTTCGCCGGCCAGGCTTCATCGTCGGGGCTAAGGTAGACTCCCAGATAGAGGAGATGGATTGTGCTCCAGGCAAAAGGCCTGAGCTCCTCCAGCAGGGAGTCCATCTGCCACTGACCCATCAGGAGTCCGGAACATTTCTCCCAGATGATCCTGGCAGAGAATACGGCTGAGTAAATCTCTTGGCCTCTAACAATATGAAGGGCAGAAAAGAGCAGTACATTGATAAAGGCAAACCAACACTTAATTGCTGGATCTGACACCTACTTAGGCCTGTGCACTGGTTGTATTCCATATATCAGGTGTTAAATAGTTCGATATGACCAAGATTGAACTCAGACCATTATCACCAGAGGATAAACCTAGTTTGTCACTGTTACGTTTTGAATAAATCCACAAGACTGTACATCTTCAGCTCAAACTGTTGTGAGCTTGGTCTATTTATTGTAACTCCAGAGTGAGGAGGCAGCATGGTAGTCTGCCTTTTATACCTGCTCGCCCAGGGTGTGCAGGTGACCCTTGAGTATCCCACAGGTGCGCCCCCGGTGGTAAGTCTTACACATTGATGGTGTTTACATAGATAACAGCATTCCCCCCCAAAGTCTTATGTACAAGTTATTTACAAGTTGAAGCGATCTGGGGCTCTGCGTTCCCGGGTTGATTGCCTGAGTTGAAGTCCTGGCCTGGGTGAGTCGGTCGGATCATTGCTGCACTGCAGCGCGGCTGGTCTGATCGGACTGTCGAGCATGGTGGGTTCATGCTCGTGGTTGACAGTGAGGTCGATTGTGTTAGTGGGTCGCTGGGGGCCAGGTCCTTTCCAGTAGTTCATGGTTATCTGTAGTTTGCAGTTTGGTCTAGTCCAGATGCTTTCTGCGTTTGCCCATACATGGTTTCACAACAAACACTCCATTTTCATCACAAACACTCCTTTCCCCTCTTTGGCTAATACAGTGCTAGCAGCCCATCTGAGGCCATGATCATGGTCTACATCATTTATTCTGATGTCGCGTGGAGGAGCCGTACAATCATGGTGCATTCTCTGCTGATAGCATATGGAAGGCCCGGTTTTGAGTGATTCAGCCCCGTGACTGCGTAGCACTGGGATAGCCGGGTCTGTGGGGAGTCTACCGTGACACGTGTAGACTTTATGATTTGCTCGGCTTTATGATTTGGGATGCCCGCTCCGGCCTTTCATCACTGACACTAAGGTCCGGCAATCCAAGGATGGCAGATATGGCCTTGAGACTTTCAGTAGTGGCGGGAGGCCGCGTGGTCCCCGTGGATCCTGGGCCATGGTATGGAGGCTCAGGACCACCAACCGTGTGTAGCGTCCCTGCCTTTCTTTGCAATGTTGCAGAGTTGCCCCATGGGGGCAATCTGATGGGGTGAGCAACGGGTAAGCTGCAACATCCCGTCTAGCGGTTCGCCGTTAGCAGGCGATAATGTGGGATCCTGGCTGGTCCAGGTTCTAGTCTGGTGAGCCTTTACGGTTGACCCCTCGCTTTCTAGCACTTCCATAACAACGAGCAGGTCTGCGGGCTATGCCGTTTCCACCCCAGTGATGGGCAAAGGTAGCCAACTGAGGGCATCAGCGCCGTTCTCTGTGCCTGGCCCGTGGCGGATCATGTTAAAGTGCACAGGCGGTGTTAGAACTATTCGAGACAAAGCATTGATAATGGTGCCTCTGTTCTCCAAAAACTGAGATTGGCAGCTTGTCTGACTCGAGCAAATATTGGGACACTCTTTGGTACGTCTCTTTTGTCCCGTGAACACAGGCTACTGCCTTGGGTAATTTATTGGATACATGTACAACTGGTTGAGGTTCCCCCGCTACTTTGGTTTGCTGTAAGGTACCCCCGACCCCATATGATAATACATCATTTGCCATATGGGTTACACAGTGCAAACAACTTATTGGAATGTAGTGGGTTCCCCTGGCCTTCTCAGCAGCCGTCCCTTTACCTTTGCCCCAAGCCCAGTCATCTTTCTTGCTGGGCATCACATGCCTCTGTTTCGTTGTGGCGACATCCCATGGTCTGGACGCACTCTACTCCAGTGGTCTGGACACACTTTCGTCCCGTGGTCTGGACACACTCTCATCCGTGTCCGTGATGCCGACTGCCACGATCTTCCTCCCCAGGGATTTTGCCTCTGGCGTCTGGAAGATACATTGGGATTGTTTCGGCTGGAGTCCCACTCTGCTTGGTCGACCTGGAGCCTCTTCCATCGTCGTGAAGAGGTTGTCGGCTTCGGGTGGTGGGTACCACGCCTGTACCGCTGCTCAGTTGATCTTTACCTCCCCGTGGTCGTGATAAGCGGCCTGTGCCTTGGGGATCTGCAAATGGATCTGCACTTCGATGCCTGGTTCAGCTGAAGGTGGGGGTTTGCTCAGCCTTTGAGCAGGGGAGACGTCGATCGCCAGAGAAGGTACGCAGAGGTCTTCCCAGTTCCATCGAATCTTCCCCCTCCACCTTCTACCAAGCAGCATTGGCCCTGAAACAATCCACAGTGGTAAATCGTGCACCGCTCCCTCATGGGATACACTTATGTCCGCACTACCAATAACTGGTATCAGTTCCTTGGTGTAGTTGCGCAGCTTTGAATGCCTGAATCTGGATCAGCTTGGATTGTTGTGCTCTGTCGCCCCACAACCTCTCGAGTGCCTTCTGGCTCATAATTGATTGACTTGTCCCCCATGTCCCATTCCATGGAGACTGGAGTGCCGTTAAGTTTAACTTTTAACATTATTGGAGGGCTTTTGGTGGTGAAGGTGTGTATCCCATACACTTCCTCTTCATCCTCAGGTTGAGTTGCCTCTCCTGCTTGTTCAGCGTGGTCCGCGCCGGATTGGTCATCTTCTGCTGACTCTGCCACTTAGTGAGTCGTAGCACATTTGCTCATTCGCTGGAGGTGCTCCATTGTTCCACAGCCCTTACACACGTAGTGCTTGAATCAACATTGATGGGCTTGATGATTACCCCCGCAGCGCCAACATGGTGCTAATGGATTCGCATTCACGCCCCACGCCAAACTCTGAGTCATCCTAGGTCTGGCCTCTGCAGGCGTGTAGGCCTTGCCATGTACAGTTCTGCCTGCTGAAGGCATTATTTTATACAGCACAGTACTTGCCGGTGAGCTCCGATGCTGCAATGATATCTGTTTAGTGTTATCGTTCGTGGACATAAAAGCCTGGGCTATCGTGATGGCCTTGCTTAGTTCTAAGAATTCGGCGGACAGCAGTTTGCAAAGAATGACCTCGTGGCCGATTCCAAGCACGAAAAGGTCCCGCAACACTTCCTCCAAAAATCCAGCAAATACGCACAGTCCCGCAAGGCGTCTTAGCTCGGCGACATAGCTCGCCACGTCCTGGCGCTCGGAGCGATGGTACGTATAAAGCGATACCTGGCCATCAAGATGCTCTCCTTCGGCTTGAGGTGTTCCTGAACCAGCGTGCACAGCTCTTCATATGTCTTTTCCATTGGTTTTGTCGGTGCTAGCAGATTTTTGATGAGGCCATATATCGTGGACCCGCAAATGGTGAGGAGAATCGCCCTGCGTTTGATCGCAGTTTCTTCCTTTTCCAGCTCATTGGCCACGAAGTACTGGTTAAGACGCTCAATGAAGGCTTCCCAATCATCACCCTCAACAAATCTCTCAAGAATATCAACGGCAGCCATAACTACGGGAAAGTTCGTGATATGTTACTCATCGCCAATTGTTAGGTTTAGAATAACTCCACAAGACTGTACATCTTCAGCTCAAACTGTTGTGACCTTGGTCTCTTTATGGTAACTCCAGAGTGAGGAGGCAGCATGGTAGTCTACCTTTTATACCTACTTGCCCAGGGTGTGCAGGTGACCCTTGCGTCTCCACAGGTGCGCCCCCTGGTGGCATGTCTTACACATTCGTAACAGTCACTACTTTAACCAACTTACTTGGACAGTAAGCCCCAATACTCGCGCACAAGTCTTTCCCATAATGTACATTTTAGTATCTAAGATCTAGGTTTATTCCTTATGGTAGCATTTAGTAAACTATTAATTGTTTGGGAGGAAAAACCAATTAAAAAAATCATGCATCATTTTCATCATGAAAAATGCATATTTAAATTATATGATAATATGCTGACTTGCTGGTGCATTTGTAAACAAAATGGGAAAAGTTTTGCCAAAACATGAACTAATGTTCTGATGAAAGGAAAATTGACTTGAAACGTTAACTCTGTTTCTCTCTCCACAGGTGCTGCCTGACCTGCTGAGTATTTCCAGCACTTTCTGTTTTTATTTCACATTTCCAGTATGCATAGTATTTTGCTTTTGCATGGAGCTAATTCTTTCTGGAAGAGAAACTGCTTTGTTTTTTTTAAATAGTAGCATCTCATTTCTTGGTTCTCCTGAAATATTCAAATTAGCCAAAGTTGACAAGGCAAACTTTGATATTGTTCAGAGGAACACAACTTTGGTCTTCAATATACTCTGGGGCTGAAATTTAGCCTCCCGAAAAGGTCTCTTACTGCCGGAAACTGGCGGCCAAGCTGAGGAGGCAAGTGGCCGCCGATTTGGAGTCCAATGGCTGCCGCCAGTGAAATTCACCTCGGTGCTTTTTCCGGCGGTGCCCACTTCTGCCCCACTGCTTCCAACCCCTCCTAAGTGCATCATCAAAGAGCGTACCACCGATCTTCCGCACCAAAATTCCCACCAAAATTTCGCTACAAAAATCTTCAGGCTGCCAAGCGGTGCCCCCGACAGCTATTTCTATCGGTGCACTGTGTTTTCAGTGTCTGCGACATGGCTGTGTGGTGGCCATTGAAGGGGAGGGTGCACTTCTGCGGCCGCCATTTTTTGTTGTTGTTGTTGGCCGATTGCCAGGTCGGCCCAACAATTATGCCCCCGGGTTCGGCCGAACCGCCAACAGGCAGTCTGGCACCCCCTCTTGGGTGCCAGGCCGCTGGCCCGGCTGAAACCCTCCCTGGTGGTCCAGTGGACCTAACTAAAATAATCGCAGAGCTCCCAGCGGCTCGCTCCTTGAAGTTAAGGGGAGAGACGTGATGATGCACACATGTCATCACATCATCAGCGCCAGGCTGATGACTGACAGCGGTGGAGACTCCGTCCCACCTCCACTTCCGCCCCTCTAGAGTGCTCACCGCCGCACTGCCACCCCCATTATGACCGACTTTCAGTCCGCTCCAAAAAAATGACAAAGAGCTGAATTTCGCGCTGGAGGAAACCTCATCCACTGCGGCGGTGAAAACACATCAGGAGCGGTAGGTGCGACCCGTTTCGGCAGCGCAGAATTTCTACCCCACTATATTTAAGGAAATTTACTTCTCTCCTCCCTTTGCCTTCTGTAACTAGAATAATCTTCCTTCAGTTTGGAGTACGAGATGTTCTTCCTACATTTTGTACAGGCACAAATTAGTGGAAATCCCTGGTCAACTTGCCAGAAGATGCAGTTAAAGAAACAGCTTACTTGCAAATGACTGTAAATTGACCCGACCAGAACAATCCCAATTCCAATATTAATCAGAAACAGCCATCAAACTGAATCTCCCAGTTGAGCACCTAATGCTTTGAGGTTGGGAACGAGGATTTCAGTACAGTTCTCTTAGGTTAAAACGCAATGATGCAGTACTACAACTTAATTTGGGATTCAAGTTTCTAGAAGCTAACAGTTCAGCACTGGCATTTAACTATTGCTGCTCCAGCCCCTAGAATAGATTTCAACTCCCATTTCTTAGTTGAATGACCAACACTCCAGCATTGTAGTTGGAACCCCTCACCCAAACTGGGATTCCAACCTACTTTGCTTGGCAAAGTTTGAAATGGTCAAATACGCACATACACAAGCTCCTGCAATGGCTATTTTTACTACCAAATCTTTTTGGGGGCGGGACTGTAAAACAAACTACAATTTGCGATTGCTTTTTATCTTCTCCCATTCAAGCTGATTCCTCCCAGTCACGTTGGCAGTCTCCAAGTGGAACAGCAAACATCTCGCCCATCAGTTTGTCCTCCCTCCCACACGCAACCATGTATCTCCTGGAGAATGCCACAGTGTGACTCTTGGCCAAGATATGAATTTAAAGTCTGGTCCAATGTTCAATACTGGTCCCAAAAACCAAAATATGAGGAGAAAAGCATGACCAGAAGTCTGAATGGATGAAGATCTTCATATAATGGTATCACACACATCACTTAGTTCATGCATTATTAAAACTAATTTATTCACTGTCTTTTCTGCCAAACTTTTCATTACCTCACCTAGGACTGGGAGTACATAGAAACACTGTCAGAAAAAAATGGAAAAATTGTTTCATTCTCCAGTGTTGCCAATGCTCCTCCTATTAAGCAGCAAAACAAAATTGTACTCATATGTATGATGGAAACAAGCCATGCTAACTTTGAAATGTTTGATGGATGCAAAGCATGCTAACTTTGACATATATGAAGTATATATAGAATGCTATAATTCCTGAGTTTCTGGATTGTCCTAAATGCCAATTAATTTTGGAACTAATTTTGTGTTCCAAACAAGCAGCCCACATAACAAAGCCTGTCTGGGTGAATAAGGTGCTCTGTTTAAAGGCTTGTGTCAACTTTATTTAGTTATTCATCATTAAATTAAAATACTGGCAAAACCAAAGTGACAAATGAAAAGTAATTAAGACCAGAAATGATTCGAGCATCGCAAATATGGGGCAGAAATCTCAGCCACCCGGGTGTGTACGGACCCGGGAAGGCATCGCAAAAACCGGTTTTCAGCGCACAATGTGCATGTGCTGAAAACCGGCTTTTCCGATCTGTCAAGCTAGAATTTGACAGATCCTCCGCTTCTTGGGAGCGAGGACATTTGCAAGGGCAAGATTACGGTATTTATCCATATCTTGCCCAGCAAATGTCCTGAAAACTCTTGTGCCTACTTTTACAGGTGTAAGAGTTTTAAAATACACAAACATTTTAAAATAAAATTATAAAAACACATTTTATTGTTAAAAACCCTCCCCACTATGGTAAGTTTATTTTAAACCATAATTTAAAAAACTTTTAAAAATTAGAAAAATATAAATAACTAATTTAAATTAATAAAAATATGTGGTGTATTTTTTTAATTAGTGTTTTGAGTGTTTGGGGGGGTGGGGTGTGGTTCTCATTCATAATAATGGGAACTCCAACTTACGGAGTTCCCATTATTATGAATGAGAACAGACTTTTCCTGGATTGGCTGCCCAGAGCCATGTGACTGCAGCTCCAGCCCTGCGCATGTCCTGACGTGCACGCTCTGCAACGCGCAGTCAGTGGAGGCCTCAGGACCGGAAACCCGTGTGGGCGCAGGAGCTTCAGATATCTTTAAGTTTTTCTCTCGATCGTCCGTGGGAAGCAGCCGACCAGGATTTCTGGGCAATTAACTCTACGTGTGAAAGTCAAAGTCTTACTGAAAGATATGGCATTGTTGTAGAGTTAATTTTGTCTAATCGTGGCTGTAATTGCCAACGTGTTTTTGGTTTTCCACGGGTTGATGTGGCAATTGAAATTTTACTCAAGCGTCTTCTGTTGTTGAGAGCTATATACATGGTAACAAAGCAATTCAACAGAAATAATGTTTTAAATTCGAACAGAAATAATGCCCTGATTTTCCCATACCACAAACTGTGAGTGGACATAATGAGGGACACAAGATGCTGTCCCAGAAACAAATTGGAAACTGTTAAAAGGCTCACGCCACAAATTATAGACAGACACTAGAGAATGCAGCCAAAGTGACCAATCACAGCTTCCGGATTGTTGCAACTCATGCATACCCCTATGATCTTTCATAAACAATACAAAATAGCAACATATACTTGAGTTCATGTAAATGCTTGTTCTTTCAGCCAAGATAACATTTCTTATAATACGGATTTTACTCACAAACTGACACTGGCCTGAAAGGGAAATGTTTGGTGCTATTCAACATGCAAACAGATGATATATTGGAAAAAGGTAATGCAGTTTCTCAAATCTGCTGAAGGTGACTATAAAATGTATAAATGTAAGACGGTGCTTACATAGGAATGAAGAAATGTGTATTTATTTCAGTTATCAGCAAGTGATGTAAATTCGTATTTGCACTTGGGCAAGTCAGTGGGGGTGAAATTCGGTAGTGCCCCTCTAACTTTTACCATTTTGAACAGAAAGTGCCTGGCGAGATGGGCTGCAAATTGTAGAAAATTGGGCATTTTCGCCTCAGAAATTAAGGCTGAGGTACTAATGGCCTCAGTGGGGTACTACTGCGCTAAATTTCATTCAGCAATAATCAGCCTCCTGCTCATTCCAGTTCGTAAAGGGGATGTTATTTCAGGCAGCACCTGGTCATTTTCATCATTGCTGGACTTCACGGAGAGCTGGCAGGAAGTTCTGAGATTGCTGCTCCAAATCCTCTTAGAAGGGTCACTCGGATCAATGACCTGGCATTGGAGACATTGGTGGGGGAAGTGGAAAGAAGGAAGGATGCACTGTTCCATCTGGGAGAAGGCTAATGCCGCAGATTTTTAGGGCCATGTGGGCAGAGGTGGCCGCAGAGGTGTCATGACCTCATGAAGGTTGTCATGGGTGATGAGGCAGCTTCCATTGTAGCACAGGCAGAAGCAACACAACGTCTTAGTGCTGTAATGGAGTCAATAGTTGCTTGCATGTTAGTTCAGATGGTTCTCATGCAGTCTCAGCTGCATGCCACGGAAGCTCTGACTGCTGCCATCGCTGCTGGGTCCAACACAGTCGATCAGGGATCGCACGGTGTCAAAGCAGCCCATCAAGAGATTGGTGGGGATGCTGAGTTGCTGCCCCGGGAGAGTGGCAATAGGTCAGTAGAGCAGGAACCAGCTGTCCTCTCTCAGGTTGACAGCATTCCTGATCCCAGCATTGCCACTCTGCCATTGCACTTGTCGCTGCCTGTCACCCAGACAGCCCAGACTCTTGCCGCCAAGCCTGAGGTGGTGCAGTCTACAGCCGGGCCCAGAGCTGGTCAAGGGTGTCCTGCTTTGGTATAGAAAGAAAAATTGATGTGGTGATGGGGACGTCCGGAGAAATCGGGAAGTGAGATGGAAATCAGTGGAAATGAGCTCTGATGAGACGGTCGCAGACCTCCCTTGCAGGATCACGATGGAGTCGCTGTCTCCTCCGTCGTGGGTGTTGCTGTTCCTGATCCTCCTCATTCTCCTGAGGTGCTGCGGCTATGCCTGGTGGCAATGGCTGTGCCCTCAGGATGGCCAGGTTGTGCAACATACAGCAGATGACGACGAATAGGGACACCCGCTCTGGTGAGTACTGGAGGACTCTTCCTGAGCAGTCAAAGCAGCGAAACCGTTACTTGAACACTCCGATGGTCTGCTCAATGATGTTCCTGGTGGCAGCATGGCTCTCATTGTACGAGTGCTGGAGTGGTGGGTTATGGAGGGGCGTCAAGAGCCAGGTGGAGAGCAGATAGACCTAGTCTACGAGCAGCCAGCCACAGGCTTGATGTGGTGGCTGGAAGAAAGCTGGCACAGGATGAAGGCATCATGGCTCCTTCAAGGGTAGCAGGCATTCATGGTGAGGATGCCCCGTGTGTGGTCGCACACCAACTGCACATTCAGTGAGTGGCAGCCTTTGCGGTTATGGAAGATCTCAGGATTGTGATGCAATGCCCTCAAAGCGAGGTGGGTGCAGTCAATGTCGCTCTACACCATGGGGAAGCCCAAATCCTGATGAATCAACGTGCACGCTCGTGCTGCTTCTCTCTGCTCATGGGGAAGGAAATGTAGTCCCATCTCCTTCTGTAGAGAGCATGTGTGACCTTGCATCTGGAGCAATGAAGGGCAAACTGGGAGATGTTGGCGATGTCTCCTGTTGCACACTGGAAGGATCCACTGGCGTAGAAATTGAGCATGATGGTGACCTTGACTGCCACTGAGAGAGCCGTCCTTACCCTGGTCTAAGGCTCAAGGTCTGATTGCAGGAAATGGCAGAGCTCAGTGACCAGGTGCTTGCTGAAGCGCAGTCTTCAAACGCACTGCTCCTCAGTCAAATTGATGTAGGAAAACTGCTGCCGGAATACTCTAGGAGGGTAAGGTTTCCTGTTGCGCCTTCTCCCTCTGGCCACATCTTGATATCCTTGTACCTGTCTTTCTCCCTCTTTCTCTCTCTGCCTTTCTCCCTGTCTGACTCTCTGTGCCTTTCTGCCTGATTCTTTGTCTTTCTCCCTTTCTCTCTGTGCCTTTCTCCCTGTCTCTTCCTTTTTACCTTTCTCTTCATATTGCTGCCAAATATTAAGTAATATCCCATACTCCATAGTGACATTATTTTGTTAATTATTTATCACTGCCCTCGAAGTCAGTAATTATAAACATAATTAAGCCATCTATTGGCATCTATATTATCTGTATCTTCTTTCCCAATGAAAACAAGTTCAATCCAGTTTGGAAAGCCTTAAAAAAATTATTTATACCCCAAGTCCTAGAATGGTTCTTCTCTGAACCATCCCAAAGCATCAGTATCCTTTTGCACCTATGCTGCTCTAAATGTGGCCTCAGCAATGATCTATACCAACTTATGATAACTTATTTGGACTGAGTCAGATACCCCAGAGATCATGACCAGTATTTGATTAACTTCATTCCTCTCAGCTTCATACTAATTGGATAACTGCAGTAAATGTTTAATCGTTGCATTTGGATATATTTCCTTCTCCACTTTTTTTAAGCAACATCTCTACATTTTTAATATGTTGTATTCCAGTGTGAATTACCATATTTTTGTCTACATTAAGGCCGTGTATTGTGGCCGAGACCTTTTGAATACCATTACTCACCATTACAAATACTAGCTCAGCAATGACATTTTTAAAAAGCCAGTCCCAAGCCTTGGGCTTTGGCAGTAAGTGAACTTCAGTTTTTATTTTCCATTTTTCTCCACTGCTTTCCTGAAGGTGCTGATTTTCGCTAGGTTATGTTTCCACACATAGTTCCCTCCAGTGCTTCACACCATTCTTTATTTATGCATCAGAACCAATCTTCATCCTCTCCTTTTCCAACATCCACAGAGGCACATGTTCCAGCAATGACTGAATTTCCCTTGACCTAACCCATGGGTGTTGGGTCTAATTGTAATTCTCCAGTTATTACTGTAGCTGAGATAGTAACAAGATACTGTAACTAGACCCAGCACTAGTTTAGTTAAGGACTAGTTGAGATGATTAACTCCACTCGAAGTGATGACAACTCTTTGTGACACCATATCTGAGCTGGATTTATCCATCTGGAAGAACACAGCTGGTTCGAAGTAGCCTTGGCCTCGGGGAAATGGAACAGCGATAAATTTTATACAGCTTTGATTTATCTTTTCAATTTTGCTTAGTTGCTATTTGTGCAGTTTGTCAGTGAGTGGGAGAACATATTGTACATCACACACAGGGAATCAGGGAAAGAGTAACAGGCAGAAAGATGGAGTAACAGCAAAAACTGAAAAATCAGAAGAGTAACGGAGACACAGCAAGAGAAAAAAAATCTACCAATTAGTGTTGGTGCTATTGTCATAGGATGCGGTCGATGAGCAGTATGCTCTGATAGCAGCCATTTGGCTATCAACTTCTAGTGTTCTCTGATAGTGCCTGGTTCAGTATGGTCACATAAACTCAGCAGAGTTGGGCTTGGATGGGAGGCAGCCTAGAAATACCAGGTACCGTAGGATTTTATCTGGCTCCACTTCAGTCTTATGCTCCTGATCTTCAGCCATCGGTGGCCAGGGATGGTGGGGAGGGGGGGTGGAGGGTGGTAGGAAAGAGGGGGGGGAGCAGATAAATGGGAGGACCTCCTCTCTGGCCAAGGTGGGCATCCACAGGTCCAGGTTGGATGCAGCCGATGAGGGTGTTCGCTCCAGCTGCCTGCCTTTCTCTGCAGCTATGCTCATGGCGTGTGGTGTCTGCTGGTACATTTGAGGCTTTCGGCGACCAGTGGGCACCGCAGGGGTTGGAGAGCATGTTGGACACAGGAATTAATAATTATTTAAGTTTATAAATTTACTTTGTTTTTAATGATGAAGTTATTTATTAGATTTATCCCTTTAGAAAGGGTTAGGGCAAGGGTGAAATTGTAGCCCAGAATCTCCTTATTAATTATAGAGGGATCGTGGCAGAGATTCGGTGGGTGATCGTGGCGGAGGTTCGGCGAATGTTTGGTGCGGAGGTGTGGTGGGAGATCGTGATGGAGGTGCGGCGAGTGTTTTGTGGCGGAGGAGCGGTGAGAGATCTTGGCCAAGGTGCGGCGAATGTTTGTGGCAGGGGAGCGGCGAGAGATCGTGGCGGAGGTGCAGGAAATGAGGGTACGGGGCCCAGAAGAGCCAACGGCCCAGGGGCAGCACGGGCCAGCCCACACTGTGATGTGTGGTGCACTAGGTCTGTGCAGCAGAGCAGGTCGCCAGTCGTCCTGGTTAACCCTTGCCACTGGATAAAGGCCTGACTCTGTCAAGCCCGTGTGGTGGCTGATGTGCAACGGTCACCACACATTAAAAAAATCCACGCACAGGCATCTTCCACCCTTTCAACTGGAATTCAGGACTGGAACATCAGGTCCTTCATTGAAACATCTGTGAACTCATGTGAAAGCAAGTTATCCTCGTTCGAGGGACCACCTATGATGATGATGATGATTGATTATTTTAGACAATGCTCTATTTCACTGGAGGCATTAACCCATTTGTTTTAATTTAAATGGTTGTGACATTTCTAGCAGCAGTTGGGAGATAATCAAATTCCTTTCTAGAATAGTCATGCAAGAGTAGATTGTACAGTAAAGTATCTTCTAATCAATCAGAATAATGCATTTCATCTTCAGAATGCCAGAAATGTGTTCAGTTGTACTCCTGGTTGCACACTGCACATCACTCAATTTTACTTCACAAGAGAATGTAAAAATAATAGTGATGCAGTGTATCACCAATCAGTTTTACTATATACAACCATGCAAAACTAGTCCCACCTTTCAAAAAAACTAGGTATATGTTTTTACTTGGTTATCTTTGAAGATATTAATGTCATTATCAGAAGGCAGTCCCTCAAAATCGAGGAAGACTTGATTCCACTCCAAAAGTGAGTTCTCAGGTGACTGAACAGTCCAATTCGGGAATTGTAGTCTCTGTCACAGGTGGGACAGTCATTGAAGGAAAGGGTGGGTGGAGAGTCTGGTTTGCCACACGCTCCTTCCGCTGCCTGCGCTTGTTTTCTGCATGCTCTCGGCGATGAGACTTGAGGTGCTCAGCACCCTCCCGGATGCTCTTCCTTCACTTAGGGCGGTCTTTGGCCAGGGGTTCCCAGGTGTCGGTGGAGATGTTACACTTTATCAGAAGGCTTTGAGGGTGTCCTTGAAATGTTTCCTCTGCCCATCTGGGGCTCGCTTGCCATGTAGGAGTTCCGATTAGAGCGCTTGCTTTGGGAGTCTTGTGTTCGGCATGTGGACAATGTGGCCTGCCCAACGGAGCTGGTCGAGTGTGGTCAGTGCTTCGATGCTGGGGATGTTGGCCTGATCACAGATGTCTGAGAGGCATGATCGGCAGAGAGGGGGTAGGGAAAACCAACTACAGCAGTACCCTGCTCCTGACAAAATGCCTAGAAGACGACCTTGATATCACCAACGTCTTGTTCCGCCAGAGGAACAAGTACAAGGCGTTGTGGCAACACCCCCGTTCCAAGCATTGGCACCTGTGTCATTGTTTGAGCACGAGATCGCAAGGACGTGCGCATCACCCGCGCCATGACAGGAGCCACCGCCTAATCTGCTCCGTCATTAACATTAACATAGCCCCAAAGCAACGATGGCAACAGAAGCAATACCTCAGAAAAATCAACGCCGTGGCACTCAAAAACCCAGCTAAGAGAGTCCTATACAGCCAGCACCTCACTGCTAACTTGGCGACCCTTGATGACCCCGAGACGCAGAGTGCCCACAGCGCTTGGTCTGCCCTCCAAGCCAGTATAACCAGTGCCCGCGAAGAGACACTCAGTCACTCAACCAGGAAACACCAGATCTGGTTTGATGAGAATGACCAGGAGATCCAAGAGCTAATAAATCGCAAGTGCAGGGCATTTCTGAACCTAAAACAACAACCCAACTCATGAGCAGCAAAGCAGCTTTACAGGCGACTAAAGCCCGAGGTCCAACAAAAAACCCGCGACCTAAAGAATAGATTAATGTACTCATCTAATAACCAATGCTGCAAGGTACTGTCAGTCTCAGAATAGTGGGAAACTAACGATGAGCTGGAATTAATGTTGCACGACAGCAGATGTCTGTGCATGTTCATAGAACAATCTTATGCAATAGGACTGATTAGTGGGACCTGCAAGTATTTCCCATTATGTGAATAATATCATTCTAAACATTGTGTAGAATCCAGATACAACATGAAGATTCTGTTAAGTTTGGGTCAAACAGATCTAGGGGCTAGAATTTCCATTTTTACCACCACTGCCCATATCTGGGCGTTATTCCGGTGGTAATCGCTGTTCGACTTTTTAGAACCGCCGGAATGCCACCCAGATCCAAAGCCACTAGTTTCGGCTTTTTTTCCCCCGGTGGCGGTAGTGGTAGAGTGGGCAGTAGCGGTCTTTTTCCTCATGTAAGGCTGGTGTCCCTGATAACGGCCCTTCTGAGCATGCGCGTTTTTTTTTTCTTAACTTACCTTTTTCCCGCGATTCAAGTGTCCCCTGCGCATGCGCAGAAGAGGAAGGGAAGGAGAGAGAGAGAGAGAGAGAGAGCAAGAGAGAGTCAGCCTGTGCATTTGAATTTCGAAGGAATATCCCTTTAATCGCTGTTTATTTTTTGAGTTTCAAGCCTTGAATTTGACCCTTGATTGTGCTGATTGTATTTAAAAATGGAGAGTGAAGTTAGGGAATGGAGGAGGTAGCTGAGGGAGGAGGGAGGAAGTGGGTCAAACGCTTCTCTGATGAAGCGCAAGCTGCCTTGATCCACGAGGTGGAGACGGGCTGGACCCAATTGACCTGGGGGTGAGTGTGGGAAACCACCCCCTGCATTCTACCAGCGCATATGGGCGGAGATTGCGGAGGTGGTGTCGTCGGCCACCCATGATTTTCGGGAGTCAAGCCAGTGCCGCAAGCGCTCTGAGAGTAAGTAATAACTTTAATCATGCACTGACTCATTACTTAAAATGTAAATCTGCCACCTTGTAGATTGGTGTCATGCATTATTTCCCATCCACGATCTTATTCCATTGTTTTTCTGTACGTAGATGCGTTCATCATCCATCACTTGCATCCTAACGGTATTAACATATAACATTAATGGGACATTGATGAAAGGCATTGGGGATGGCTAATTGTGGATGTCTATCTGTCTATCTGTGTGTTCCGTACTAGTACCTGGGCAATTAGCTTTTGCAGAAGAAGCTATCTTCCGATTGCGCCGAGCGTTGGCGCACGGGAGGAGGACCAGCAGTGTTGTTGGAACTCACAGACCTGGAGCAGCGGGCTGCAGCCCTCGTAGGGGCGCATAATCGCTCGGCCATCCGTGGTGGTGCAGATCCAGTGGTAGTGGCAGGTAAGTCAAATATAATCCCTGGGCCGTGCAGCGGTCATGTAATTTAATGCTATGTGAATATAAAGTATAAATGATGTAATGTAATGTAATGTAATGCTGGGATCATGAAATCTTATTATAATGCCATGCAGTTTCTGTACATTCTGTTCATGTTAATTGCATGTAACGTCTCTCAGTGCTATCTAATGCAGTAGTGTTGCTCCTCTACATATGCCTGCGCAACGCAAGCATTCTCATTTCACCCATTACCCTCCCTTCCCCTTTCACTAACCTCTCATATTATGTTTTCTAGTTGCCCAGGCGCATCGGAAACCTGCTGAGCCCCCTGGAGCTTCACAAGTACTGTTTCAAGTGGTACTCACCGAAGGGGAGACCACCGAGGAGGAGGATGACACCATATCAGTTGACGACCCTCAAGCTGTGTCATGGGCACAACATGTGCAGGGGGATGTGGAAGAGGGGGAGTCGGGGACTTGGGTCCTTTCTACCTGTGGCCACCTCTTCCTCAGCCGAATCCATCTTTCCTGTTTTCGGTTCCGAGGAAGTAGCGGGACCAAGCGGCGTGCAGCAAGGCACACCGAGTGTTCCAGCCCGTGTCGAATCGGCGGGGTAGGCATGCTCATCGACAGACCGACGTCGACCTGGACATGGTGGGACACATTGGTCGAGAGCTCCTCCAGACTATTGGTGGCATAGCCGGGAACATCACCACACTTTCAGCACGTCATTCGAAGGACATGGCGCAGCTGATTGCGGTGATGCGGCGAACCGCCGATTCCGTCGATGCTATGCGGCAAGCGATACAATCGGTATATGGCACTGCACTCCAAGGTGTCATACCACCTATGCCGGCAGCACCTGGGAGTCAAGAGCAACAATTACTTCTGACTCTGAAGACGGGTCTTCAGAAACCAATATTTCTCCAGAATCCCCACAAATGATGCTTCCACTTTCACCGTCCCCCGTCCCCCCCACAGCAGCAGCGCTCGAGATGCCCTGCTGCACGACATCTTGCTATCATCGCGGGTAGGGCTAGGGGCAGGGGTAACAGGAGGGAGAAAGGGTGTGTAAAGACCAGGGGGGTAAAGGAATGGTGGCCGCAGATAGAATTTTTGCCGGGTGGGGGGGGTTGTTGTGGGTGTTTTTTAATTGTTATTCTTAAATTGTTGACTGTTGGGGGGGTTGCGGATGTTTATAGTTTTTAATGTTTAATGTTTTCAATGTTTGTTCTTGTTGCTGTTAATTGGTTGTTTTTTTTAAATTATGTTGCATTTTTCCTTTAAAAAGAATTATTTACTCATTTATTTGAAAGATTATAACGTTTTTCAATTTTCTTAAATTATAATAAATGTTATTCCACTTAACAATTCTTGTGCAGTGTCTCCCTCACTTTTACAAACTGAGGGTTAACAATCAATACAAGGGTTGCAAACAATGGCCAGGCAAGGATGAAATGTAACTGTCACCGATCAATCAAAGCGTTCATTTACGAGCTGCTAACGTAACAGTTTTGCAGCTGTGTAACTACCGCAGGTCATCTCCTGCGGTATAGGGTGGGGGAGGCATTGGTGGCATGAGTTTATCGTCAGGCTCCTCATCCTCCTCCTTTCCTCCTCTCTCTCCTGAGGTGGTCCGGCAGTCCCATCTGGCAATTCCTGTCCCCTCATGATGGCTAAGTTGTGCAACATGCAGCACACCACAATGAACTCAGTGACCTGCTCAGGGTAATATTGCAGGCTGCCTCCAGAGTGGTCCAGGCATCGGAAGCGCTGCTTCAGCACTCCAATTGTCTTTTTGACAATATTGTTTGTGGCTATATGGCTATGATTGTAATGATGCTCAACATCTGTCTGGGGCTTACGGAGGGGGGTCAAGAGCCAGGTGGCGAGGCTATATCCTTTGTCACCCAGTATCCAGCATTGACCTAGTGGCTGACTGTTAAACAGGTCAGAGACAGTGCTTTCACGCAAGATGTACGCATCATGAATGCTCCCTGGAAAATTGGCATTTACTGCCATGATTTTTTGCTTGTAGTCGACAACAAGCTGCACGTTCAGGGAGTGGAATTCCTTTCAGTTCTGGTACACCTCTGGCTCCTCTAAAGGTGCTCACAGGGCGATGTGCATACAGTCTATTACACCCTGGACCTTGGAGATGTTTGCTATTCTTGAAAAACCCAAAGCCCTCTCACTCTGTGCCTCCCTGGTCATTGGGAAATTTATAAAGTCCATCCTGTGAGCGTAAAGGACTCCAGTCACCTGTCGAATGCAGCAAATTGTGACGTGCTGAGAGATGCAGTAAATGTTGCCAGCTGATGCCTGAAAGGAGCCCGATACATAGAAAGTGCCGCAGTAACCTTAACCTCAACAGGCAGTGCGGTCCTGATGGTGCTGGTAGGCTGCAGGTCTCCCTTAATGAGCTGGCATATCTCACTGATGACCTCTTTTCGGAAGCGCAGCCTTCTAATGCACATTGTATCAGACAGGTGACTGTCTGACCGCTGCTCCCTGTGTTGGGGGTAAGGCCTCCTCCTCCTTCTCCTCAGCAGTCTGGCACATAATGCTCTTCAATGAACCTTCTTTCATCTCTAGTCTGCAGCATGTGAGTAGTCAGCAATATTGGCTGAGAAATTACAAGCCCCATTCCTTTAAATGTCCTAAACTGTCATCAAAATTCTTCAATTGGTCTTAAACAACCACAAGTTTACTCTAAATTAACCACAATGTGCTCAGATAATGTGCAAGATTTTCAAAAGCCCTTAAAATCCACTCACAAATGAATTTAATGCTCCCATCAACTTGAAACAGCCTTTTCTTCAACTTCATCCGATTTAAAACATGGCATCCATACCGCTGGGTTAAGGCCAGGTGAGTGCTGCCTTTTCGGGGCAGTATTTTAATCCGGCGGTAATTTGGGCAAATTGCTGAATTTACTGTCGGCGGTAATTTGGGCAGTATTTGGGCGGTAATTTCCACTTTGACCCTCATTTGGGCAGTAAAGTGCTTCTCAGTGGTAAATAGGCAGTAAAATAGGTGGTAAATGGGCGGAATGCTAACGAATTTCTAGCCCGAGGTGATTAATTACGGACATCTGACGTTAGATAAATGGATCTGACAGATTTAAGCAAGATTGCAATAAAACCTACAGGCTTAAAATGTGCCAACAACATGGAAGAATCATAGAATCATATAATCATTGAATAGTACAGCACAGAAGGAGGCCATTCGGCCATCGAGTCTACACTAGCTCTTTCAAAGAGCAATGCAGTTAGTCCCACTCCCCTTGCTCTTTCCCCATATCTCAGCAATGGTTTTCTCCTTCAAGTATTATCCAATTACCTTTTGAAGGCTACTATTGAATTTGTTTCCACCACCCTATCAGGTAGTGCATTCCAATCCTAACCACTAGTTGTGTAAAAAAAGTTTTCCCTAATATCGCCGCTGGTTCATTTGCCAATCACCTTAAATCTGTGCCCTTCAGCCATTGGAAACAGTTTCTCTTTATTTACTTTATCTAAACCCTTCATGATTTTAAACACTTCTATCAAATTTCCACTTAGCTTTCTGAGCTGTAAGGAGCTTCTCCAGTCTATCCAGTAATCCCCCATCCTTGGAGTCATTCTCGGAAATCTCTTCTGTACTCTCTCCAAAACCTTCATATCCTTCCGAAGGTATAGTGCCCAGAATCAGACACAGCACTGCAGCTGGGGTCGAATTAGTGTTTTATAAAGGTTCTGAATAACTTCCTGACCTGGATTTTAGGCTTATTGGATTTTGGGTCATTAATCGCAGAGGGGTGTTAAAGTTAGCATTTGAAAATAGTTTGCGCCTCCGACTGCAATTTTCGGCGAAAATGTAAGTTGGAGGAGTGTTGCCATTAAGTCAGGCGTTACACAGCGAACTTTGTGCACCCGAGCCGAAACTTGCAGCGGTAAAGAAATTTCATTGCTCTTTAGTGCCCTGCAACATAACGTTTTATATTGCATGGTTTTATTTTGGTGGGGGTGTTTTTGTGACTTTGTTGCAGTAACATTTATTATTCATCATTTGCCATTGGTGTCTTGTACATCATTCCAACGT
Organism: Pristiophorus japonicus; assembly: GCF_044704955.1. Taxonomy (NCBI): domain Eukaryota; kingdom Metazoa; phylum Chordata; class Chondrichthyes; family Pristiophoridae; genus Pristiophorus; species Pristiophorus japonicus. The sequence continues at coordinate 217,837,779 of NC_091977.1, read as the reverse complement.
TCACCGGAGATGTGCCTTTATGCGGGCACATAGAGTGTCCAGTATTAGCTCCATCCCTCAGTTTCCTCCATTTAGGAGAACTAGTCCATTGTGAGCTGGAGACATAGAAACATAGAAAATAGGTGCAGGAGTAGGCCATTCGGCTCTTCGAGCTTGCACCACCATTCGATAAGATCATGGCTGATCATTCCCTCAGTAGCCCTTTCCTGCTTTCTCTCCATACCCCTTGATCCCCTTAGCTGTAAGGGCCATACCTAACTCCCTCTTGAATATATCCAATGAATTGGTATCAACAACTCTCTGCAGCAGGGAATTCCACAAGTTAACAACTCTCTGAGTGAAGAAGTTTCTCCTCATCTCAGTCCTAAATGGCCTACCCCTTATCCTAAGACTGTGTCCCCTGGTTCTGGACTTCCCCAACATCAGGAACAATCTACTCGCATCTAATCTGTCCCGTCCCGTCAGAATCTTATATGTTTCTATGAGATCCCCTCTCATCCTTCTCAACTCCAATGTATAAAGGCCCAGTTGATCCAGTCTCTTCTCATATGTCAGTCCGGCCATCCCGGGAATCAGTCTGGTGAACCTTCGCTGCACTCCCTCAATTGCAACAGCATCTCCATGCTGCCTCCCCCATGGATGGGGTGGCTATCCAATGGGGGCCTTGCCTGGCTCCTCTTCGTCATCCTTCTCCTCCTGAGGTGGGCATGCAATTCCCATTGGCAATGCCTGGCCCCTCATGTGGCCAAGCTGTGCAACATGCAGCACACCACAATAAATTTGGATATCTGTTGAGGAGAATATTGAAGGCTGCCTCCAGAGCCTGTCAGAGATGGCATATCTCTGTCAGCACTTCCTTTCAGAAGCGCAGTCTTTTCACACACTGCTCCTCAGAGAGCTGGAGGTCTGAGCGTTTGTGCCTAGAAACCCGTGGTGGGGGGGCGGGGGGTAAGCCCTCCTCCCTGGACGTCTTCGGCCTCTCATCATCCGTGGGCCAACGTGGCCAAGGGTCTTTCCTCTACCTTGACAACGCCTGGCAATAGCATGGAGCATGATATGCTGGCGAACTAGTAATGTCCCCATTAAATTCTCTCACTGATGTTGTAAGGGTACTGTAATGACAGATAAAAGTGAAGTTTGAAAGTTGGAGCTTCACACAGCATTATGTACGCAACCGTTGTAGTCAATGTGACCTGCGATGTAGGATCCTCATCCCTCCATTTAAAAATGCTGCCAATACCACCTGCCGCATCCTGAGACTGCCTGTTTATTCAGGTGTTTCCTGGGGTGGGCGTTAAATGAAACATTAAGGCCGAATGTTCCATCCGGGGTGCTAGCGCAGCGTTGCACAATGATTGACATCACCATCATGCTAAAAACAGAGGGCGGGGCGGTAAGTTTTTGCGCTGGCGCAAATGAATAGTCGAATCTTCTGGGCAGGCGGTAAATCCTGGACGCCCAGCATAAAGCCCAAAAACAGAATTTAATGCCCCGCTGGGGCGCTAACCGAGGTGCAAATAAGCCGAAAATCCAACTCCTTGGTTTTTGTACTCTATGCCTCTATTTATAAAGCCCAGGATCCTATTTGCTTTATTAACTGCTTTGTTAACCTGTCCTGCCACCTTCAAAGATTTGTGCACAAGCAGCTCCCCACGTCTCTTTGTTCTTGCACCCCCTTCAAAATTGTACCATTTAGCTTATATTATCTCTCCTCATTCTTCCTACCAAAATGTATCACCTCACACTTTTCTGTGTTGAATGTCTTCTGCCATGTGTCCACAAAATCACCAGCCTGGCTATGTCCTCTTGAATTTTATTACTAACTTCCTCATTGTTTGCTACCCTTCCAAGTTTCACTTCAAAATTGTGTCCAAGTCCAAGACAAAACAGCAGAGGCCCTAGTACTGAACCTTGGGGAACGCTACTGTATACTTCCCTCCAGTCTGAAAAACAGCCATTCACCACAACTCTCTATTTTCTGTCACTTAGCCAATTTTGTATCCATGGTGCTACTGCCCTTTTTATCCCATGGGCTTCAATTTTGCTAATAAACCTAATATGTGCTACTTTATAAAACATCTTTTGAAATGTCATATACACAACATCAATTGCACTTACATCATCTATCTTCTCTGTTATCTCATCAAAAAAGTCAATCAAGTTAGTCAAACATGATTTGCCTTTAACAAATCTATGCTGGCCCTTCTTTATTAGTCCATGCTTATCCAAGTGGCAGTTTATTTTCTCCCAGATTATTGTTTCTAAAAGCTTCCCCACTACAGACGTTAAACTAACTGGCCTGTAATTGCTAGGTTTATCCTGTTCCCCTTGTTTGAACAAGGGTGTAACATTTGCAATTCTCCAGTCCTCTGGCACCACTCCAGTATGATTAGAAGATTATTGCCAGCACCTCAGCAATTTCACCCTTACTTCCCTCAGCAACATAGGCTGCATCCCATCTGGACTGGTGACTTATCCACTTTAAGTACTGTCAGCCTCTCAATACATTCTCGTTATCTATTTTTATCTCATCCAGTATCCCAGCAACCTCCTCATTTACTGTATCTTTCGTAAAGTCCTCTTCCGTGGTAAACACCAATGCAAAGTTTTCATTTAGTACCTCAGCCATGCCTTCTGTCTCTATCAATAGATGCCAATTTTGGTCCCTAATTGGCCTCACCGCTCTTCTGACAACCCTTTTACTATTAAGATGCCTATAGAACACCTTTGGAATCCTTTTTGTGTTAGCTGCCAATCTATTATTGTACTGTCTCTTTGCCCCTCTTATTTATTTTTATCACTTCTCCTCTGTACTCTCTATATTCAGCCTGATTCTCTCTTGAACTATCAAGCTGACATCCATCATAGAATCGTAGAAACTTACAGCACAGAAGGAGACCATTTCGGCCCATCGTGTCCGTGCTGACTAACCAAGAGCTATCCAGCCTAATCCCATTTTCCAGCTCTTGGTCCATAGCCCTGTAGGTTACGGCACTTTAAGTGTACATTTTAAATGTGTTGAGGCTTTCTGCCACTACCACCCTTTCAGGCCTCTGGGTAAAGAAATTTCCCCTCATATCTCCTTTATACCACCCCCCAATTACTTTAAATCTATGTCCCCTGGTTGTTGACCCCTCTGCCAAGGTAAATAGGTCCTTCCTATCCACTCTATCCAGGCCCCTCATAATTTTATACACCTCAACCAGGTCTTCCCTCAGCTTCCTCTGTTCCAAAGAAAACAGACCCAGTATCTCCAATCTTCCATCATAGCCAAATTCTCCAGTCCAGGCAACATTTTTGTAAATCTCCTCAGCATCCTTTCCAGTGCAATCACGTCTTTCCTGTAATGTGGTGACCAGAACTGCACACATTACGCCAGCTGCTGCCTAACCAGTGTTTTATACAGTTCAAGCATAACCTCCTTGCTCTTGTATTCCATGTCTCGACTAATAAAGACAAGTATCCATATGCCTTCTTAATTATCTTCTCTACCTGGCTTACTACCTTTAGGGGTCTGTGAACCTGCACTCCAAGATCCCTTTGTTCCTCTACACTTTTCAGTGTCGTACCATTTATTGGGCTAGACTTTCCCGAGCGCCCCTCAACGCTCGATTGCCTTCCCAGAAAAATTGGTAAGTAACGCTGGTGAAAATTTCCACTTTTAAGTTAAAAATAATCGGCCATTATTCTCGACGTTTTTCTCGGCGGTTAAGGGGAACCGTGCGTTTTTTTTAGAATTTACTCCGAGGCTGTGGTTGGGTCGAGGGTGGGAGGGGGAAGTTTTTTAAAAAATTTCACTAAAAAAAACATAAAAAGTTAAAAACCATTCCCAAGACACTTTTACACTTAATCGTCGTTTTACAATTTAAAAAAAAGATAAAGAACCTTTAACTTACCTTTCTTTGCATAGTACTCACCGACTGCCCTGTTTAAGTGGCTTTTCCAGGGCGGTTCCCTCGGCGACCTGGACGGGCTTGCGCTGAGGCCAGACTTACGTCCTGGCGATTTTCTCGGTGGTGCACATCGGCGGTTTGGTCCTGGCGGGCGTTTGAGACTTGGGCGATACCATTGAAAAATTAAGGGTGAAACTTTCGCCGGGCGGAAAAACAGCTGTACCGCCGAGAAAATCGCCGAAAACCCGCCGCAAATGAAAATGTCTTGTTTGACCTCCCCAAATGCATCACCTCACACTTATCTGGATTGAATTCCATTTGCCACTGTTCTGCCCACTTGACCAGTACATTGATATCTTCCTGCAGTCTGCAGCTTTCTTCTTCATTATCAGCCACACGGCCTATTTTAGTGCCATCTGCAAAGTTCTTAATTATACCCCCAACATTCAAGGCCAAATCATTGATATATACCACAAAAAGCAAGGGACCCAGCACTGAGCCCTGCGGAACCCCACTGGATACAGCCTTCCAGTCACACAAACATCCATCAACTTTTATCCTTTGCTTCCTGCCTCTGAGCCAATTCTGGATCCATCTTCCACTTTGTCCTGGATCCCATGGGCTTTTACTTTCATAACCAGTCTACCATGTGGGACCTTATCAAAAGCTTGGCTAAAATCCATATACATACATCATACTGTTATATACGTATACTTGTATTTACTCTGTACAGCCAGCAGAGGGCTCATCCCCTGGAATCCCAAGGGATCCCATAATCCCTTGGGAGCACAGGTATTTAAGGAAGCTTCACAGGTTGGAGAGGCACTCTGGAGAACTGCAATAAAAGATTAAGGTCACACTTTACATTGAGCTCACAGTGTTCAGTCTGACTTTTTCTCCACACACAATAACTGGCGACGAGATACAAATAGCGAACCCAAAGATTTAGACAACAGTGGGCATCCTGGAGAAAATCTAGGCGGGAGATGATTTTGTAGAGCGACTCGACCAATACTTCGTGGCCAACTAGCTAGATGGGGAAGAGAGCACTGCCAAATGAAGGGCGATTCTCCTCACCGTCTGTGGGGCACCAACGTATGGTCTCATGAAGAATCTGCTCATTCCAGCGAAACCCACGGAAAAATCGTATGACAATTTGTGCACACTGTTCCAAGAGCATTTGAACCCGAAGGAAAGCGTTCTGATGGCAAGGTACCGGTTCTACACCTACAAAAGGTCTGAAGGCCAGGGAATGGTGAGTTATATCGCCGAGCTAAGATGCCTTGCAGGACATTGCGAATTTGAAGGACATTTGGAGCACATGCACAGAAACTTTTTCGTAACACGAAAACATACTTCGCAAACGTTTGACTGTAGAGACCCCAACCTTGAGTAAGGCCATAGCGATAGCCCAGGCGTTCATTGCCACCAGTGACAATACAAAGCAAATCTCTCAGCACACAAGTGTTGCTACAAGTACTGTGAACAAAGTGATGTCATTTTCGAATCGTAATGTACAGGGCAGGTCACACATACCTGCAGCTACATGTCCGCAGATGTCTCAGAGTCCACCATCAAGGGTGATGAATGCAAGGCCATTAACACCTTGTTGGCACTGCAGGGGTGATCATCGTTTCCATTCATGCCGATTCAAAGAGTACGTTTGCAAGGGCTGTGGAACACTGGGACACCTCCAACGAGTGTGCAGGCGAGCTGCAAAGCGTATTAAACCTGCAAACCACCATGTTGCAGAGGAGGACAGATCCACGGAGGATCACAATGAACCAGAGCCTCAGATCAAGGAGGCAGAGGTACATGGGGTGCACACATTCACCACGAATTATCCCCCGATAATGCTGAATGTTGAACTAAATGGACTCCTGGTGTCAATGGGGCTGGACACGGGCGCGAGCCAGTCCATCATGGGCAAAAAGACTTTCGAAAGGTTGTGGTGCAACAAGGCCTCAAGGCCAGTCTTAACTCCAGTTTGCACAAAACTAAGAACTTACACAAAAGAATTGATTCCTGTAATCAGCAGTGCTCCGTAAAGGTCTCCTATGATGGAGCAGTGCACAAGCTATCACTCTGGGTGGTACCGGGCGATGATCCCACGCTGCTCGGCAGGAGCTGGCTGGGAAAGATACGCTGGAACTGGGACGACGTCTGAGCGCTATTGCCCGCTGACGACACTTCGTGTGCCCAAGTCTTAAACAAATCTCCTTCGCTGTTTGAACCAGGCATCGGGAAATTCCAAGGAGCAAAAGTGCAGATCCACCTAATTCCGGGGGCGCGACCCATCCATCACAAGGCGAGAGCAGTACCGTACATGATGAGAGAAAGGGTAGAGATCGAGCTAGACCGGCTGCAAAGAAAGGGCATCATTTCCCCGATCGAGTTCAACGAGTGGGCCAGTCCTATTGTCCCAGTCCTCAAGTGAGATGGCACCGTCAGAATCTGTGGCGATTACAAAGTAACTATCAATCGTTTCTCCCTGCAGGACCAATACCCACTACCCACTACCCACTACCTCTTTGCAACACTGGTGGGAGGTAAGACGTTCATGAAGTTGGATCTGACTTCAACCTGCATGATGCAGGAACTGGAGGAATCATCGAAGACCTTCACCTGCATCAACACGCAAAAAAGGTCCTTTTGTTTATAACAGATGCCCATTTGGAATCCAATCGATGACGGCGATATTCCAGAGAAACAAGGAAAGTTTACTGAAGTCGGTCCCGCACACCGTGGTCTTCAGGACGACATCTTGATCACAGGTCGGAACACAGTCGAGCATCTGCAGAACCTGGAGGAGGTTCTTAGTCGATTCAACCACGTGGGGCTCAGGTTAAAACGTTCAAAGTGCGTTTTCCTGGCACCTGAAGTGGAGTTCCTGGGAAGGAGGATTGCGGCGGAAAGCATCACGCCCACCAACGCAAAGACGGAGGCAATCGAGAACGCACCGAGGCCACAGGACGTGACGGAGCTGCAGTCGTTTCTGGGACTCTTGAACTACTTTGGTAACTTCTTACCGGGTCTCAGCACACTGTTAGAACCACTACATGTCATACTACGAAATGGGGACGAATAGGTTTGGGGCAAAAGCTAAGAAAATGCCTTTGTAAAAGCGAAAAAATTGTTCTGCTCAAACAAATTGCTTGTGTTGTACGATCCATGTAAGCGTTTGGTACTAGCATGTGATGCATCGTCATATTGCGTCGGGTGTGTATTGCCACAAGCTAATGATGTCGGGAAACTGCAACCAGTTGCTTATGCATCCGGGAGTCTGTCTAAGGCTGAGAGAACCTACAGCATGATTGAGAAAGAAGCGTTAGCATGTGTCTATGGGGTAAAGAAAGTGCATGAATACCTGTTTAGGCTAAAATTCGAATTGGAAACTGATCATAAGCCACTTATATCCCTGTTCTCCGAGAGTAAAGGGATAAATACCAACGCATCGGCCCGCATCCAGAGATGGGCACTCACGTTGTCCGCATACAACTACGCCATCCGCCACAGGCCAGGCACAGAAAACTGCGCCGATGTTCTCAGTAGGCTGCCATTGCCCACCATGGAGGTGGAAATGGCGCAGCCCACAGATCTAGCCATGGTTATGGAAGCATTTGAGAGTGAGCAATCACCCGTCACTGCCCGGCAGATCAAAACCTGGACAAGCCAGGACCCCTTATTATCTCTAGTCAAAAGCTGTGTGCTTCACGGGAGCTGGTCCAGTGTCCCGGTGGAAATGCAGCAAGAGATAAAGCCGTTCCAGCGGCACAAAGATGAAATGTCTATACACTGCCTTCTGTGGGGCAATGGAGTAGTGGTCCCCAAGAAGGGCAGAGACACCTTCATCAATGACCTCCACAGTACCCACCCAGGCATCGTAATGATGAAAACAATAGCCAGAATCCACATGTGGTGGCCTGGTATCGATGCGGGCTTCGAGTCCTGCGTTCATAGATGTAATACATGCTCACAGTTGAGCAATGTACCCAGGGAGGCGCCGCTATGTTTACGGTCTTGGCCCTCCAAACCGTGGGGTCTAGGGTACACGTCGACTATGCAGGCCCGTTCTTGGGTAAAATGTTTCTTGTGGTTGTTGATGCGTACTCCAAGTGGATTGAATGTGAGGTAATGTCGGCTAGCACTACTGAAAGCCTGCGGGCTATGTTTGCCACACACGGCCTACCCAATGTCCTGGTGAACAACAACTGTCCATGTTTTACCAGTGCTGAGTTCAAAGAATTCATGACCTGCAACGGGATCAAACGTGTCACATCTGCCCCGTTTAAACCAGCGTCCAATGGTCAGGCAGAGAGAGCAGTGCAAACCATCAAGAATGGCTTGAAGAGGGTAACTGAAGGCTCACTGCAAACTCACCTATCCCGAGTCCTGCTTAGCTACCGCACGAGAATACACTCACTCACTGGGATCCCACCTGCTGAACTGCTCATGAAAAGAGCACTTAAGACAAGGCTCTCATTAGTTCACCCTGATTTACATTAACAGGTAGAGAGCAGGCGGCTTCAACAAAGTGCATACCATGATAGCGCAAATGTGTCACGTGAGATTGAAATCAATGATCCTGTAATTGTAGTAAATTATGGACAAGGTCCCAAGTGGCTTCCCGGCACTGTCGTGGCCAAAGAGGGGAGCAGGGTGTTTTGGGTCAAACTTTCAAATGGACTCATTCACCAGAAACACTTGGACCAAATCAAACTCAAATTCACGGACTATCCTGAGCAACCCACCTTGGACCCTACCTTTTGTGATCCCCCAACATACACACCAGTGGCAACCAGCACCACAGTTGACCACGAAGCAGAACCCATCATCCACAGCAGCCCTGCAGGGCCCAACACACCAGGCAGCCCAGCAAGGCCAGCTGCACAGCAGCCCAGCGAGGGCCCAACAAACGATTCAACAACACCAGCTTTTATACCGAGACGATCAACCAGGGCAAGAAGGGCCCCAGATCGACTCACATTATAAATAGTTACACTATTGACTTTGGGGGGGGGGGGGGGGGGAGTGTTGTTATATATGTGGACTTGTATATACTCTGTACAGCCACCAGAGGGCTCATCCCCTGAAGTCCCAAAGGATTCCATAATCCTTTGGGAGCACAGGTATTTAAGTAGGCTTCACAGGATGGAGAGGCACTCTGGAGACCTGCAATAAAAGACTAAGGTCACACTTTACTTTGGGCTCACAGTGTTCAATCTGACTCTTTCTCCATACACAACACCCTCATTGACCCTCCTGGTTACCTCCTCAAAATTCAATCAATTTAGTCAGACACGACCTTCCTTTGACAAATCCATGCTGACTGTCCTTGATTAATCCATGTCTTTCCAAATGATTTATCCTGTCCCTCAGGAATTTTTCCAATAATTTTCCCCTTTTTCTGCTTCACCTTACTCTCGAGTTCCTTTGTCATCCATGGAGCTCTGGCTTTGGTTGCCATCCCTTTCCCCTTTGTAGGAATAGACCTAGACTGTACCCGAACCATCTCTTTAAAGGCCATCCATTACTCAATTACATTTCTGTCTGCCAGTCTTTGACTGCAATTTACTTGAGCCAGATCCCTCCTCAATTTGCTGAAATTAGCTCTCCTCCAGTTAAGTATTTTTTAATTCTAGATTGCTCCTTGTCGTTCTCCACAACAAATCTAAACCTTGCGATACTATGATCACTATTCCAGAGTTGCTCCCGCACTGTGACATTTTCCACTTGACCCATTTCATTCCCCAGGACTAGATCCAGCAATGCCTCCTTTCTCGTTGGACAGAAATCATACTGATCAAGAATATACTGCTGAACACACTTCAAAAATTCCTCCCCCTTTCTGCCCTTAACATAATCACTGCCCCATTCAATATTGGGGTACTTAAAAGTCTCCCATCATCACTACTCTATAGTTATTTTAGTAATTTCCCTACCAATCTGCTCCTCTATATTCTTCCCACTATTTGGTGGCCTAAAAAAATATACCAAGTAGCATAATAGCTGGTGTATTTGGTGGGGGGGGGGGGCAATTGTTGCTTTCACAGTTACAAGAAAGGTTACATTCATCATGAATCTGATTTAAACTCCTGACAAGAAATGTTTGTTTTGACAAGCCAGCAGTTTGTAAATCTGGGTCAGAATGCTCACCAAGGAGGGTTCGTCCTCCTGGCTCTAAAATCTCTCGCAGAAAAAATAAATTTAATAAGTGCCACATTGACTAGTTTGATCCTGGATCAGGTCTAAATATTCTGGACATGCTTGAAAACGAATGCCAAAGGGTTTCATGAGGATACAAGATTAGCATAAAACATGATGCATATATCATGCAGTCAAGCAGGTTTTTCAGAGCTTGCGAATTTATCTTAGGCAAAACATTGATTGGCGTTTCTCTGGCCAGACAGAAGAACTGTTACATTTCAGACTTTCACAATCGTATGACCACTGGGGAAAGTTTTGCAGTTACATTAAATTGGAGTGGAAAATTCCATATGTTGGTTACACCCTTAATTAATGAATTAACAAGACAAGAATGGCACAGCACAACCGCTTTGTGAATCCACAAAATTACAGAGGATATTTTACTGCTTTTACATCAATTAAAAGTTACATTAAGATCTGGCACCAGGTGTTAGCCTACAAGAAACATAATTTTGGACATTCTTAAAAGTGTTATTTTATAGAGAAACTTACAAAAACAAGGAATCCTCGAGCATCAGGCTATAAATGTACCACAAGCGGTATCCCCAGAACCATGTTTGAACCGGACTTTGCCTAGTGCAGGTGCCTAAAGGATATCATTAACAAATCTATTGCACATCAGAGATTGACGGCTAATGCTGGGAGATGGGAGAGCAGGGCTGGTAGGAAATAGTTGGATGAGGGTGTGGGGGTGACGGGCGGGGGGAGATTCCTGCTACTCCAGTCAGAGTCGCTCGAGAGGAGAGCAGTAGAAAGGTATTTCCAGGCCAAAACTGGAGAATTACGTAGCTATAGATTGCTCACACTGTAGATCTTGCCATACTTATACTTAGATGATCCATCCATTTATTTTCAGGCATCTCTACCAAATCTTTAGTAAATCACTTGTCTCCATAATCAAAGCTATTTGTTTTTACATCCGAAAACATTTTGGATGTATTATACATACAAAATAAAATCCCAATTAGCTGCGATAATCAAGAGGCAGTTATATCCATCCATACCCAGTTGTATTAACTAATTTTCAATACTGGGTAGACTTTGTGGGACACATAACACTTTACAACCACTACAATTACCAACTTAATATAATACAGTCAAATGGTGCAACTGCTTGAAAACACTCAAACACTCAAAACGAACCAGCGAATTAATGGATATTTTGCAACTTTGGTCCACATGTTCTACACACTCTAATAAACCTCCCCATTCACAGTAATATGGTTACACACTAGTAAACACACTCATGAATTAGACTCGGATATAAAAAAAACTTCTGATAAGTGTTTGTGTGTGTAGCGGCAGAGATAGTGGATGCATTGGTTGTAATTTACCAAAATTCCCTGGATTCTGAGGAGGTCCCAGCAGAATGGAAAACTGCAAATGTAACTCCCCTATTTAAAAAAGTAGGCAGACAAAAAGCATGTAACTATAGACCAGTTAGCCTAACATCTGTGGTTGGGAAAATGTTGGCGTCAATTATTAAAGAAGCAGTAGCAGGACATTTGGAAAAGCATAAATCAGTCAGGCAAAGTCAGTATGGATTTATGAAGGGGAAGTCATGTTTTGACAAATTTGCTAGAATTCTTTGAGAATGTAACGAACCGGATGGATAAAGGAGAGATGGTGTATTTCGACTTCCAGAAGGCATTTGACAAGGTGCTGCACAAGATAAAAGTTCACGGGGTTGGGGGTAATATATTAGCATGGATTGAGGATTGGCTAACTAACAGAAAATAGAGAGTCATGATAAATGGTTCATTCTTGGGTTGGCAATCAGTAATTAGTGGGGTGCCGCAGGGATCAGTGCTGGGACCCCAACTATTTACAATCTATATTAAAGACTTGGATGAAGGGACCGAGTATAATGTAGCCAAGTTTGCTGACGATACAAAGATGGGAGGAAAAGCAATGTGTGAGGACACAAAAAAACCTGCAAAAGAACATAGACAGGCTAAGTGAGTGGGTAAAAATTTGGCAGATGGAGTATAATGTTGGAAAGTGTGAGATCATGCACTTTGGCAGAAAAGAAAGCGAAGAGCAAGTTAATGAGGCAGAAATCCCAGCCTCCTGGGCCCGTACGAAGTTTCTATGGACCCGGGAAGGCATCAGAAAAGCCCATTTTCAGCGCTTGACAGATCATCTGCAGATCGGGAACGAGAACATTTGCTTGGACAAGATTGCGGGATTTACGCATATCTTGCCCAGCAAATGTCCTCAAAATTCTTGCGTTCAAGGGAGAAATGGCGGCCATCATACCACCACCCATTGCCGGCGTGTCCTGCGATGGCGCCATTATTGGCTGGCAGCAGTGTGAAAATTATGTGGATTATGCAGATCGTGATGTCAGTGAATGTGCAATGCTCACTTGATGCCCAAACTGACATTTTCAACCGGTATGCATTAAGTGCGACCAGCTGAGAAAATATTGACAAGCAGGAAAGAGGCTCCAGCAATGTTATTTAAAGGGATCATCAGCAACTGCTTGCAGCTAACATGTTTCTTCAGTTTGAATGGCTCTATGAAACTTTCTGCAACTCCAGCAGCTTTCTAAACTTCTTTCTAGGTCCTAAGGTAACAGGAAGTAGGGTTGTTGCAAGTGAAGAATGTCTTCATTCTTATTTAAAAGCTTCTGCTAATAATACTTGCTCAGTCATGGAGGCTCCACTGGCCGTTCCACTCGTGCTTGAGTATCTTCGGGAGAGGGAGCGGAGGCAACGAAGAAGTGATGTGTGCAGAGGGAGGAGAAGGGCCAGGAAGGCTCTCAATAGGCAACCTAACCCACCTACAGTCTGCCGAGAGCAGTTCTCTTATATCCACTTAAGCGAAAAGCAGTTTATTAGGAGGTTCTGTTTCAGCAAGGAGGTGGTCACAGAACTCTGCCACCTTCTGAAACCAGACCAGCAGCCTGAGAGCAGGATGACCACGGCTCTCCCAGTAGCCCTCAAGGTCACCGCGGCCCTCAATTTCTTCACCAGAGGATCCTTCCAGTCTGTAGCAGGAGACAAAGCTAACATCTCACAGATCGCCGTCCATCGCTGCATCCCGGAAGTCACCGAGACCCTCTACACCAGGAGAAAGGACTACATTTTCTTCTCTCTGAGTAGAGAGAAGCAGGATGAGTGTGCATGTGGCTTTGCGAGGATAGCGGGGTTCCCCATGGTGCAGGGCACCATCGACTGCACCCACGTGGCTTTGTGGATGCCGCAGAACAATCCCTGAGATCTTCCGTACCTGCAAAGGTTACCAATCTCAGTGTTGTAGTGCAATCACACTCAGCGCTTCCTGATGGTCATTGCCCACTATCCTGGCAGCAGTCATGATGCCTTCATCCTGCATCAGTTCAGTGTGCCAACCATCTTTCAGCCACCACATCAAACCTGGGGGTGGATGCTCGGAGACTAGGGCAATCCGCTCTGCACCTGGCTCATAACACCCCTCCACAACCCCAAAACCCATGCCCAGTTGCAGCACTAAGACGTTGGGTCACTCCTGCCTGTGCTGCAATGGCAGCTGCAACATCGCCCATCACACAGTATCATGTCTGGGTCGACACGGTCTGTCTGGGAGTCTTCCCTCATTTCCAGCCTTGAAATCATGGGCTCCATGCTCTGTACAAAGCCCCGGCCAATGTTGGAGACGGATCCCTCCATGCTCCTCGACATTGCCACAAGGTGCTCTGGCAGGCTTGCCATTGCACTGAGCAATTCGGTGTGCATGCCCATCACGTATGAAGGCCACCTCATTGAGGTCCTCATCTGAGTCGTGTGCAGAACTCACCTGTGAACTTGCCCTCTAGGAAGCTGGCCCCTGAACTACCCTATATTCCCCTAGCCTTGCTACAGCAGATTCCGCATCTACACTAACTTCTACATTACGAGTTTTCTCTTCTTAGGCAGTCCCTCGGAGTCGAGGATGACTTACTTCAACACTAAAATGAGTTCTCAGGTGACTGATGAGTCCAATGCGGGACCTACAGTCTCTGTCACAGGTGGGGCAGACGGTGGTTGAAGGGAATGCGCAATGGTTTTGTGCAGTGTCAGTTTCTGTGAGTGACAAATGCGGTGATGCTGTGTCGTCGTCTTCTCTCCCCTCGCTCTCTTCCATCACCTCGGGGACTGGCTGGGCTGCTGCTTGGTTTTGATTAGCTGAAAGTAGAAAGGCACGAGTTGGGTTATGGTGACGGAAGTGGGTTGAAAAGCAAGTAATGCTGCATACAGCATCAGCAGCTTGTAAGTGAGAAGAGATTGTGGGATGAGGGGGAAGAAGGATGTGAGAAGAAGGATTAGGAATGAACGTACTGTTGTTGTCCCCAAGGGATTTAACCTTGCCCTTTGCAACGGCCTCTGTGACTTCCCATAAAATTATGTTGAGCACTCACTCCTCCAGTTATCTCAGGGCCCGTATACCAGCTGCTCCCGGCGATTATGCGTGACCTGGGCCTGCAACAGAAAGGAATGCGTGTGAGTGAGTGTGGTGATATGCCTGCCATTATTAAATGGTGGAGCAGGCTCAAGGGGCCAAACAGCCTATTCCTGCTCCATATTCTTATGTTCTTATTGTGAGGTGTGAGTGTTGATCGTTAGAGATTGTTGGTAGGCGAATGATGGGGGTGTGGTGCAGTGAGCAGTGTGTGAGGCTTACGATGAGGTGGAATATGGCATTTGCTGAAGCCTTCATTCACCTTGACCTGCCGTGTGAAGCCATTTAAACTTCTTTCGATATTGGATGGACCTGGGGACCACAGCACTGTCCATCACATAATCGGATATCTCCCACTACTGCCTTCTGGATGTATGGGCCGATGGCTTCCTACCGGCTTGTGGGAAGAGGATAGCCCACCTCTTCTCTAAGGCCACCACCAGTACCTCAGAGCTGCATCCGAGAAGCGACTTGTTCTCTTCCTGTGCTGAGGCTCAGCCATCTTTTTGTAGATGCTTGTGCTTCCAACTGGAGTTCCAAGTGGAATGACAATGAGATTCTGTTGCATCAATGCACCTCCCCTTTAAGTACTGGATAATGCCTAGACCAAACATGACTGGGAATTAGACTGTACCCGATATTGGCTCACTTGTTGAGCAGTAAACCAATAAGTAGCATTTTTTTAAGCGCTGAGATCAGCACTATAATCAATAAGCAATGGGCATATAAACAATGAGCAATGAGCATGAATTTTGCGAGCTACCTAGACCAGTTTGACCCGGTGCAGCTTAATAGCACCGGGCCGTGATTTTCGCCCGTTTTCTGGGCAATATCCAATTTCTAGGCATGTGACTCAAAAGAGAGATTATTATTCTGCTTTATCACTGTTGAATAAAATCTCCTATCGAGGAACAGTCTATCCACAACTGCACAATAAGCATGACAGAAAGCAATAGAAATCTATCCTGACTACACAAGCACGATAAACTGGAACATTCCACCTAAATTAGCACGAATACAAAGTGCAGTAACCAAGTATTTTTCAATCTGGCTGGCTCAGCGTGCTCATAGGCAATTGTATTCCCAGTGCAATTAACACATTTAGTTTAGCAAATTATAAACTAATCGTGTACAGCCTTCTTCAAAGTATTATGCACATGTAACTCCGGGTGGCAGAGCAAAACTAACAAGAGCATTATTAAAATCTGCTGAGGCAGTGGAAAAAACATTTTCAGTAATGCAGAATGGGTCTCGATACAGATAAAATCCTCAGAAGTAAATCCAACCCCTGGCAATAACTCCATAAGCCCCTAAACTTCGAGTGAATAGGAAAAAGCTGGCATGCAATTTCTGCAAGAATCATCTCCATTCCCAAGGTGGAGAAGAGCTGGGTCCTCATATCAAACATTTATTGCACTCCTTATTATTGTATCTCTAAAAAATGAAAGATATAATCAGTCCCACCAGGGCTGGCGCCAGAAAAAAGCCAACAGTAGAAAAATACAATGTGGCGTCGCTACCAATCAAAATAGGAGCTAAAAACAGAAAATGCTGGAAACACTCAGCAGACCAGGCAGCATCTGTGGAGAGCGAAACAGAGTTAATGGGGGGAAAATTGCGGTCGGAGGCCTCCATTCGCTGTGCAGCGTGCGGGAACATGTCCTCCAGATACATGTTTGTATCCTGGAATCACGTGGGCTTGGGCCACCAATCACTATCTAGTATTCTCTTTAATAATAATGGGAGCTCTGTTTTTATGAGCTCCCATTACTATCAATGAGAATACAACCTAAAACAAGAAACACAACACAATAAAGTAAAAACATCTTACATATTTAAAATTCATTGAAATTGAATTTAATTAAATGTTTTAGAAAATAAAATATTTTTTGGAATTTAAAAAAAATGTGTTTTAATAGGGTTAAAAATAAACTTACCTTAATGGACAGGGTTTTTAATCTAAAAATGAGTGACTGAATTTAATTTTTCTTTGTTTTAAAACTTTTATGCTGGTAAGAGTAGCTTATATGCCTGCTTTTGAGTTCAAAGGACATTTGCTGGGCAAGAGTTGGGCAAATAGTCTAATCTCTGCCCCGCGAATGTCCTTCCTGTGGGGATGCGTAGGATCTGTCAAAAGAACAGGCATTTGCAAGGCTTCACCGGGTGCGTGCGCACTTCGTACACACCCGGCAAGGCCGCAATTTTCAGCCCAATGTTTCAGATCGATGACCTTTCGCCAATATCAAAATAGGTCAACATTAACACAAAATGCATTATTCTTATGCTGAGGTAAAAATGTTCTTGTTTTTCAGTTGTTGCCCAAGCTGATAATTAGATGGGTAAATGAAAGGCGCCTGGATTCTCATCCTTGAAGTGGACGCTGCTGCAATAGGAAGAATGGGCCGAAAGGCCTCCCTCGGTGCTTTATCTTATGTTGATTATTTAAACTGAACTGAAAAATAACATTTTATCTGACATATGGGAATGGGAAAAGAGAACAGAACAGTGGGGGTATAAATATACAGCAAACAGGACAAGACCCAGCAGAAAACTGGCAACCACTACTGTCTTGTATGTAACCATTATACAACTGTAAACTTCATGTAACTGTAACCTTCATTTAACCACTGCACACTGTACATATATCCTAGAAATGCACACCTTGACCACAGGGGGTGAACTTGTGGGAGACACTCCTCACCTGGGCTTTCAGGTATTTAAAAGGGAGTCCCATGCAGGGTCATCACTCCTTGGTCCTGGGAATAAAGGTTAAGGTAGTGACTGTGTCTGCAGTACATGCCTCGTGTGATTTTGTAGCAAGGTGCAGGGACACCACATTTGGCGACGAGAAACGGGAATGACCGAACCACGAGGATGGCCACCAGTAGCACAGAGGAACGTTACTGTGTGGGTGAGGACTGGGACGATTTCGTGGAGAGACTCCAGCAGACCTTTGTCACGAAGGACTGGCTGGGAGCGACAGCGGCTGACAAGCGGAGGGCGCATCTACTGACCAGCTGCGGACCAAAGACATATGCGCTGATGAAAGACCTGCTCGCACCCGAGAAGCCGGCGGACAAGTCCTTCGAAGAGCTCAGCCAGCTGATCAATGAGCATCTCAAACTAGTGAGTAGCGTACACATGGCCCGGCACCAGTTCTACACACACCGGCGTCGGGAGGGACAAAACATCTCGGACTTCGTTGCGGACCTGCGGCACTTGGCCAGCCTCTGTAAGTTCACAGACGCCTGCAGGGGGGAGATGTTAAGGGATTTCTTCATTGAGGGCATTAGTCATGACGGGATTTTCAGGAAGCTCATAGAGACCAAGGACTTGACTTTAGAAAGGGCGGCGTTGATAGCTCAGACCTTCATGGCAGGGGAAGAGGAGACCAAGCTAATTTACGCGCGCAGCCCTGGTTCCAACGCGGCGATGGACCAGGGAGTTAACATGGTGAATGCGGCTCAGGACCCCGCAGGCAGGCAAGGGCATTTCGAAAGCGCCCAGGCAGCAACAGACTCTAGGGTGGGCCCGCAACAGGAACAATGGAAAGGGGATCAGCAATTCACGCCATCACGAGGAACAATGCGTCCCGCCATGGGACCATTGACACCCACCATCAGAGTGCTTAGAAACAAGCAAAGGGGCAATCAGAGAGGAATGTCTGGTAACAGTCCTTTTGTTAACAACAATCTCAGCTCATGTTGTAGGTGCAGGGGTAGACATACTGCAAAAAACTGCAGGTTCCAGCAATTTATCTGTATGAATTGTAACGTCAGTGGACATTGGCCAGAATGTGCAGAAAGGCCGTAGCGAGGCTAATCTATGAGATAGAGGAACCAGACGATGGGTCTGCAATGCAGGATGATGCTTGAGGTAAAACCATGGATGCTGAGGTGCAGCAAGTTCATGTGGCTGATGTCCATAGCTCATACACCAAAACGCCACCCATGATGATGAAAGTTTTATTGAATGGCATCCCGGTGCGCATGGAGCTGGACACAGGAGCCAGCCAGTCACTTATGAGCGCCCAACAATATGAGAGACTATGGCCACACAGAGCTAGCAGGCCCAAACTGGAACGCATTGACACGCAGCTACGGACGTACACCAAAGAGATCATCTCAGTGCTAGGCAGTGCAAACTTGGTGGTAACACATAATGGATCACAGAACCGGCTGCCACTCTGGATTGTCCCGGGAAATGGCCCCGCACTTTTGGGGTGGAGCTGACTAGCCAAGATGAACTGGAAATGGGGGGATGTGCACGCCATTTCATCTGTGGAGCGAAGTTCATGCTCACAGGTCCTACACAAATTCGGGTCACTGTTTCAACCCAGTGTTGGAACTTTCAAGGGCACCAAAGTAGTGATACGCATCACCCCGGACGCCAGACCAGTGCACCACAAAGCCAGAGCGGTGCCGTATGTGATGCGTGAGAAAATTGAAAGTGAATTGGACAGGCTGCTCAGAGAGGGCATAATTTCGCCCGTGGAATTCAGTGACTGGGCGAGCCCCATCATTCCTGTCCTTAAAGCGGATGGCTTGGTCAGCATTTGGTGAACCTGTGGAATTCTCTACCACAGAAAGTTGTTGAGGCCAATTCACTAAATATATTCAAAAAGGAGTTAGATGTAGTCCTTACTACTAGGGGGATCAAGGGG
Source organism: Pristiophorus japonicus (assembly GCF_044704955.1). Taxonomy (NCBI): domain Eukaryota; kingdom Metazoa; phylum Chordata; class Chondrichthyes; family Pristiophoridae; genus Pristiophorus; species Pristiophorus japonicus. The sequence goes on along the minus strand of NC_091977.1, from coordinate 217,818,594 downwards.
TATGGCGAGAAAGCAGGAATGGGGTACTGAAGTTGCATGTTCAGCCATGAACTCATTGAATGGCAGTGCAGGCTCGAAGGGCCGAATGAACTACTCCTGCACCTATTTTCTATCTTTCTATGTTTCTATTTGTGGCGACTACAAGGCCACCATCAACCGAGTGTCATGGCAGGACCAATACCTGCTCCCGAGAGCGGAGGACCTTTTTGCCACGCTGGCAGGTGGCAAGCTGTTCACTAATTTGGACCTCACTTCGGCCGACATGACTCAGGAACTGGCGGAAGAATCCAAGCTTCTGACCACCATCATGATGCACAAGGGATTATTTATCTACAACAAGTGTCCATTTGGCATTCGTTCGGCGGCTGCTATCTTTCAGAGGAACATGGAAAGCTTGCTCAAATCCATTCCTGGAACAATCGCATTCCAAGACAACATCCTAATAACGGGTTGAGACACCGAGGAACACCTCCAAAACCTGGGGGAGGTGCTGGACCGGGTAGGCTTGCGGCTGAAAAAGGCCAAGTGTGTGTTTTTGGCCTCAGAGGTCGAGTTTTTGGGCAGGAGGGTTGCCGCAGACGGGATCCAGACCAACGAATCTAAAACGGAGGCGATCCGTCGTGCGCCCAGGCCCGGCAACACATCGGAGTTGTTCCTGGGACTTCTGAACTATTTCGGGAACTTTCTGCCGAACTTAAGCACATTGTTGGAGCCGTTACACATGCTCCTGCCTAAAGGTTGTGAATGGTTTTGGGGGGACTGTCAAGAATGGGCTTTCAATAGGGCGAGGAACCTGCTTTGTTCTAACAAGCTGTTGACCTTGTGCGACCCCTGTAAAAACAGGTTTTAACGTGTGATGCATCATCCTACGGTGTTGGGTGCGTGTTGCAGCAGGGTAATGATGAAGGCCGACTCCAACCGGTGGCCTATGCCTCCAGTTCACTCTCCCAGGCAGAGCGTGGAAATGGCATGGTCGAAAAGGAAGCACTCGCTTGTGTCTACGGGGTGAAAAAGATGCACCAGTACCTTTTCAGTAGACGATTCGAGCTAGAAATGGACCACAAGCCGTTAACATCCCTGTTGTCCGACAGCAAGGCTGTCAATGCCAATGCGTCAGCTCGCATACAGCGATGGGCTCTCACGCTGGCTGCATATGACTACACCATACGGCACCGGCCAGGCACCGGAAATTGCGCTGACGCGCTCAGCAGGCTCCCACTGGCCACTATGGAGGGGGCGTCGGAGCAAAGCGCTGAGATGGTCATGGCCGTCGAGGCTTTTGACACCGCAGGCTCCCCCATCACAGCCCGCCAGATCAAAATCTGGACCAACAGAGACCCCCTTCTGTCCATGATAAAGAAACGTGTTCTGACTGGGGATTGGGCGCCCGTAAACGGAGCGTGTCCCGAGGAGGTCAGACCGTTTCAGACGGATGGATAAGCTCTCCATCCAAGCCGACTGCCTGCTATGGGGCAGCCGGGTAGTCATGCCCCAGAAAGGAAGGGAAGCATTCATCAGGGAACTCCACAGCAAGCATCCTGGCATCGTGCTAATGAAGGCCATTGCCCGGTCAAATGTATGGTGGCCGGGAATTGACTCAGACCTGGAACACTGGGTTCACAGGTGCACGACGTGCGCCCAGCTGGGCAATGCCCCCAGAGAGGCCCCACTCAGCCCGTGATCCTGGCCCACCAGGCCATGGTCACGTATTCACGTAGCCTACGCGGGCCCGTTCATGGGAAAAATGTTCCTGATTGTTGTCGATACATACTCGAAATGGATCGAGTGCATCGTATTAAACTCGTGCACGACATCCATCACTATGGAGAGTCTGCGTACGGTTTTCGTGACCCATGGCTTGCCGGACATTCTGGTCAGCGACAATGGCCCGTGCTTCACCAGCCATGAATTCCAGGAGTTTATGTCGGGTAATTGTATCAAACACGTCTGGACAGCGGCGTTCAAGCCAGCTTCCAATGGCCAGGCGGAACGTGCGGTCCAAGTCATAAAACAAGGCATGCTCTGTATCCAAGGACCCTTCCTTCAGTACCGCCTATCGCGCCTCCTGCTGGCCTATAAGTCCCGCCCATACTCGCTCACGGGAGTCCCGCCAGCGGAACTCCTCATGAAACGCACGCTTAAAACGCGGCTGTCCCTCATTCATCCAGCCCTGGCAGACATTGTTGAAGACAAGCGCCAGTCCCAAACCGTGTGCCATGATCGAAACTCAAGGGGGAGGTGTATAGAAATGGATGACCCGGTATTTGTTCTTAACCATGCTTTGGGACCCAAGTGGCTTGAGGGCACTGTAATTGACAAAGAGGGGAATAAGGTCATAGTGGTGAGACTCAAAAATGGGCAGATATGCTGCAAACACTTGGACCAAGTAAAGAAAAGGTTCAGCATAGACACTGAGGAAGAGCATGAGATGTCAACCACACCACTGCCAGTGGACAAGCAACAAGGACATTCATCAGCATGCACAGTCCCTGCGGCCAGCCCGGACAGGCCGGAATCACCTCAGGTGACAAAGACGCATGCCAAGGCTCAGCCACCAGAGTCCCAACTGCGGCGCTCAACGAGAGAGTGTCGACCACCTGAAAGACTTGACCTTTGACACAAAAAGACGTGAGGGGGGAGGTGATGTCATGTATATAACCATCATACAACTGTAACCTTCATGTAATTGTAACCTTCATGTAACCACTGCGCACTGTACATATATCCTAGAAATGGACACCTTGACCACAGGGGGTGAACTTGTGGGAGACATTCCTCACCTGGGCTTTCAGGTATTTAAAAGGTCCCACGCAGGGTCATCACTCCTTGGTCCTGGGAATAAAGGTTGTCACGTAGTGACTGTGTCTGCAGTACATGCCTCGTGTGATTTTGTAGCAAGGTGCAGGGACACCACAACTACAGTATTCAACCATCAGAACCACTGTTACTCAATATAGATAACTGCAGATTAATTTTCAATACTTTGTGTTTGAATTGTTGTTCTCAGGTTGTTGTAACTGAATAAAAGCTTTTAGCCGACCTTGTGACTGCCACAATTGTAACATTAAACTCTGAGATAAAACCCGATGATTCATTGAAACATTCCAAAGACATTCAAACATGTTTCACAATCAACGGAAGAAAGTGTAAAGAGATCCAGTCTGTGGGATTTCATTTCACCTGCAGTCAAGCACACACAAAGGCTTCTCCACGTTGCACTGAGAAACATTGGCCTTTTCACCAGCAAACAAAACATCAGGACTCCATCTTTTATTGCACCCCACTCTGTCACATTTTATCACACAAGTTATACTTTGGGAATTAGAAATGCTGCAAAAGTTCAAAAGGGTTGGTATATTCCCAAATGATAATGAGTAATTGCTCAGTCCTTACCCATATTTGATGACATAATTCCTCCTCTTCCCCCAACACTTCCCTTTGCCTTCCCCCCCCCCAGGTTTTATTAGGTCAAAGAAAGGTCTCCAGAAGCTCGGTGGTATAAATGTTGAATTCTGAGAAACAGTGGTTGCTGCTCCTATCTGAAATAATTCAAGTGTAAATAATCTCATTATTTCAATAATTGAATATATGGAAGGAAAGTAAACATTAATAGTACAGTAGTTGAATTAAACAAATATATAGAAACAGAGCGCCTCACATGAGCAGATTATTTGGGGTAATGTAATACGTAAAAAATAGGAGCAGGAGTAGGCCATCAGGCCCCTCGAGCTTGCTCCTCCATTTAATAAGATCATGGCTGATCTGATCATGGACTCAGCTCCACTTCCCAGCCCGCTCCCCATAACCCTTTATTCCCTTATCGCTCAGAAATCTGTCTATCTCCGCCTTAAATATATTCAATGATGCAGCCTTCACAGCTCTCTGGGGCAGAGAATTCCACAGATTTATGACTCTCAGAGAAGAAATTCCTCCTCATCTCAGTTCTAAATGGGCGACCCCTTATTCTTAAACTATACGCCCTAGTTCTAGATCCCACCCCCCCCATGAGTGGAAACATCCTCTCTGCATCTACGTTGTCGAGCCCCCTCAGTATCTTATATGTTTCACTAAGATCACCTCTCATTCTTCTAAACTCTAATGAGTAGAGGCCCAACCAGCTCATCCGTTCTTCATAAGTCAACCTCCTCATCTCCAGAATCAACCTAGTGAACCTTCTCTGAACTGTCTCCAATGCAAGTATATCCTTCCTTAAATAAGGAAACCAAAACTGCACGCATTATTCTAGGTGTGACCTTACCAATACCCTGTATAGTTGTAGCAGGACTTCCCTGCTTTTATACTCTATCCCCCTTGCAATAAAGGCCAACATTCCATTTGCCTTCCTGATTTAATGTCAGGCACTAAGTAATATAACTAAGCTGTTTTCATTAGAACAGAGGCGGGCAGGGAGCGATTTGATCGAGCCATTTCAACTTCTGAAGGAATGGAACAGGGTAGATAGAAACCGAAATGTTGGAGACACTCAGCAGGTTAGGCAAAGTCTGTGGAGTGAGAAATGGAGTTAGCGTTCAGGTCAATGACCTTTCGTCAGAACTGAAGAGGTTGACTTGGACTCTGGGTTACAGGACACAATTATAAAATTTGCAGAGGGCAAGAGACTTGGAAGTGTGATAAACAATGAGGAAGATAGTGTGGAATGGACGGACACATGACAGATTAAATTCAAAGCAGAAAAGTGCAAAGTGATACATCTTGGTACGAAAAATGAGGAGAGACCATACACACTAAATGGTACAATTTTAAAGGGGATGCAAGAACAGAGAGACCTGGGGGTGCTTGTGCATAAATCTTTGAAGATGGCAGGACAGGTTAACAAAGCATATAGGATTCTGGGCTTTATAGATAGAGGTATAGAGTACAAAAGCCAGGAATGTATGCTAAACCTACATAGAACACTAGTTCGCCCCAGCTGGCATATTGTGTCCAATTCTTGGGCACCACACTTTAGGAAAGGCGTGAAGACTTTGGAGAGGGTACAGAAGAGATTTACTGGAATGGTTCCAGGGATGAGGGATTAGAGTTACGTGGATAGACTGGAGAAGCTGGGGTTGTTCTCCTTGGAGCAGAGAATGCTAAGAGGAGATTGGATAGAGGTGTTTAAAATCATGAAGGAGTAAATGAAGAGAAACTGTTTCCAATGGCTGAAGAGTTGATAACAAGAGGGCACAGAATCAAGGTGACTGACAAAAGAACCAGAGGCGACATGAGAAAAACGTTATTTTACACAACGTGTTTTTAGGATTTGGAACACACTGCCTGATAGGATGGTGGATACAGATTCCATAGTAGCTTCCAAAAGAGAATTAGATAAATACTTGAAGATGAAAAAGATGTAGGGAAATGGAGTAAGAACAGGGGAAGGGACTAACTGGATTGCTCTTCGAAAGATCTGGCGCGACTTGACATGTTCAATGGCCTCCTTCTGTGCTGTGCTGTTCTATGATTCTATGATTTTAAGTTAGAGATTGAACAGTTTTTAAGCAGAGGCAGCGAAAGGGGAAGAAGGAGAAAGAACAAAAGGGAAGGTCTGTGATAGGGTGGAAGGTAGGAGAGATTAAATGACAAAAGGGACGATGATGCAAGGCAAAAGGCGGGTGGTAATGGGACAAGTAAAGAAACAAAAATGGGTCTAGAGGAGGTGTAAATGGTAACAGCAGAATCATTACCAGGACCTGTTGTCCATAAAAATGGGGGCACTGGTTATAATCTGAAATTGTTGAACACAATATTGAGTCCAAAAGGCTATAAAGTACCGAACTAAAAGATGAGGTACTGTTCCTCAAGCTTCATTGGAACAGTGTAAGAGGCCGAGGACAGAGAGGTCAGATTGGGATTGGGGTGGATAATTAAAATGACAAGTGATCTGAAATGAAGGGTCATGCTTGCGGACTGAAAGGAGGTGTTCTGATCTCTCTGTCCTCGTCCTCCGACAAAAGCAGGGGAGTAGGACTAGTTGGATAGCTCTTTCCAATTAATATGGGCCAAATGGCTTCCTATGTGCTATTTGATTCCATGATTGTATACATATTTGTATTTATAATAGAAACTCCTCGTAGAATGCAATGCTGAATAAACAGGTAAAATCAAATATCTGGGATTATTATGTCATTAAATAATCTTTCATTGGATCAAGTCTCAATTAAATAAATACTGTACAATAATTAAGTGAAAATGATTTATAAGTATATAATGTATGTGTGCACCGATTGTGCATATTTCAAAGTCTGTTAAATCCTCAATCTTCTCATTGAGTGCTTACATGTGACTCGTATAATTCTCCAGTGAGGGAAGAGCTTAATCCAAAGCAGGATAAGGAGATAATATGATTAGCATCTTACGTCTCTCTGTCTCAGACAAAACGTTTTGCACAGAGATGTTTTCCTGGGGTTCCCTGAGGCGGAGGGACTTAAAACTGTCTGAATAGACAATAATAAGGAACCATATAATTTCTCCATTTTACCCTATTACAGCATCAATCATTTCCTCCCAGGCATTAACATATTCGTTCTGAAACGTCTACAAACTGGCTACAAGAGTGAGTTCAACAGATTTGCTACCACTAAATTTTATCTAAAAAAACATCACATTATATGAGTCTACGGGCTAGAGTTTCCTCTCAAACTGCCCATTTACTGCCCGGCTTACCACCAGACCTTAATACTGCCCTGTAAAAGCAGGTCTTACTGGATCTTAAGTGGGCGGTATGGATTACAGATCTTTATAGTTCTCCACAGTTGGATGTATTTTTAAATGGACTGTAGTATTTTCTAGTGGTAGGCAATAATATAAATGGTCTAACAAAGCATTATTTACTCCATTAGACTCTCTCACTCACTAGTCTCACTCACATTAGTCTCACCCCCACCCCCAAGTCTTTTCCCCCCCGCCCAATCTCTCCCCTCCCAGTCTCTCCCCCCCTAGTCTAAATCACATTAGTCTCACTCAACCCCCAGTTTCTCCGCGCCACCCCCGCAGTCTCTCTCACCCACCCCCTCAGTCTCTCTCCCCTCCCTGTCTGTCTCCCCCCTACAATGATCTCCCCCACCACCACATCGATCTCTCTTACCCCTCTCCACACGATCTCACTCTCTCTCCCGCACCCCCCACAGAGATCTCATTCTCTTCCCAACCCCCCACAGCAATCTCACTCTCTTTCCCCCCCCGCAGCGATCTCACTCTTGCCCCCCCCCCCACCACCGATCTCACTCGCTCCCCCACCCACAGTGACCTCACTCTCCCCCACCCCACCCCCACAGCGATCTCACTCTCTCCCCCAACCCCACAGCTATCTCACTCTCCCCCCCCCCACCACAGCGATCTCACTCTCCCCCACCCCCACAGCGATCTCACTCTCCCCCATCCCCCCCCCACAGCGATCTCACTCTCACCCCCACCCCCACAGCGATCTCACTCTCCCCCACCCCCCCCTCACAGCGATCTCACTCTCTCCCCCACCCCCACAGCGATCTCACTCTCCCCCACCTGCCCCCCCCACAGCGATCTCACTCTCTCCCCCACTCCCACAGCGATCTCACTCTCCCCCACCCCCCGCCCCACAGCGATCTCACTCTCTCCCCCACCCCCACAGCGATCTCACTCTCCCCCACCCTCCCCCCAACAGCGATCTCACTCTCCCCCACCCCCCCCACAGCGATCTCACTCTCCCCCACCCTCCCCCCAACAGCGATCTCACTCTCCCCCACCCCCCCCACAGCGATCTCACTCTCCCCCACCCCCCGCCCCACAGCGATCTCACTCTCTCCCCCACCCCCACAGCGATCTCACTCTCCCCCACCCTCCCCCCAACAGCGATCTCACTCTCCCCCACCCCCCCAACAGCGATCTCACTCTCCCCCACCCCCCCCACAGCGATCTCACTCTCCCCCATCCCCCCCCCACAGCGATCTCACTCTCCCCCCCGCATAGCGATCTCACTCTCCCCCACCCCCACAGCGATCTCATTCTCCCCCCCCACAGCGATCTCACTCTCTCCCCCACCCCCACAGCGATCTCACTCTCCCCCACCTCCCCCCCACCACAGCGATCTCACTCTCCCCCACCCCAAAAACGATCTCACTCTCCCCCATCCCCCCCCCCCACAGCGATCTCACTCTCTCCCCCACCCCCACAGCGATCTCACTCTTCCCCATCCCCCCCACAGCGATCTCACTCTCCCCCCCACACAGCGATCTCACTCTCCCCCCCCCACAGCGATCTCACTCTCCCCCCCCCACAGCGATCTCACTCTCTCCCCCACCCCCACAGCGATCTCACTCTCCCCCATCCCCCCCCCCACAGCGATCTCACTCACCGCCCCCCCCACAGCAATCTCACTCTCCCCCACCAGCCCCCCCACAGCGATCTCACTCTCCCCCCCCCCACAGCGATCTCACTCTCTCCCCCACCCCCACAGCGATCTCACTCTCCCCCACCCCCCCCCACAGCGATCTCACTCTCCCCCATCCCCCCCCCCAACAGCGATCTCACTCTCCCCCACCCCCCCCCACAGCAATCTCACTCTCCCCCAACCTCCCCCCCCACAACGATCTCACTCTCCCCCACCGCCCCCCCACAGTGATCTCATTCTCCCCCACCCCCACAGCGATCTCACTCTCCCCCACCCCAAAAATGATCTCACTCTCCCCCATCCCACCCCCACAGCGATCTCACTCTCTCCCCCACCCCCACAGCGATCTCACTCTCTCCCCCACCCCCACAGCGATCTCACTCTCTCCCCCACCCCCACAGCGATCTCACTCTCTCCCCCACCCCCACAGCGATCTCACTCTCTCCCCCACCCCCACAGCGATCTCACTCTCTCCCCCACCCCCACAGCGATCTCACTCTCCCCCACCTCCCCCCCACCACAGCGATCTCACTCTCCCCCACCCCAAAAACGATCTCACTCTCCCCCATCCCCCCCCCCACAGCGATCTCACTCTCTCCCCCACCCCCACAGCGATCTCACTCTTCCCCATCCCCCCCCACAGCGATCTCACTCTCCCACACCCCACAGCGATCTCACTCTCTCCCCCACCCCCACAGCGATCTCACTCTCCCCCATCCCCCCCCACAGCGATCTCACTCTCTCCCCCACCCCCACAGCGATCTCACTCTCCCACACCCCACAGCGATCTCACTCTCCCCCACCACCCCCACAGCGATCTCACTCTCCCCCACCACCCCCGCACAGCGATCTCACTCTCCCCCACCCCCCCTCACAACGATCTCACTCTCCCCCACCCCCCCCCGTGATCTCACTCTCCCCCACCCCCCCCCCCCCCGCAGCGATCTCACTCTCTCCCCCCCACAGCGATCTCACTCTCCCCCACCCCCTCCCCCACAGCGATCTCACTCTCCCGCCCCCACAGCGATCTCACTCTCCCCCACCCCCCCCACAGTGATCTCACTCTCCCCCACCCCCACAGCGATCTCACTCTCCCCCACCCCCCCCCACAGCGATCTCACTCTCCCCCACCCCCCCCCCCCCACAGCGATCTCACTCTCCCCCACAGTGATCTCACTCTCCCCCACCCGCCCCCCCAGTGATCTCACTCTCCCCCACCACCCCCCCCCCACAGCGATCTCATTCTCCCCCCCCCCCCAATCAGAGCGATCTCACTCTCTCCCCCCGCTCCCCCCCCCCCCACAGTGATCTCACTCTCTCCCCCCCCCCCCTCCCCCCACAGTGATCTCACTCTCTCCCCCCCCGCTCCCCCCACAGTGATCTCAGGCCTGCAGTCTCTGACCTCTCGTCGGTGCCTCTTGGGAGGGGGGGGGGGGGGGGCGGATCTTGACAGCCGCGTGCGCGCAACTTGGGAGCCCAAGATTCCCGAGTCGATCGGCCTCCTCTGCCGCACACCGCCCGCTACCCTCCGCTCCCACACCGCTTTGCCGCCGCCGACATGGAGCAACCGAAAACCGCGGGAGCGCACACCAGCGCCATCCCAGCGGTTGAAAAAGACGCTGAAACATCGCCAAGGATCGGGCGGGGGTGATTTAAAAGGAAAATCCAGCCCGCATCATTAACGTGCAGTAGAGAAAGGGCAACGTGTCAGGTGGCAAAATAACATGTACACTGCAAGATAGCAATGCTGCTTAAAAGCATAATTTGTTTCGGCAAAATGCATTGCTCTCAAAGCACTTTATCAGACCATCACTGCCCACCTACTTTTACCTCCGCCCCTCCTCCCTCTCCTCTACTCTCCCTCTTTCCCCACGCTCTCTCTTCCCCAAGTCTCTCTCTCTTTCTTTCCCCCACCAACCCCCCCTCCCCTCGCCACCCAGTCTCTCGCTCTCTCTCCCCAGTCTCTCCCTCCCTCTCCCCAGTCTTTTTCTCCCTCTCCCCCAGTCTCTCTCTCTCTCCCCACCCGTCTCTCTTCCCGTCACCCCCAGTCTCTCTTCCCCCCCCCCCCACCCAGTCTCTCTTCCCCCCCACCCATTCTCTCTCCTCCCCAAACCAAGTCTGTCTCCCCCTTATCTCTCTCCCTCTCCCCACCCCCAATCTCCCTCCTCCCAATCTTTCTCTCTTTCCCCCCCCCCCCCGCAGTCTCTCCCTCCCCCCTCTCCCTCCCATGGTGGATCCCACATCCAGTTATAGATGGATCCCATACCCAGCAGAGATTGGTGGACAATGATCGAGTGGGATCCTAAAGCAATATCCCTCTCCGAGTTCAGGGTTTTGGCCAATCAATCTCCCCCTGCTGAGGTACAAACCTGGAACATTTCTGTCTAAGTGGTTCTGCTACTTCACTAAATAAACTGATGCAGGTGCAGGAGGGTGACGGCTGGAGCAGGAGGTCGACGACTATGAAGAGTGACGTTATCAAGATCCAGGTCAGTGATTGGAGCGTGGACAGATACAGCAGGAGCAGCAAGATCGGGGCGAAGAAGCGGCGAGAGACTATGGAGGGACGTGATCAGGGCCCAGGGGAGGCGCGAGTTCGGGGCCCAGGGGCAGCACGGACCAGCCCACACTGCGATATGTATGCGCACTAGGTCCATGCAGCAGAGTTGGTCTCCAGTTGTCTTGGGTAATCCTTGCCACTGGACCAAGACCTAGCTCTGTCAAGCCCGTGTGGTGGCTGGTGTCCTTCATTGAAACAGCTGTGAACTCATCCTTTTTTTGGCATGGAAGTAAGTCATCCTCATTTCGAGGGACCGCCTATGATGAAGTAAACATAGAAAACATAGAAAATAGGTGCAGGAATAGGCCATTCGGCCCTTCGAGCCTGCATCACCATTCAATATGATCATGGCTGATCATGCAACTTCAGTACCCCACTCCTGCTTTCTCTCCATACACCTTGATCCCTTTAGCCGTAATGGCCACATCTAACTCCGTTTTGAATATATCTAATGAACTGGCCTCAACAACTTTCTATCGTAGAGAATTCCACAGGTTCTCAATTCTCTGAGTGAAGAAGTTTCTCCTCATCTCGGTCCTAAATGGTTTACCCCTTTTTCCTTAGACTGTGACCCCTGGTTCTGACTTCCCCAACATCAGGAACATTCTTCCTGCATCTAACCTGTCCAATCCCGTCAGAATTTTATATGTTTCCATGAGATCCCCTCTCATTCTTCTAAATTCCAGTGAATATAAGCCTAGTCAATCCAGTCTTTCTTCATATGTCAGTCCTGCCATCCCGGGAATCAGTCTGCTGAACCTTCGCTGCACTCCCTCAATAGCAAGAATGTCCTTCTTCAGATTAGGAGACCAAAACTGTACACAATATTCAAGGTGTGGCCTTACCAAAGTTCTGTACAACTGCAGTAAGACCTCCCTGTTCCTATACTCAAATCCTCTCGCTATGAAGGCCAACATGCTATTTGCCTTCTTCACCACCTGCTGCACCTGCATGCCAACTTTCAATGACTGATGTACCATGACATCCAGGTCTCGTTGCACCTCCCCTTTTCCTAATCTGTCACCATTCAGATAATATTTTGCCTTCCTGTTTTTGCCACTAAAGTGGATAACCTCACATTTATCTACATTATACTGCATCTGCATGCATTTGCCCATTCACCTAATCTGTCCAAATCACCCTGCAGCCTCTTAGCATCCTCCTCACAGCTCACACTGCCACCCAGCTTATTGTCATCTGCAAACTTGGAGATATTACATTCAATTCCTTCGTCTAAATCATTAATGTATATTGTAAATAGCTGGGGTCCCAGCACTGAACCCTGCGGCACCCCACTAGTCACTACCTGCCATTCTGAAAAGCACCCGCTTATTCATACTCTTTGCTTCCTGTCTGCCAACCAGTTCTCTATCCATGTCAACACATTACCCCCAATACCATGTGTTTTAATTTTGTCCACTAATCTCTTGTGTGGGACCTTGTCAAAAGCCATTTGAAAGTCAAAATACACCACATCCACTGGTTCTCCCTTGTCCACTCTACTAGTTACATCCTCAAAAAATTCGAGAAGATTTGTGAAGCATGATTTCCCTTTCATAAATCCATGCTGACTTGGACCGATCCTGTCACTGCCTTCCAAATGCGCTGCCATTACATCTTTAATAATTGATTCCAACATTTTCCCCACTACCGATGTTCATCTGTTAGCAGAGCCCAAACTGCAGGTATAACAAGTGAACAAAAGTTTAAAAGTGAAACATAGGAGTGAAGGTAACTAGAATTACAAGTTATGAATTTTTACCCAATGCCAATCAATAGATAAAATGTGCAAAATCAGACTTTGCACAATGTTACATTGTCTGACTCCATGTTAAAGCATATACTGCCACCTAATGATAATATTCAGTACAACAACATCAGCTTGCATTTACACCGGTGGTATGAAATGCAGAGAAATCATCTAAAAGATCCATCAACTCACTATCAATTATACTTTAATACAATTTTTTTACATGCCACTAATGCAAATCATTTATTTTTTGCCAGAGAATTTTACAGTGAAATATTACAGTGAACCTTCTTTGCATATTAATTATAAATTGACAACAGTATCATCATCATCATAGGCAGTCCCTCGGCATCGAGGAAGACTTGCTTCCACTCTAAAAACACGTCCTTAGATGGCTGAACAGTCTGAGAACCACAATCCCTGTCACAGGTGGGACAAATAGTCGTTGAGAAAAAGGGTGGGTGGGACAGATTTGCCGCAGCTCTTTCCGCTGCCTGCGCTTGATTTCTGCATGCTCTCGGCGATGAGACTCGAGGTGCTCAACGCCCTCCTGCATGCATTTCCTCCACTTAGGAAGATCTTTGGCCAGGGACTCCCAGGTGTCAGTGGGGATGTTGCACTTTATCAGGGAGGCTTTGAGGGTGTCCTTGTAACGCTTACTCTGCCCACCTTTGGCTCGTTTGCCATGAAGGGGTTCCGAGTAGAGCGCTTGCTTTGGAAGTCTCGTGTCTGGCATACGAATGATGTGGCCTGCCCAGCGGAGCTGATCAAGTGTGGTCAGTGCTTCAATGCTGGGGATGATGGCCTGGTCGAGGATGCGAATGTTGCTGCGTCTGTCCTCCCAGGGGATTTGTAGAATCTTGCGGAGACAGCATTGGTAGTATTTCTCCAGCGACTTGAGATATCTACTGTTGAGGAGGAGACGGCGCGGTGAATTGGGAGGCCCATAAAGGCCCAACAGTCGGGGAGCGGTAAGTCATCGAGGAGGAGGCGCATGGTGAATTGCGAGGCCCATAAAGGGCCAACAGTCGGGGAGCGGCAGCATCGAGGATGAGGAGACGCGGTGAGTCGCGAGGCCTATAAAGGCGCAACAGTCGGGGAGCAGTGAGTTGTCGAGGAGGAGGCGGCAGTCGAGAAGGCCTATAAAGGCCCAACAGTCGGGGAATGGCAGCGTCGAGGAATGGCAGCGTCGAGGAGGAGGCGGTGCGGTGAGTCGGGAGGCCTATAAAGGCCCAACAATCGGGGAGCAGTGAGTTGTCGAGCAGAAGGTCAGCTGGTGTAGATAGAGAAGGCAAAAAAGTAGAAAGAAATCGAAGGGGGACGTCACAGCCAAGGGGATAAGTGATTGACTGGTGATTGTTGAGTAGTTTTTCTTCTTTTTCTTTTCCTTTATCAGTAGGAAACCTTTATCATTGTTGCCAAATTAAGTTAATATAAGGAGTAAGTCATGGCAGGAGAGCTCGGACACATGTCATGCTCCTCCTGTGCTATGTGGGAACTCAGGGACGCTTCCAGTGTCCCTGATGACTACATGTGCAGGAAGTGTATCCTGCTGCAGCACCTGACAAACTGCATTGCTGCACTGGAGCTGCGCATGGATTCACTCTGGAGCATCCGCGATGCTGAGGGTGTCATGAATAGCACGTTTAATGAGTTGGACACACCGCAGCTAAAGGTTACACAGGCAGATAGGGAATGGGTGACCAGCAGGAAGAGCAGTGGAAGGAAGGTAGTGCAGGGGTCCCCTGCGGTCATCCCCCTCCAAAACATATACACCGTTTTGGGTATTGTTGGTGGGGATGACTCATCAGGGGAGGGCAGCAGCTGCCAAGTTCATGGCACCATGGGTGGCTCTGTTGCACAGGAGGGCAGGGAAAAGAGTGGGAGAGCTAAAGTGGTCGGGGATTCTGTTGTAAGGGGAACAGATAGACATTTCTGCGGCTGCAATCGAGACTCCAGGATGGTATGTTGCCTCCCTGGTGCAAGGGTCAAGGATGTCTCGGAGCGGCTGCAGGACATTTTGGAGGGGGAGGGTGAACAGCCAGTTGTTGTGGTGCATATAGGTGCCAACGATATAGGTAAAAAACGGGATGAGGTCCTACAAGCTGAATTTGGGGAGCTAAGAGTTAAATTAAAAAGTAGGACCTCAAAGGTAGTAATCTCAGGATTGCTACCAGTGCCACGTGCTAGTCAGAGTAGGAATTTCAGGATAGCTAAGCTGAATACGTGCCTTGAGGAGTGGTGCAGAAGGGAGGGATTCAAATTCCTGGGACATTGGAACCGGTTCTGGGGGAGGTGGGACCACTACAAACTGGATGGTCTGCACTTGGGCAGGACCGGAACCAATGTCCTAGGGGAAGTGTTTGCTTGTGCTGTTGGGGAGGGGTTAAACTAATATGGCAGGAGGATGGGAACCTATGCAGGGAGACAGAGGGAAGTAGAATGTGGGCAGAAGCAAAAGATAGAAAGAA
The DNA here is from genome assembly GCF_044704955.1 of Pristiophorus japonicus. Classification (NCBI taxonomy): domain Eukaryota; kingdom Metazoa; phylum Chordata; class Chondrichthyes; family Pristiophoridae; genus Pristiophorus; species Pristiophorus japonicus. The sequence goes on along the minus strand of NC_091977.1, from coordinate 217,803,445 downwards.
GAAAAGTGAAAGTGGAGGGCAGAGAAACCCAAGGCAAAAATCAAAAAGGGCCAGATTACAGCAAAATTCTAAAAAGGCAAACCTGAAGGCTCTGTGCCTCAATGCGAGGAGTATTCGTAATAAGTTGGTTGAATTAACTGCGCAGGCAACAATTAACGAATGTGATAGAATTGGCATCACGGAGACATGGCTCCAGGGTGACCAAGGCTGCGAACTCAATATCCAGGGGTATTCAACATTCAGGAAGGATAGACAGAAAGGAAAATGAGATGGGGTAGCTATTGTGTTCCTAATACAGATGAAGCTGCACACAGGGAGGTGAAAGTAACAGTGACCTCAGTCTTTAATAAGACACTCCAGATTGAGGAACAGGTCTTAGGGGGTCGGCTTATATACAGTGCTCCCAAGGGATGCTGGGATCCCTTAGGACTTCAGGGGATGAGCTCCCTGGTAGCGAAAGATGGGAGTGCATGCTTTACAGATACACAACATCACTCCCCCGCCAAAGTCAAAGTGAAAACTATTTACAAGGTGAGGCAGTCGGGAGCCTTTCTTTCTCTGGTGGACCGCCTCGGTACAAATGTCTGCTCTGGTGTGTTGGCTGTGCCCTCGCTGGGCTGGCGTGTTGTTGGCCCTGCAGGGCTTCTAGGTGAGCCTGGCCTTGCTGGGCTGTTGGGCGTGATGGGTTCGATTTCCTGGTCTGACGTGGTGTCGTTGATCCTTTGGGTGTGTGTTGTGGGCTCGAAAAAGGTGGTGTCTGTTGTGGGTTGTTCAGGCAGTCAGTGAACCACAGCCTCGTTTGGTCCAGGTGCTTTCTGCAAATTTGTCCATTGTCTAGTTTGACTACAAACACCCTATTCCCTTCTTTAGCTATCACCGTTCCCGCGATCCACTTGGGACCATGTCCATAGTTTAGCACATACACAGGGTCATTCAGATCAATTTCCCGTGACACAGTGGCGCGACCATCGTTTACATTTTGTTGCTGCTGCCTGCTCTCTACCTGATCATGCAGGTTGGGGTGAACCAGCAAGAGTCTGGTTTTAAGTGTCCTTTTCATGAGTAGCTCACCCGGGGGCATCACTGTGAGCAAGTGGGGTCTCGTGCGGTAGCTGAGCAGTACTCGGGACAGGCGGGTTTGGAGTGAGCCTTCTGTGACTCGTTTAAGGCTCTGTTTGATGGTTTGTACTGCCCGCTCTGCCTGCCCATTGGAGGCTGGTTTAAACGGGGCCGAGGTGACATGTTTGATCCCATTGCGGATCATGAATTCTTTAAATTTGGCACTGGTGAAACATGGCCCGTTGTCACTGACCAGTATGTCAGGCAGGCTGTGGGTGGCAAATATGTCCCTCAGGCTTTCAATGGTGGCGATGGCGGTGCTTCCCAACATTATTTCACATTCAATCCATTTTGAAAAAGCATCCACCACCACCAGGAACATTTTACCGAGAAACGGGCCTGCATAGTCGAAATGGATCCTCGACCATGGTCTGGAGGGCCAGGACCACAAACTTAGTGGTGCTTCTCTGGGCACGTTGCTCAACTGAGCACACACAATGCATTGCCGTACACAGGACTCTTAAGTCAGAGTCAATACCGGGCCTCCACACGTGAGATCTGGCTATCGCTTTCATCATTACAATACCCGGGTGTGTGCTGTGGAGATCCGAGATGAACATCTCCCTGCCCTTTGTTGATAGCACTACGCGGTTACCCCACAACAGGCAGTCTGCCTGAATGGACAGCTCGTCCTTTCACCGCTGGAACGGTTTGATTGGCTCTTGCATTTCAACGGGGATGCTGGCCCAGCTCCCATGCAGTACACAGTTTTTTTACTAGGGACAGCAGAGGTTCTTGGCTGGTCCAAGTCCTAATCTGGCGGGCCGTGACAGGTGATTTATCATTTTCAAACGCCGCCATGACCATCAACAAGTCTGCAGGCTGCGCCACCATAAACAAGTTTGCAGGCTGCGCCATTTCCACCCCCTTGGTGGGCAATGGTAGCCGACTGAGAGCATCCGCACAGTTCTCGGTGCCTGGCCTGTGGCGGATGGTATAGTTATACGCTGATAGCGCATAATATGTCCTTACTATAAAGTATAAATGCACATGAGGCCCATACTTGAGAGAAGATCACTCTGTGACCAGTTACCTTTATTACCAAGACCTCAAGAGGCAGACGGTGGGTGGAGCTTCCCCTTTTAGACCGGAGAGTCCAGGTTAGGAGTGTCTCCCACAAGTTCGGCCCCTGTGGTCAGTGTTCTCAAGGTATACAACTTAGGTCAGCTTATACAGGGGTTACAATCACAGTTGAATATATGACATCACCTCCCCCCCAAAGTCTTATTGGGATCACAGGTTAAGTCTCTCTGGTGGTTTACGCTCCCTTGTAGAGCGCCTGAGTTGGGGATCCGGTTGTTGGGTGCTGGCCTGAGTGTCTGCTGTTTGCGGTGCCTCAGGCCTGTCTGGACTGCCCACAGTGACTGGGCTTTCCTCCACTTGGTTCTGGTGTTCGGTCACCTGTGGTGGAGTAAACTCTACATCGTGTTCTTCCTCTGCTTCTTCTATGGGGTTGCTGAACCTCCTTTTAGTTTGATCCACGTGTTTGCGGCAGATTTGTCCATTGGTAAGTATAACTACCAAAACCCTATTCCCCTCTTTGGCAATCACAGTGCCTGTAAGCCATTTGGGCCCTGCACCATAATTAAGGACAAAAATAGGGTCATTGACATCAATACATCATGCCCTCACATTCCTGTCATGGTAGTCACATTGTGACTGACGCCTGCTCTCAACAATTTTTTTCATAGTAGGGTGTATAAGCAATAACCTGGTTTTGAGCATCCTTTTCATGAGCAGCTCTGTGGGTGGAACCCCTGTGAGCGAGTATGGTCGGGATTTATTGGCCAACAGGAGGCGTGATAAGCGGCTTTGTAGGGAACCCCCTTGGATTCTGAGCATCCCCTGTTTGATTATCTGCATTGCTCGTTCCGCCTGGCCGTTTGAGGCCGGCTTGAACGGTGCCGTTTTGACATGGTTGATTCCATTGCCTGCCATGAAGCACTGGCCATTGTCGCTGACCAAGACATCCGGTAGACCATGGGTGGCGAACATTGCCCGTAGACTTTCTACCTTGGCAGAGGATGTGCTCGAATTTAAAATGGCACACTCAATCCATTTGGAGTAGGCGTGTACTACAACCAAAAACATTTTCCCCATGAAAGGACATGCGTAGTCCACATGGATGTGTGACCATGGCTTGGCGGGCCAGGACCAGAGGCTAAGGGGGGCTCTTCCCTGGGTGCGTTGCCCAGCTGAGCACACGTGTTGCACCTGTGAAGACAAAGTTCCAGGTCTGCATCTATCCCTGGCGACCAAACATGTGACCTGGCAATTGCCTTCATCATGACAATGCCCGGTTGCTCAATGTGATGTTCTCTGATAAACACCTCTCTGCCCTTCTGGGGCATGACTACTCGGCTTCCCCACAGTAGGCAATTGGCCTGAATAGAGAGTTCATCCTTGCGCCTATGAAATGGTTTAAACTCCTCAGGGCATGCCCCGTATGTGGCTGTCCAGTCCCCATTCAGGACACATTTCTTAACTAAAAGACAGTAGCGGGTCTTTATTTGTCCAGACTTTAATCTGACGGGCTGTCACAGGTGAGCCTTCGCTTTTGAAAGCTTCAACAGCCATGACCATCTCAGCATCATGCTCAGCTGCCCCCTCAGTGGTGGCTAGTGGTAGTCTGCTGAGTGCATCGGCGCAGTTTTCAGTGCCTGGTCTGTGCCGAATTGTGTAGTCATAGGCGGCTAACGTAAGTGCCCACCTCTGTATGCGGGGCGGTGCCTTCGCATTTATGCCTGGGACAGACTTCTGGAGGCATAAGCTATAGGCTGTAACTGACGATTGGCATTCATATGCTGCAACACACACCCGACCCCACAGGACGACGCATCACACGTTAAAGCTAGTTTCTTACACGGGTCATATAACATTAACAGTTTGCTAGAGCACACAATTTGTTATGCTCCATCAAAAGCCCTTTCCTAGCTGTCCCTCCAGAACCAATCACGATCTTTGCGTAGGAGCACGTGTAGCGGCTCTAACAGCGTGCTCAATTTGGGAAGAAAGTTGCCAAAATAGTTCAGGAACCCCAGGAACGAACGCAGCTCCGTCGTGTTACGGGGTCTGCGTGCTCTCTGGATCGCTTCCGTTTTGGATGCAGTAGGTCTGATCCCGTCTGCTGCTACCCTCCTCCCCAGGAATTCTACCTCTAGAGCTAAGAAGACGCACTACGCCTTTTTCAGTCGCAGCTCTACCCAGTCCAGTCTGCGTAGCACCTCCTCCAGGTTGTGGAGGTGTTCTTCAGTATCGTGACCCGTGATGAGGATGTCGTCTTGAAAAACCACCGTCCTTGGAATCGACTTGAGGCTTTCCATGTTTCGCTGAAAGATCGCGGCGGCCGAACGAATCCCGAACGGACATCTGTTATACTCAAACAACCCCTTGTGTTTCATGATGGTGGTCAGCTTCTTCGACTCACTCGCCAGCTCCTGGGTCATGTAAGCTGAGGTCAGATCCAATTTTGAAAAACGTTTGCCACCGGATAGCGTCACAAAGAGGTCCTCCGCTCTCAGTAGCGGGTACTGGTCTTGGAGTGACACACGATTGATGGTGGCCTTGTAATCGCCACATATCCTGATCGATCCATCTGCCTTGAGCACCGGCACGATCGGGCTCGACCAGTCACTGAATTCGACTGGTGAGATGATGCCTTCCCTCAGCAGGCGGTCCAATTCACATTCTATCTTTTCCCGCATCACGTACGGCACTGCTCTGGCCTTGTAGTGTACTGATCTGGAGTCTGGGTTTATGTGAATCACTACCTTGATCCCTATGAAAGTGTTGATGCCAGATTGAAATAATGAGTCAAATTTGTCCAGGACCTGTGAGCATGATACTTGCTCCACAGAAGAAATTGCATTGACATCGCCCCATTTCCAGTTCATGACAGCAAGCCAACTGCTCCCCAGTAGTGCGAGACCGTCCCCCGGGACAATCCAGAGTGGCAACCTGTTCTCCGAATCTTTGTGGATCACGACTACTGTGGCGCTGCCTAGCACCGGAATGATCTCCTTTGTATATGGCCGCAGCTGTGCGTCAATCGGCAATAATTTTGGCCTCCTGGCCTTGGACACCCACAACCTTTTGAACTGTTTGATACTTATCAGGGACTGGCTGGCTCCCGTGTCTAGCTCCATTAATACTGGGATGTCATTGAGGAGCACTTTCATCATTATCAGTGGCGTCCTAATATATGAACTGTATATGTGCTCCACATGAACTCGCTGAACTTCAGCTTCCAGCGATTTCCCTCAGTATTCATTTGGCCTCGTAGGACTTACATCGGGCCCATCCTCCTCGTACTTCAACCTGGCTGCAGGCTTCCTGCACATGCGCGCCAAGTGACCGCTGACGTTGCAGTTTCTGCAGGTATATTGCTGATTCCTGCAAGCTCTGGCTGGGTGTTTGCCTCAACACCTCCAGCATGAGCTGGAGGCCCCATTGTTGGAAACAAAAGGTCCATTACCAGTCGATCATCTCTGACTGTCTATGTAACTATCCTTAAGTGCACCATTAACAGGTGTTGATGGCCCCATTACTGGCCGCATTGTCCATTGCGATGGCATGAATCGCCATTCAGCTAGCCATTGTTTCTGTTGAATTCCCCCTTTGGGTTCGACTACATGCTGGGGCATGTCCGATTGCCCTTGTCTGCCGAGAGAACTGTGTGCTGTGTTAACAATGTTGACTCCCTGGTCGTTTGCCGCATTTGAGCCAAGATTTTTGCCATAAATCATTCTGGGCTCTTCCTCCTCTGAGATAATTGTCTGGGCTATCACAGCCGCCGCTTCCAAGGTCAAGTCTTTGGTCTCAATCAGTTTCCTGAAAACCCCAGCGTGCCCGTGCCCTCAATAAAAAAGTCTCGCAGCATCTCCACTCTGCATGCATCTGGGAACTTACATAGGCTCGCAGTCGCCTGAGATCTGCCATGAAGTCTGGAATGCTTTGCCCTTCTCGTCGCCGGTGCATGTAAAATCGGTGTCTCGCCATGTGCATGCTGCTCGCCGGTTTAAGGTATTCCCCGATCAACTTACTGAGCTCTTCGAACGTTCTGTCCGCCGGCTTCTCTGGCGCTAGAAGGTCCTTCATCAGGGAGTACATTCTGGACCCATAAACCGTCAGGAGCTGAGCCCTGCGTTTGTCGGCCGAATCCTGTCCCAACCATTCCTTAGTGACAAAACTTTGCCATAGTCTCTCAATAAAATCGTCCCAATCATCACCAACACAGTACCTCTCTTCTGTGCTGCTAGTAGCCATGTTCGCGTGGTTTAAATCCTAGTTTCTCGTCGCCAAAAATATGTCTTTACTATACAGTATAAATGCACACGAGGCTCATATTTGAGAAAAGATCACTCTGTGACCAGTTACCTTTATTACCAAGACCTCAAGAGGCAGGCAGTGGGTGGAGCTTCCCCTTTTATACCGGAAAGTCCAGGTTAGGAGTGTCTCCCACAAGTTCGCCCCCAGTGATCAGTGTTCTCAAGGTATACAACTTAGGTCAGCTTATACAGGGGTTACAATGACAGTTGAATACATGACAGCGCGAGTGCCCACCTTTGTATGCGGGCTGAGACATTAGTATTTATCCCCTTGTTTTCAGCGAACAGGGATGTGAGGGGCTTGTGATCGGTTTCCAGCTCAAATTTGAGGCCCAACAGGTACTGATGCATTTTCTTTACCCAGAACACACACGCTAATGTCTCTTTCTCGATTATGCTGTAGGCCCTCTCAGCCTTAGACAAGCTGCTGGAAGCGTAGGCGAAAGGTTGCAACTTCCCCGCAACGTTAGCTTGTTGTAATACACACCCGACTCCGTACGACGATGTGTAACATGCTAGCACAAGTCTTTTACACGGGTTATACAATACAAGCAGCTTGTTGGAGCATAAAATGTTTCTGGCTTTCTCAAAAGCAATTACTTGGTTTTTTTCTCCATACCCAGTTCTCACATTTGTGGAATAACACATGTAGGGGCTCTAAAAGGGTGCTTAACTCTAGTAGGAAGTTACCAAAATAGTTGAGGAGTCCCAGGAATGACCGCAGCTCCGTGACGTTCTGTGGCCTGGGCGCGTTCCTGATAGCCTCTGTCTTGGCGTCTGTGGGCCGAATGGCATCCGCCATGATCTTTCTCCCCAAAAACTCCACTTCTGTTGCCATGAAGACTCATTTCGACCTCTTCAGCCGCAGCCCTATGCGATCCAGTCGCTGGAGGACCTCCTCCAGGTTTTGTAGGTGCTCGACGGTGTCCCAACCCGTGACCAATATGTCATCCTGAAAGACCACCGTGTGTGAAACTGACTTGAGTAGGCTCTCCATGTTTCTCTGGAAGATCGCTGCAGCCGACCAAATTCCGAATGGGCATCTTCTGTAGATGAACAGTCCCTTGTGCGTGTTGATGCAGGTGAGGCCCTTCAAAGACTCCTCCAGCTCCTGCGTCATGTAGGTCGAAGTCAGGTCAAGCTTGGTGAATGTCTTGCCTCCTGCCAGCGTCTCAAATAGGCCGTCTGCCTTAGATAGCGGGTATTGGTCCTGTAGTGAGAAACGATTAATAGTTACTTTATAATCGCCGCAAATCCTGACCGTGCCATCACTTTTGAGTAATGGAACAATCGGGCTGGCCCACTCGCTGAATTCCACTGGGGAGATGATGCCCTCGCGTTGCAGCCTATCCAGCTCGATTTCCACTCTCTCCCTCATCATGTGAGGTACCGCTCACGCCTTGTGGTGAATGGGTCATGCCTCTGGGACCAAGTGGATCCGCACCTTCGCCCTGGAAAAGTTTCCAATGCCTGGCTCAAAAAGGGAAGGAAATTTGTTAAGAACCTGGGTACATGAAGCCTCATCGACATGTGATAGCGCTCAGATGTCATCCCAGTTCCAGCAGAATTTGCTCAGTCAGCTCCTTCCAAGCAGTGGGGCCATCGCCCGGGACAATCCAGAGTGGCAGTTCGTGCACCGTGCCCTCGTGGGTGAAATGGATCATGGCGCTGCCCAGGTCAGTGATAAGCTCTTTGGTGTACGTTCTCAGTTTCGTGTGGATGAGGCTCAGGGCTGGTCTGAATGCTTTGTTGCACCACAGTCTCTCAAACATCTTTTTACTCATGATGGATTGTCTAGCGCCAGTGTCCAGTTCCATGGCTACAGGTAAGCCATTCAATTTTACATTTAGCATTATAGGTGGACATTTTGTCGACAATGTGTGCACCCCATGTACTTCAGCATTTGCCTCCTCTCTCTCAGGCTCGAAATTGCTTTGATCCACCATGGACCGATCTTCCTCTGCCACGTGTTGGTTAGCAGGTTTTGCAGAGCTTGCAAGCTCATTGGAGGTGCCCCATTGTTCCACAGCTCTTGCAAACATACCCTTTGAAGTGGCATGAATAGGCTGAATGGAAGTCTCCATAATGCCAACAAGGTGTGAATTGCCTTGCATTCATCCTTTGTTGTGGATTCTGAGTCATCTGGGTCACCTGAGGCCTGCTGGCAGTTGCAGACTCGGAGTTTCTGCCCTGTACATTTCTGCTCGCAAACACAGTTTCAGTTAATTTATGAACATTGTGTGCTGAGAGATTTGTTTGGTGTTATCACTGGTGGACATAAACACCTGTGCTATCGCAATGGTCTTACTGAGGGTCGGTGTCTCTACAGTCAAAAGTTTTCATAGGATGGTCTCGTGGCCAATGCCCAGTACAAAAAAAGTCTCTGAGCATTTGCTCCAGGTAGCCATCAAATTGTCCTGCAAGTCGCCTTAGCTCGGCGACGTAGCTCCCCACTTCCTGACTTTCTGATCGCTGGCACATGTAGAACCGATACCTCACCATCAGCATGCTCTCCCTCGGGTTAAGATGCTCCCGAACCAGTGTACACAGCTCTTCATATGACTTATCTGTGGGTTTCACCAGAGCCAGAAGATTCTTCATGAGACTATAGGTCGGTGCCCCGCAGACTATGAGGAGGACCGCTCTCCTTTTTGCAGCGCTTCCTTCTCCGTCCAGCTCATTGGCTACAATGTACTGGTCTAGCCGTTCGACATAGGCTTCCCAGTCATCACCCTCCGAAACTTCTCCAAGATGCCCACAGTTTGCTGCATCTCTGCATTGGATTCGTATTCTCGTTGCCAGTTATTGCGTTCCTAACACAGATGATGCTGCACACAGGGAGGTTAAAGTAACAGTGACCTCAGTCTTTAATAAGACACTCCAGAGTGAGGAACAGGCCTTAGGGGCCGGCTTATATACAGTGCTCCCAAGGGATGCTGGGATCCCTTGGGACTTCAGGGGATGAGCTCCCTGGTGGCGGAAAATGGGAGTGCATGCTTTACAGATACACAACACTAGCGTTGCTGGTTAAAGAGGAAATGAACGCAATCGTACGGAAGGACGTTAGCTTGGAGGATGTGGAATCTGTATAGGTGGAGCTGCGGAATACCAAAGGGCAGAAAACACGAGTGGGAGTTGTGTACAGACCATCAAACAGTAGTAGTGACGTTGGGGACAGCATCAAACAAGAAATTAGTGGTGCGTGCAATAAAGGTACAGCAGTTATCATGAGCGACTTTAACCTACATATAGATTGGGCTAACCAAACTGGTAGCAATACGGTGGAGCAGGATTTCCTGGAGTGTATTAGAGATGGTTTTCTTGACCAATATGTCGAGGAACCAACTAGAGGGCTGGCCATCCTAGACTGGGTGATTTGTGCTGAGAAAGGATCATTTGTGCTTAGCAATCTTGTTGTGCGAGGCCCCTTGGGGAAGAGTGACCGTAATATGGCAAAATTCTTTATTAAGGTGGAGAGTGACACAGTTAATTCAGAGACTAGGATCCTGAACTTAAGGAAAGGTAACTTCGATGGTATGAGACATGAATTGGCTAGAATAGACTGGCGAATGATACTTAAAGGGTTGACGGTGGATAGACAATGGCAAACATTTAAAGATCACATGGATGAACTTCAACAATTGTACATCCCTGTCTGGATTAAAAATAAAACAGGGAAGGTGGCTCAACCATGGCTAACAAGGGAAATTAAGGATAGTGTTAAATCCAAGGAAGAGGCATATAAATTGGCCAGAAAAAGCAGCAAACCTGAGGACGGAGAAATTTAGAATTCAGCAGAGGAGCACAAAGGGTTTAATTAGAAGGGGGAAAATAGAGTACGAGAGGAAGCTTGCTGGGAACATAAAAACTGACTGCAAAAGCTTTTATAGATATGTGAAGTGAAAAAGATTAGTGAAGACAAACGTAGGTCCCTTGCAGTCAGAATCAGGTGAATTTATAATGGGGAACAAAGAAATGGCAGACCAGTTAAACACATACTTTGGTTCTGTCTTCACGAAGGAGGACACAAATAACCTTCCGGAAATACTCGGGGACTGAGGGTCTAGTGCAAAGGAGGAACTGAAGGAAATCCTTATTAGGCAGGAAATTGTGTTAGGGAAATTGGTGGGATTGAAGGCCGATAAATCCCCAGGGCCTGATAGTCTGCATCCCAGAGTACTTAAAGAAGTGGCCCTAAAATTAGTGGATGCATTGGTGATCATTTTCCAACAGTCTATCGACTCTGGATTAAGTCCTCTGGACTGGAGGGTAGCTAATGTAACACCACTTTTTAGCAAAGGAGGGAGAGAGAAAATGGGTAATTATAGACCGGTTAGCCTGACATCAGTAGTGGGGAATATGTTGGAATCAATTATTAATGATGAAATAGCAGCGCATTTGGAAAGCAGTGACAGGATCGGTCCAAGTCAGCATGGATTTATGAAAGGGAAATCATGCTTGACAAATCTTCTAGAATGTTTTGAGGATGTAATTAGTAGAGTGGACAAGGGGGAACCAGTGGATGTGGTGTATTTGGACTTTCAAAACGCTTTTGACAAGGTCCCACACAAGAGATTAGTGTGCAAAATTAAAGCACATGGTATTGGGGGTAATGTACTGACGTGGATAGAGAACTGGTTGGCAGACAGGAAGCAGAGAGTCGGGATGAACGGGTCTTTTTCAGAATCGCAGGCAGTGACTAGTGGGGTACCGCAGGGCTCAGTGCTGGGACCCAGCTATTTACAATATACATCAAGGATTTAGATGAAGGAATTGAGTATAATATTTCCAAGTTTGCAGATGACACTAAGCTGGGTGGCAGTGTGAGTTATGAGGAGGATGCTAAGAGGCTGCAGGGTGATTTGGACAGGTTAGGTGAGTGGGCAAATGTAGGGCAGATGCAGTATAATGTGGATAAATGTGCGATTATTCACTTTGGTGGCAGGCAGAATATTATGTGAATGGCGGCAGATTAGGAAAAGGGGAGATGCAACGAGACCTGGGTGTCATGGTACATCAGTCATTGAAAGTTGGCATGCAGGTACAGCAGGCGTTGAAGAAGGCAAATGGTATGTTGGCCTTCATAGCTAGGGGATTTGAGTATCGGAGCAGGGAGGTCTTACTGCAGTTGTACAGGGCCTTGGTGAGGCCTCACCTGGAATATTGTGTTCAGTTTTGGTCTCCTAATCTGAGGAAGGACGTTCTTGCTATTGAGGGAGTGCAGCGAAGGTTCACCAGACTGATTCCTGGGATGGCAGGACTGACATATGAGGAGAGACTGGATCGACTGGGTCTGTATTCAGTGGAGTTTAGAAGGATGAGAGGGGATCTCATAGAAACACATAAAATTCTGACGGGAGTGGACAGGTTAGATGCAGGTAGAATGTTCCCGATGTTGGGGAATTCGAGAACCAGGGGACACAGTCCAAGGATAAGGGGTAAGCCATTTAGGACTGAGATGAGGAGAAACTTCTTCACTCAGAGAGTTGTTAACATGTGGAATTCTCTACTGCAGAGAGTTGTTGATGCCAGTTCATTGGATATATTCAAGAGGGTGTTAGATATGGCCCTTATGGCTAAAGGGATCAAGAGGTATGGAGAGAAAGTAGGAAAGGGATACTGAGGTGAATGATCAGCCATAATTTTAATGAATGCTGGTGCAGGCTCGAAGGGCTGAATGGTGTACTCCTGCACCTATTTTCTATGTTTCTATGTTTTTACATGGTCCATATCTCTGAGCAAAAAAGGAGGGCGGGTATTACTAAAGCCCTGTAGACAATGAACTTGGTGACAGATTTGAGGGCTTGGTCTTCAAACAGTCTTTTCCTCAGATGGCCGAAGGCTGCACTAGCGCACTGGAGGTGGTGTTGAATCTCGTCATCTATGTCTGCTCTTGTTGATAAGATGGGAAATGGTCCACGTTGTCCAGGGTCGCGCCATGGATCTTGATGACTGGGGGGCAGTGCTATGCGGCGAGGACCTTTGTCTTATGGATGTTTAGCTTAAGGCCAATGCTTTCGTATGCCTCAGTAAATACGTTGACTATGACTTGGAGGGCAGCTTCTGTATGTGCGCAGACGCAATCGTCATCCGCGTATTGTAGCTCGACGACAGAGGTTGGTGTGTTCTCAGACCTCGCCTGGAGACGACGAAGGTTGAACAGGTTCCCACTGGTTCTGTAGTTTAGTTCCACTCCAGCGGGAAGCTTGTTGACTGTGAGGTGGAGCATGGCAGTGAGGAAGATTGAGACAAGGATTGGGGTGATGACGCAGCCCTGTTTGACCCCGGTCCAAATGTGGCTTGGGTCTGTAATGGATCCGTTGATAAGGATCATGGCCTGCATGTTGTTGTGGAGCAAGCGGAGGATGGTGACGAACTTTAGGGGGCATCCGAAACGGAGGAGACACTCCATAGACCCTCGCGAGTTGACAGTGTCAAAAACCTTTCTAAGGTCCAAGAAGGCCATGTACAAGGGCTGGAGCTGTTCCCTGCATTTTTCTTGCAGCTGTTGTGCTGTAAAAATCATGTCCGTTTTGACTCCGGGAGGAATACACCATAGAAATGATCAGCTTTCATATTCCTCTAAGGATTCCCCTAAACCTAGGGATTGGGGAACATCTGTCAGTGAATGTTTAGAATAATAGCCGTTTGGAAAGGTGATAGAGGTGTAATTTTCTCAATTGGTGTAAGGCACACACAGCAATTATTTTATGCTGTGTAGAAGTGCAGATAATTTGCTTTTAAGATTATGATGGGAGAAAATTGATGCAAATGATATCGGAACTACTCTCTCCAGCTCCCTCATTAATTCACTCTGAAACTCTCAACTCCCTCTCCTCTGACTATTCGCCCAGTACTTGCTGACATAGATTGGCTCCCTGTCATCCAAAGTACTGAATATAAATCCTTATTCTCGCCTTCAAATTTCTCACAAGGTCTAGCCCCACACTAGCTCTGCCCCGCCCCGATGCTGGCCTTAGTGTCCAGCTCCTTCCCCCTTTCACCCTATTGATGGTAAAGCCTTCAGCTACCTTGGCCCTGCTCTCAAGAACGCTCTCCCTAACCCCCTCCACTTCTCTTCTTCCCTACCTGAAAAACAAGCATTCCCAAAACCCATCTTTTCAACTAAGCTTTCGGGTATTCTTCTAAATCGCAATCATGCCTCTGTCCATTTCTTTATGTATTTTTGTCTCCCTTGTGTTAAATACTTTTGCACATTTTCTATATTGAAGGATGTGTACAAGGGTAAATTATTCTTCCAAGAAGTTAGAAATAAATCCAGACAGAACTTTTAAAGGGCAATAGGTCTTATGGACTTCTTGATCACCTGTTGAGCTGCCTCTGCTACATATTCCCTTCCCCACCAATCCAATCCTCTCCCAGGTCCTCCTGCCCTCACCATTAATCCCCATTTCTTCCAGTTTCTCTCCCATCATGCGCTCTAGCAGTTTATCTCCACCTCCTGCTCCCTCAAACCCATTCCCACTAAACTGCTGACCATCCAACTTCCCTTCCTGACTCCTATGCTAGGTGAAATCTTAAACAGTTCGCTCTCCTCAGGTATTTTTCCCCTGCCTTTCAAACTCCCATCATCACCTCCCTCCTCAAAACACCAATCCTTAGCCCCTCTGTCCTTTGAAAACTACCACCCTGTCTCCAACCTCACTTCGTCTCCAAAATCCTTGAACATGTCATTGTCTCCCAAATCCATGTCCCTCTCTCCTGCAACTCCCGGTTGTAATCCCTCCGATCAGGCATCTGGCCCTCCCACAACACTGAAATGGCCTTAACCATAGTTCTGAATTACTTCCTTTGTGGCTGTGGTGCATTATACCTCCTTGATAGCTCTGCAAGTTTGACACAATTCATCACACCATCCTCCTCTAATGCCTCTCCTCAGTTATCCTGCTCAGTGAGAGTGCCCTTCTTAATTTCCACTCTTATCCATTCAACCGTAGTGAGACCATCTCCAGCAATGGCTTCTCTTCTCAGCCCCGCACCATTACCTCTGAAGTCCCCCATAGATCTCTCCTTGGACACTTTCTCATCCGCGTGCTGCTCCTGGGCGCATCATCATGGAGCCGTATATGCTAATGTCTCATAGCTCAATCTCTGCGCCAGCAGTCGTGACCACCCTGTTATCAGACTACTTGTCCAACTTCCAATCTTGGATGAACTGCAATTTCCTCCCATTAAACACTGGGAAAACTTAAGACATTGCCTTTGGCCTCTGCCACAAACTCCGCGCCCTCGCCACCGACTCCACCTCCCTCCCCAGGCATCGTCTCAATCTGAACCAGACTGCTCAGAATCCCAATCAACCCCAAGCTGAACCTCCAACTCATACCCTCTCTATTACAAAGACTTCCTACTTTCACCACACCCACCTCTACCATCTGCTGCTGAAACCTTCATCCAAGCCATTGTCACCTCCAGACTTGACTATTCCAATATGCTCCTGGGCAAACTCAGATTCCTCCACTCACTGCTCATCCAAACTCTGCCCATATGCTATCCCACACCGTTTCATTTGCCAATGACACTTGTCCGTGCTGAACTATATTGGCTCCCAGTCCCCAATGCCTCAAAATTTAAAATTCTTATCCTCAAATCCATTCATGGCCTCGCCTCTCCTTGTCTCACTTACCTCCTCCAGCACTACATCCCCCACACTGAAACAACTATCTATCTATTCCCATTCCCCTATCCTTTAAAAATGTTGCTTTAAAATGAAGAGTGGATGAATACTGTTTCTGGGCATTGTACAAAAAAATTCCTCTAACCTCATTGTTCTTTTGGTGACGATTTTAAATTGACGCCCTCCAGTTACCGACTGACTGACCAGTGCAAATATCAAAACCCCTCATATTCCCAACAAAATAGCAGATCATTTATCATTCTTTAGTCAAATGAAAAGAGCTGCAATTTCTCCGGTACCTCCTTTTAACTGTAGCCTATTATCCACATTTCAAGAGCAAATCCATTGTATTAAGGAGAGAGCTTTCCCTCAATGTTCTTTATATAATAGAATCATAATCCCTTTACAAAGAATAGGTTTAATGACCCCCCCCCCTCCCCCACCCCGCATCTTGAGTCGTCGGTAGTTGGGACTGGGGTCTGTCAAAAAGAGATCTGATACAAAGTAATGCAAGTTAATATTGTCATGTGACTATTCAAAAGAATGCAAGATTATTACAATAAATTCAGGGAACACTTTGCATTGTACAGATTGAACCTCTCTTATCCGGGACTCCCTTAACCAGCACCACCCCCGGCCGCCGGGTGGCACATGCACCGGTCAAAATCCTTCCTTTCTTACTGACTCCCGCGATTGTGATGATCTATTTTTCTAAATGATTATCAGAACATACTCGATCCATGCTAATACATTTCCTCTGACTCCGCGTACCTTTATCTTCTGCAGTAACCTTTTGTGTGGCACCTTATCGAATGCCTTTTGGAAATCTAAATACACCACATCCATTGGTACACCTCTATCCACCATGCTCGTTATATCCTCAAAGAATTCCATTATATTAGTTACACATGATTTTCCCTTCATGAATCCATGTTGCATCTGCTTGATTGCACTATTCCTATCTAGATGTCCCGCAATTTCTTCCTTAATGATAGCTACAAGCATTTTCCCCACTACAGATGTTAAACTAACCGGCCTATAGTTACCTGCCTTTTGTCTGCCCCATTTTTTAAACAGAGGCATTACATTAGCTGCTTTCCAATCCGATGGCACCTCCCCAGAGTCCAGAGAATTTTGATAGATTATAACGAATGCATCTGCTATAACTTCCGCCATCTCTTTTAATACCCTGGGATGCATTTCATCAGGACCAGGGGACTTGTCTACCTTGAGTCCCATTAGCCTGTCCAGCACTACCCCCCTAGTGATAGTGATTGTCTCAAGGTCCTCCCTTCCCACATTCCCATGACCAGCAATTTTTGGCATGGTTTTTGTGTCTTCCACTGTGAAGACCGAAGCAAAATAATTGTTTAAGGTCTCAGCCCTTTCCACATTTCCCATTATTAAATCCCCTTTCTCATCTTCTAAGGGACCAACATTTACTTTAGTCACTCTTTTCCATTTTATATAATCGGTAAAAGCTTTTACTATCTGTTTTTATGTTTTGCGCAAGTTTACATTCGTAATCTATCTTCCCCTTCTTTATTGCTTTCTTAGTCATTCTTTGCTGTCGTTTAAAATTTTCCCAATCTTCTAGTTTCCCATTAACCTTGGCCACCTTATACGCATTGGTTTTTAATTTGATACTCTCCTTTATTTCCTTGGTTATCCACGGCTGGGTATCTCTTCTCTTACCGCCCTTTTTCACTGGAATATATTTTTGTTGAGCACTATGAAAGAGCTCCTTAAAAGTCCTCCACTGTTCCTCAATTGTGCCACTGTTTAGTCTGTGCTCCCAGTCTACTTTAGCCAACTCTGCCCTCATCCCACTGTAGTCCCCTTTGTTTAAGCATAGTACGCTCATTTGAGACACTGCTTCCTCACCCTAATAAAGGCAAGTATTCCATATGCCTTCTTAACCACCTTATCTACCTGGCCTGCTACCTTCACGGATCTGTGGACATGCACTCCAAGGTCCCTTTATTCCTCTACACTTCTCAGTGTCCTACCATTTAATGTATATTCCCTTGCCTTGTTAGACCTCCCCAAATGCATTACCTCACACTTATCTGGATTGAATTCTATTTGCCATTGTTCTGCTACCTCACCAGTACATTGATATCTTCCTGTAGTCCGCAGCTTTCTTCTTCATTGTCAACCATACAGCCTATTTTAGTGTCATCTGCAAACTTCTTAATCATACCCGCAGCATTCAAGTCCAAGTCATTGACATATACCACAAAAAGCAAGGGACCCAGCACTGAGCCCTGTGGAACCCCAGTGGATACAGCCTTTCAGTCACAAAAACACCCATCAACCATTACCCTTTGTTTCCTGTCTCTGAGCCAATTTTGGATCCAACTTGCCACTTTGTTCTGGATCCCATGGGCTTTTACTTTCATGACGAGTCTGCCATGTGGGACCTTATCAAAAGCTTTACAAAAATCCATATACACTACAAGCTTTGCAAAAATCTATATACACTACATCATATGCACTGCTCTCAAGGACCCTCCTGGTTACCTTCTCGAAAAAGTCAATTAAGTTAGTCAGACACGACCTTTCTTTAAAAAAATCCATGATGACTGTCCTTGATTAATCCATGTCTTTCCAAATGAAGATTTATCCTGTCCCTCACGATTTTTTCCAATAATTTTTCCACCACTGAGGTTAGGCTGACTGGCCTGTAATTACTCGGTCTATCCCTTTCTCCCTTTTTAAACAAAGGTACACCGTTAGCAGTCCTCCAATCCTCTGGCACCACACCTGTAGCCAGAGAGGACTGGAAAATGATGGTCAGGGCCTCTGCTATTTCCTCTTTTGCTTCTCTTAACAGCCTGGGATACATTTCATCTGGGTCTGGGGATTTATCCACTTTCATAGCTGTTAAGCCTATGAATACTTCCTCTATCACTATGTTTATCTCTTCTAATATTTCACATTCTTCATCCCTCATTGCAAAGTCTGCATCGCCCCTCTCTTTTATGAAAACAGATGGCAAATATTCATTAAGAATCATATCCATGTCTTCTGCCTCCACACACAGATTTCCTTTATTCTTGGTACCGTTGCCTCTGATTGTTAGTTGAGCAACAGACAGACGGAGGGACAGGCGGAAGGAAGGAAGCATTTATATAGCGCCTTTCATGACCACCGGTCATCTCAAAGCGCTTTACAGCCAATGAAGTACTTTCTTTGACGTGTAGTCACCGTTGTAATGTTGGAAACACAGCATCCAATTTGCACACGGCAAGGTCCCACAAACAGCAATGTGCTAATGATCAGATAATCTGTTTTAGTGATGTTGTTTGAGGAATAAATATTGGCCAGCACACTGGGGATAACTACACTGCTCTTCTTCGAAATAGTGCTATGGGATGTTTTACGTCCACCTGAGAGAACAGATGAAGCCTCGGTTTAACATCTCATCTGAAAGACGGCACCTCAGGCAGTGCAACACTCCCTCAGCACTACACTGAAGTGTCAGCCTAGATCTTTGTGCTCAAGTCTCTGGAGTGGGGCTTGAACTCACAACCTTCTGACTCAGAGACCACAGCTGACACGGCAAGGTGAGAACAAAGATTTCGTTTTGGGAAGGGTGGGGGTGGTGGGGGAGGAGTTAACATATTTTTCCATAGAACGGATACATTCCCATTCAGAAAATATGGAAAGGGGGGCAAAAGGCCAATCAAATCTCCAGCTTAATAATAGGGAATCAATAAATCATAAACCCACAAATACAGAGCCAGGTCTTGTACAAAAACCAGTTTGCTTTTCCTCATCTCACTTTCTTTTCCATAGCTCCAACAAACATTGAACTCCATAAATCTTTATATAGCAGCGTAACAAATATTGAACTTTCAAGGTCTCTCTCTAGTGATGAATAAAGCTCTGTGGTTCATACAACACAGCTTTACATACATCACAAAATTAATCAGTAAAACACAACCCAGGAGGTCCACCTATTCATGAAAATGAAGCTCTCAACACAGTAACATCACAATAAAGCCATTCAGTTAATGCGGACAATAAATCAACATATTTCCAAATCACCTCTCATTATCAGCTCAAAAGAAAACAAGTGATCAAAGAGTCTTTCATCTGCCACAACTTCCCAAACAGCTTAATAAGTTATGAAAAGAACACTGGTATTGTTTGTAAAGTCACATGACATAGAAACATAGAAAATAGGTGCAGGAGCAGGCCATTCAGCCCTTCGAGTCTGCACCACCATTCAATATGATCATGGCTGATCATGCAACTTCAGTACCCCATTCCTGCTTTCTCTCCATACCTCTTGATCCCTTTAGTAAGGGCCACATCTAACTCCCTTTTGAATATATCTAACGAACTGGCCTCAACAACTTTGGGTGGTAGAGAATTCCACAGGTTCACAATTCTCTGAGTGAAGAAGATTCTCCTCATCTCGCTCCTAATTGGTATACCCCTTATCCTTAGACTGTGACCGCTGGTTCTGGACTTCCTCAACATCGGGACATTCTTCCTGCATCTAACCTGTCCAATACCATCAGAATTTTATATGTTTCTATGAGATCCTCTCTCATTCTTCTAAATTCCAGTGCATATAAGCCTAGTCGATCCAGTCTTTCTTCATATGTCAGTCCTGCCATCCCGGGAATCAGTCTGGTGAACCTTCGCTGCAATCCCTCAATAGCAAGAATGTCCTTCCTCAGATTAGGAGACCAAAACTGTACACAATATTCAAGCTGTGGCCTCACCAAGGCCCTGTACAACTGCAGTAAGACCTCCTTGCTCCTATACTCAATTCCACTCGCTATGAAGGCCAACATGCCATTTGCCTTCTTCACCGCCTGCTGTACCTGCATGGCAACTTTCAATGACTGATGTACCATGACACCCAAGTCTCGTTGCCCCTCCCCTTTTCCTAATCTGTCACCATTCAGCTAATATTCTGCCTTCCTGTTTTTGCCAGCAGTGGATAACCTCACATTTATTTACATTACACTGCATCTGCCATGCATTTGCTCACTCACCTAATCTGTCCAAGTCACCCTGCAGCCTCTTAGCATCCTCCTCACAGCTCACACTGCCATCCAGCTTAGTGTCATCTGCAAACTTGGAGATATTACATTCAATTCCTTTGTCTAAATCATTAATATATATATTGTAAATAGCTGGGGTCCCAGCACTGACCTTGCAGTACCCCACTAGTCACTGCCTGCCATTCTGAAAAGGACACGTTAATTCCTACTCTTTGCTTCCTGTCTGCCAACCAATTCTCTATCCACGTCAATACATTACCCCCAATACCATGTGCTTTAATTTTGCACACTAATCTCTTGTGTGGGACCTTGTCAAAAGCCTTTTGAAAGTCCAAATACATCTCATCCACTGGTTCTCCCTTGTCCACTCTACTCGTTACATCCTCAAAAAATTCTAGAAGACTTGTCAAGCATGCATGATTTCCCTTTCATAAATCCATGCTGACTTGGACCAATCCTGTCACTGATTTCCAGATGCACTGCTATTACATCTTTAATAATTGATTCCAACATTTTTCCCACTACCGATGTCAGGCTAACTGGTCTATAATTCCCTGTTTTCTTTCTCCCTCCTTTTTTAAAAAGTGGGGTTACATTAGCTGCCCTCCAATCCATAGGAACTGATCCAGAGTCTATAGAATGTTGGAAAATGACCACCAATGCATCCACTATTTCTAGATCCACTTCCTTAAGTACTCTGGGATGCAGACTATCAGGCCCTGGGGATTTATTGACCTTCGATCCCATCAATTTCCTTAACACAATTTCCTCACTAATAAGGATTTCCTTCAGTTCCTCCTTCTCGCTAGACTCTCGGTCCCCTAGTATTTCCGGAAGGTTATTTGTGTCTTCCTTAGTGAAGATAGAACCAAAGTATTTTTTCAATTAATCTGCCATTTCTTTGTTCCCCATTATAAATTCACCTGATTCTGACTGCAAGGGACCGACATTTGTCTTCACTAATCATTTTCTCTTCACATAGCTATAGAAGCTTTTGCAGTCAGTTTTTATGTTCCCTGCAAGCTTACTCTCATACTCTATTTTCCCACTCCTAATTAAACCCTTTGTCCTCCTTTGCTGAATTCTAAATTTCTCCCAGTCCTCAGGTTTGCTGCTTTTTCTGGCTAATTTATATGCCTCTTCCTTGGATTTAAAACTGTCCCTAATTTCCATGTTAGCCACAGTTGAGCCACCTTCCCCGTTTTATTTTTATGCCAGACAGGGATGTACAATTGTTGAAGTTCATCCATGTGAACTTTAAATGTCTGCCATTGCCTATCCACTGTCAACACTTTAAGTATAATTCGCCAGTCTATCCTAGCCAATTCACATCACATACCATCGAAGTTACCTTTCCTTAAATTCAGGACCCTAATCTCTGAATTAACTATGTCACTCTCCATCTTAATGAAGAATTCTACCATATTATGGTCACTCTTCTCCAAGGGGCCTCGCACAACAAGATTGCTAATTAATCCTCTCTCATTACACAACACCCAGTCTAGGATGGCCAGCTCTCTAGTTGGTTCCTCGACATATTGGTCAAGAAAACCATCCCTTATACAAGCCAGGAAATTCTCCTCCACCATATTGCTACCAGTTTAGTTAGCCTAATTTATATGTAGATTAAAGTCACCCATGATAACTGCTGTACCTTTATTGCACACATCCCTAATTTCCTGTTTGATACCATCCCCAACCACACTACTACTGTTTGGTGGTCTGTACACAACTCCCACTAGCGTTTTCTGCCCTTTGGTATTCCGTAGCTCTACCCAGACAGATTCCACATCATCCAAGCTAATGACAAAAGTAAAATATTGAAACTATGTAAGTCATTAAGGCTGAGCCAGGGAAAGATGGGGAAACTCATCAAATTGAACTGATGCGATTTCCCTTAGCCTTCCTGACCAAAATCCTTTTACAATCTAGCTTGCAAACTACGTACATTTTTTGTACCCATCAGTCAGGACAAGCAAATTATTTTCTTAAACTGGTCAATGATCCTTCTTAGGGTACATTTGGATTACAATGTTTAGCATTGGTGTCAAGTGATTTCAGCTTCTCACCAACACTAACCTTGCAATGTAAATCCAATCAGGGTCGTCAAAGCAAAGTGGAGCTAGAGTCCCTTGTTGTAGGCATTAGGCACCTGCTGAATACATCTAAACTCATATAAGTTTAAAGTGGCCACATATAAAATGGCTGCCCAAGCATGATGGGTACTCAGTTAGTCAAGTAATGAACTGGGGCTGACCGAGCAATGACCGAGCAATGATCTAGTGAGGCCCACTACCAGGAATGCCTTGGATACAAGATAATTATAACGAACCATTATAGTACACTGGTATAATCAGTGACTTCACACAGCTGAGCCCCGAGGAACAGAGATAAGGGGGGAACCTGCCTCACATAACAAGGTCATTAATCAGCCCGAGCTGACAAAAACCGAACATACAGCCCCTGAGATATCAGGAGAATTCTATTGGGTTAAAGAAACCTATATATAATCTATAATTGGTATGATTGGATTGTGTCCAGCCGAAGTGGGCTGAGTAACTGTAAAGAACTATTGTAAAACATATAAATATCGATGAGTTTCTTTGTTCGTAGGAGAGAAGTGCCTGGATCCAGTCCTGAGGCTTCCTCCCCACATGCGAAAATAAAGGCCGCATTGGCGATGGAACCGACTCTGAGTGTTGAGTGATTCTTCTGAGAAAACATTCACGCTAACAGTGGCGTCACAAACAGGATTTCGGGGTTGCTGACGCTCTTGGATAAACCGGGTGAGTATACCTTAAACAAAATTTTATAACGGGTGTGGAAGGTGGATGCTGGTTGATCGACATGAGGAGATGGTCCAATATCTCAAACACCTAGCCTGAGCCTGAATTAAGAGGACTTTAGTCCCACGTGATGGCCAGGAACTAAGTAGGTGCCAGGAACAGACTAGGAACGTGGGAACGTGATACCGAAAGACATCTTCCGGACCCAGTAGTGTGATTTGAAATATACCCCGGGGTAGAACCAAGCGGTGTACAGAGGCTAACGGAATCCAAACCTGTGAACAGGGTCGGACCAACGGGCAGAGCGGTGGTAGGTAGTCGTTAAGGATACGTAGAGCACTGCGGGAATTGCTTAAACGCGTTTTAAGAATTGTATAAGTTTGTGTAACAGCAGAACTTGTGACCTGACAGTAGCCAGGAGACGGTCTACTACAAGTTACGCTACGTAGAAAGCGGACCTCTGAGAGTAGATTCCTAACGGTTCTAGTCCTACCCAGGAATGGCCACGAAAGCAAGTAACCTCGAGTGGGGACCAGAAGAGTCCCTTACCCGCCACCTGGCGGAAAAACAAAAGAAACTAATCGAGAAAATGATTAGAGCAGGGTGGGATCCTCAGGACCTGCAAGCGAATCAAAGGGAATGGTGGGAGAAGGAAAAGAAAGATAAAAATGAAAAGGCTGTGGTCTTGATACTGCGAGCCCACGTAAAACTAACAGAGGAAGTAAATCAATATGTAAGAAATTTAAAAAAAACCTGATAGTGATTATCTTAAGTGAAGTATGGATCCAAGAATAGGGCCGGCCAAAAAAAAATGTATAAGCTTTGTTGAATGAAGAGAGACTTTTGTGAATGTCTGTCGTTGAGAGTCCTTGTGTGACTTTTTGACTGCGGAATGAATTTTTTTATGTTTTCATGTTTTCGAAAGCCTGGTTGGAAGAGGAATGCAACTGTCTGTTTATTTTAGCTCCACCCACTTTTCCAAACAGAGTGAAAGTTTTTTTAACCCTTTGTATTGTTGTCCTGTATGTGGGAAGTTTTAAGACATTTTAATTTAGAAACGCAGGTGTGGATTTATTCGGATGATAAGTTACGGAGCTAGGAAATGTACAAAGGATAGGTTTGTTGAGTAAAAGATAAAAATTACATGATCCCGGTGGTTGAAAAAAAAAAGAATTTTATTTGACACGCTCACTTACTTGTCGAAAGAAAACATGCAATGATTGATTACATTGGGTTGAAAGACATAAATGTAGTCTCGGAATGAGATAAAGAATGCCTTTTAAAAAAAGCTTCTAGCTCAAAAAAAAGTTTTAAATAAAGATTGAAATTACAAAGTTTGAATTGGGATTTTGAGATATTCAGAGAAGGCACAGCAAAATACTGAGGTGGATTCAAAAAAAAATTATTAAATTAAATCTGATCTCTTAAAGAAAAAAGGAGATATAAAACTAAAAGATTTGGAAACAATCTAGAAATACCTTCAGGGATCAGGTCAAACTCCTGGGCGAGTGGCGAGCTATCTGCGAAGGTGTAAAAGGGACTTTTGAAAAATGTTAAAAACAGCAAGCTTTAGCAGTTTAGAAGAGACATTTTAACAACTTTGAAACTGGAGCATTTTGAAATAACGAAAAGCAGCCCTCAAAGCCTAATTGCTGGACTCCATTCTAGTTATGGAGAAAAGAAAAAGATAAAGACGCCACTTTGAAAGTAAACAAATGATTTTAAATTAACAAATTTATGGAGTCACGAGCCCTCCGTGTAAAATACAAAACCTAATTTGAAGAAAGGAGATCTGAAAAAAAAGATGTAACGTACTAAATAAGTGCTGAAAAAAATGTGTTTGTGATGGAAAAAGACATAACTTACTAAATACTAGTTGATGTTTGCTGTGAAAAAGATATTGGTTTAATTAGGAAAAGGAAAAAAAATTGGAAGAGGTAAAAGACACTCTACAGTGAAAATTTCACTGCAGTTTGAAAAGACTTCCAAAATGGATGTTGTTTATCAAGAAAAGTCCCGAACAGTCTAAACAAGCAGGAGGGTTTTGAAGATAACGAGGAGAAAAGATCTAAGCTATGCGAACTCAGCACAGAAAAAAACTGGGAATTAGAGAATCTTACTGAATTTTAAAATTCTTATAGAAAATGGAACTGGCACAGATGTTTAGATTTTGTGCCGAGAGAGAAATAAAACACAAGATTTGCCCAGTGAACGGGACCGTAAAATAAAACGAAATGTTAGAATGTGCACAGCGTGTGTGAAAATTGGATTTCAGTAAACAAAATAGCTATTAAAAATGTGTGGTCTCGTTTTAAATCAATCAAAAAAAAAATCTTTGGCAATTAGAAATTAAGAAAACATTGGAGTTTACTCTAAAATGCTGTCTTCCCTGATGAGAAGACTTTTATTATGACGGCTTTACTAATGATTTCTGCTGTTTTAACGGATTCCTAATTTCTAAGCAAGTTTTGAAGGCACAAAGACTTAAAAAAAAGAATTTTTCGGATGATTATGTGAAGTCACGTAATGACATCAGGCTTTCTTACAAACCTGTAAAGGAGTTAACCCTTTCCATTGACAGCTGTTTTATACTGGACATTATTTTATTAAGAAATCCAAATTAATAAAGAAGACTCACCTGACAGACAGAGGAAATGGTGGGATATTCAGAATACAAATAAAACGGAACTAGCTGGTCAAGAGTTAAAAGCTAAGATAAACAGGCTGGAAGAGATGTTTTAAAAAACGGGACTAAACGGATAGTGCAGTGCGCAGCCATAGCACCATCACCTATGGCAATAGAGCCAATGTACCCCACGGTGGGTAGGTGTAGTCCACAAACCCAACCTAACGGTAAAGCAGACAGCGATGTTTGGAGGAATAATGGTGGCATTGGTGTTGATTGGAGTTTGGATAATATTTAGATGGGTCATCATGCAGGCTCGAGCACAGCAGGCTCAAACGCAAAACCGACGGCAGCCCAGACAGGGACATGAAGTGATAGAGATGGTACGACTATAAAGAATATGGTTAACCGAACCCTTACCACCGATTCCACAGAGTGACAGCGACACAAGTAGACCAGAACCTAACACCTGGTGACGACTAGGCTACCTGTTTAAAATTTTCAGATAAAACACTCACCAGGATGGGACCGCAGTGGTGACTTCGACTCTGGGGACTCATGATACTGGGAACCTCAAGACCCACGCAAACACTGAATGATACCAACGGATTGCAGCGCACTCAGGAAATAAACAACTACATGAACTATGGAGTCTTGTTTAATTTAACGGATGGAATGTGCATCCCAGCAGCCAAGGATTGGAGCAAGGACAGGACTTATTTTAATGCATGGTTACAAGTGAATCCTAATAAGAACCGGGTATGTGTACAGTGCTCCACAGGTATAAGGAGCAGCTGCATGTCAAAGAGCCCGATGAATGTACTTTTGGCATAATTTGTGTGCCTCCGGGACAGTCCCAGCAATCAGTCATCCGCAAAAAGGGAGTGGGGCTGTGTGGGTACTACGAGGAGGTGGGGGCGGCTTCAATATCATTGTATGTATGCTTCTCACCCACTCCGACACCGCGCCCCATAAGAACCACTACATTGCTCGAGGAACTGCCTTGTCCCATAACTACTAAGGGACCAGAAAATGGGATTGTAATGTACAACGAAGGGGAATTATTGTATGATAATGTTAAACATGAAATTGTGCCTGTCCTGATCAATATTTCAGGCATCCAGATGCCGGAATACTGTACAGAAGTCAAGGAAAATGTACAATGTATTAAGTAGAGTTGTAATGCAGCAGGCTGCCGATGCAATGGGTGCCAGTAGATTCCGAGGGCAGGGGTCAGCCCCCAGGATAAAGAGGGGAATAGTTAATGATGTTGCTACCGGCTTCAATACAGGGACCTCCGTAGTAAACTCGATAGACATACAAGGGTTAAACGAGAGGGTGGAACAGCTTAGAGGGGTGATGAAGGGGTTATTAGAAAGGGTGGAGCAAAACCAGGAAGACCAAGCCAACCTAGGAAAGGAGGGTGCCGAAATCCAGTTGGATGGCATCTCAGTCCTGGAAGCTCACGCCAAAACCATCAATCACCTCATTGATAGAGAAAAAGAAGATACAGGAAAGCAAAGACAGGGGCAACTCTGTCACGCTTATGGTCTGTGGATGGTAGGACAGATCCGCCACAATCTCGACCAGAGCCAACGCGGGGAAGTACTCGATTGGATAGACAGTTCACATTTAGCTCAGTTGGCTAACCAGAGGGGGGCACTGGATAATTGTACTCTGAAGGGACTGACCCGAGTACACCCAGCAATTCCAGATTGCCAGATGGGTAGGAATACTGGGATAGGGATAGTCCTGATGATCCCTATAGCCACGCCGGACTCAGGGCCGTTCCCCCTGTACCAACTAGAGAATATCGGAGTAATATGGGAAAATGTCTCCATACGTTACTATCTGACCACCACCTCAGCCGTTCGTTGAAACAACATACTTACCAGAATTTCCCTAACAGAATGCAAGCAAAGGGGGGAGATCACAGTATGCCCTCACCCGGTAGGCCGAAGTGAGCTAGACGAGTGCGGGTTTAACCGAACCGACGGGTGTGTACTAGAAATAGTGCCCGCACATAGGCACTTCGCGAGGGCAGGCTACGGAGGGAAGGGAAAGTACTGCGTCTCTACCACAGAGCGTTCATACCAGTATAATGACCTGCAGTGCCCGATACCACAGCCGAACTTTTGCCGAACTCAGGCAAGCGCATATCACCCAGGTTAGGCGCCAGAAGCCCGAAGTTATTGATGTAACCGATCAGCTCCACGATCATTTGCAGGATTATGACAAGCCAGATCAGGTCCCTATCCCACATCTAACCAAAGTATTACGAGAATTGAGGCTCAGGGTGGGTCAATCCGTAAAGCTCTACCACAAACTGCAAACTAAAATCAAAGTACTGGAAGAAGATATCGATGTAGACTTACAAAGTCAGAGTTGGTGGAGAAAGGTCTGGGACTGGGGAATAAATGTGAACATCCATCCTTGGATTCGAATAATTTCACACATACTGGTCGGGATACAATTGATCTTAGCAATAACATGGGGCATAATGGCCTGCCAGGCATGCAGGCACCACGCAGGGACCCATGACCGGTCCCCAAATACTAAACAAGCCTGTTTAATAAAGGGGCAGGAGGATTTGGTCTTTGTCAATTTGATTTAAGCAACCGGGACTCCTGAAACCACGTGACTGGCCAGCACGTTGAGGCAGGGAGTACCGGGCCGTGCACAAAATCTAATAAAAGTAGGGCGGTCGGTTAAAGGGGGACTTGGACTAGTCCCTTTACCGAAAGGAGGGAATTGTTGTAGGCATTAGGCACCTGCTGAATATATCAAAACACTAGGCATTAGGCACCTGCTGAATATATCTAAACTCATATAAGTTTAAAATGGCCACATATAAAATGGCTGCCCAAGCATGATGGGTACTCAGTTAGTCAAGTAATGAACTGGGGCTGACCGAGCAATGACCTAGTGAGGCCCACTACCAGGAATGCCTTGGATACAAGATAATTATAATGAACCATTATAGTACACTGGTATAATCAGTGACTTCACACAGCCGAGCCCCGAAGAACAGAGATAAGGGGGGAACCTGCCTCACATAACAAGGTCATTAATCAGCCCGAGCTGACAAAAAACGAACATACAGCCCCTGAGATATCAGGAGAATTCTTTTGGGTTAAAGAAACCTATATGTAATCTATAATTGGTATGATTGGATTGTGTCCAGCCGAAGTGGGCTGAGTAACTGTAAAGAACTATTGTAAAACATATAAATATCGATGAGTTTCTTTGTTCGTAGGAGAGAAGTGCCTGGATCCAATCCTGAGGCTTCCTCCCCGCTAGAGAAAATAAAGGCCGCATTGGCGTTGGAACCGACTCTGAGTGTTGAGTGATTCTTCTGAGAAAACATTCACGCTAACACCCTGGAGGCCACATTCTCAGGTGCTGCTTTGACATTACACACACTGTTAATGCAGTGTGGCTTACAAAGTGCTCCAGGATCTTGTTACATCTCCGGTGCTCTTTTGAAAATTTACTTGACTTCAATTTAAATGTTGATTCTCACCACCCCACTCTATTTCTAATTTTTGGGAGGAAGCTCTGCACATGTGCCGAACTGTCCCAAAACACGAGCGTTAATGTTTCAGCGCAGGAACTAAGCAATGTAAATGGTTTTGTTTCGAATCTGAACTCCAAGTGTTGGCCTCAGACCATGGATCACAAGTGTATTAAATGAGTGCAATTAATTACGTTCAGAAGATCACTAAGTGATAAAGTAACTTTTTGGGGGCTTAAACTCCTCTACTTTGCAAGAACGCTGCAAATTTCAATCATTTCTATGGTGAGGAGCATGTTAAAATTAGCTTAGACTCTTTCTCCCCCAATCTCCCCCCTCCACTGTTTAAGTTTCCACTGGCCCGAATAGTGGGTGCATTTCTCACCCCTAAAGTGCAAATCCGTGCTGCAAGGGCAGCTACCTGAGTCCACTGCCCATCCCCCAACCATGCCTGCTCCTTACCTCCATCAGTGAACGTCGGATTGTCCACCCGAATCGATCTTCCAGCCTACTGGACCTCTCTGCTGCCAAGACCTTGCTCTCCCACTGGATGTGGTCCACACAGCTACCCCTCTCAATCTCCGACGGTGTCTGGGAATCCTCCGATCAACTCCAACCACAGGTTTGGACCTTACCCTCTCTCTCTACCCACACATCTGACTCCACTGGCGATTCAGCCTTCCTCCAGCTGCTGGTCCCACTCAACTGTGGAGGAGAAAGCAGCTGGAGGAATCGCGGTGGAGCCCGTCGAGCACGTGGTGCGTGCGATGGCAGTGGCCACTGTCTTCTTCTCCTTTTATGAACTGGATCTCTGACCATCCCAATGTCTGCCCTCAGCAGGGAGCTAATACCTGGGAGAGTGAAGCATTGCCTCAAGTCTCTCAATCCCACTCTCCACACCTCAGATCTCTCACCATCTTCCCAAAAGGTGCTGCTCAGCACTGAGCTTACGGCTCACATTCCACCGTAGCCAATTAGGCCCACAGTCGAGCTTGGTCTCCAGTCATCTTGGATCCCCTTGCCACTGAGCCAAGACTTCGCTCAGCTAAGCCTGTGTGGTAGCTGGTGTGCAACAGCCACCCCATGTTAAAAGAACTCATGCACAGGTATCTTCCACCCTTCAAAATGAAGCTCGGGACTTGGAACTTCAGGACTCTTATGGACAACCCCAACAACGACAGACCAGAATGCCACACTGCTAGCATTGCCTGGGAACTCAGACATTTCTGTTATGTCTTCAGATGTTCTAATAATGACTCCGGGAGACAATGTGTAGTGCTTGAACTGTAGTGACCTTAGTCCATTTAATGTAACTCCAGAGTGAGGGTCACACATGGTGGCCTGCCTTTTATACTAGGCCTGGCACATCTGTACCGGTAACCTACAAGTCTCCCACTGCAGTGCCCTCTGGTGGCACATCTTGTAATAGTACAAGCAGTAACCATGTAGGATACATGACATCACTCTCCCCCAAGTCCTTAGTGCAAATCGCCTTTGCATTGACTGTGCTCTGGGCTTAGCTCTAGCTGGTTGACCCTTGGAGGGTTGTTTCCATCTTGGGTGAGTAGGTGGTGTTTCGTTGGCAGTAGAGTTGCTGGTGGTTTGTTTGTGCGTCCATGACCACTCCATTCTCTCCACCCTCCACATACAGATTGTGCCATTGGCTCATTATATTTACATAGATTCAAGTCCAAAAAAAAATTTGAATTTAGGGTATTGCATTCGTGATACCGTGGTAAGGTAAGTACATTTGAATGGTGAGGTACACACTTGGAATATACTTGGAATCAGTGCTGGGGTTGGTAACCAGTGCATGAGGACAAGCTTGTTCCAGAACTGCTGGATGGTGTCCAGGTAGTCTGGTGGCGGTGCGGTACCCAGTGCTGGCAGTGGGAATCCGGTTGGCTCAAGTTGCCTGCTCTCGGGGCTTTTGCCATAGCTTCTAGCATCGGACAGGTTCACAGATGCCTGTGACCTCCCTGTCTTTTCCTTGCACCCGGGTCGCTGCTGCTCCCTGAGGAGCAGTCTAGCAATGCACAGGGAACTGCTGACTTGCTTGCCTGGGTGTTATTTGGTTTGGGATCCTGGCTGATCCCAGTCCCATTTGGATGAACCATTGCGGGTGACCCATCGTTCCCGGGTGTAGCCTTGTTGGCGATAAGGTCTGGGGGCTGCACCTTAGCGCAGCTTGCTCTTTCAGGCTCGTGGCAGTTGGTGTCATCGGGTGCCTGAGAGGTGGAGCCAATCAGGGGCAGGGTATCGATACCGGTGCTGTTGCCCTCCTGAGATCACTTGTTCTGCAGCTTGTCTATATTAGCAGCTTGTGGCCACACTCTGTGGTGCATCACTCTGGTCTCAGGGACGCAGGCTACAGCATTGGGTAGCTCACTGGGCCTGTGTGCTCCCGATGGGTGTTTGCCCGTTGCATTGACTGTATGCAGTTGAAATCCTACATCGCATTTCATTACTTATTGTAAATAACCTGTAGCCCCGATCGCAATCGCATGACTTTACCTTGCTTATTGCATGTACACAAATCTGATCAACTATTACACATTTTACATCTAACTCACAGTTGCTCTTACATTGATTGAGAGTGTGGAACTGTCTCTTGAAGTGTGGTGGGTTGTGGACCTCCTTTAAGAGAGCCTTGCTATCTTTATCCCAATCCTCTTCTCCGTTCGGGCCAAGTGTTGCTCCATCAGCGCTGCACCTCGTGGTCTGGGTGTCGCCATATTTTTCTTCAGCGCCTCACCTCGTGGTTTGGGCGCCATCTTTCATCCATCCACGGTGTCGACTGCTATGATCCTTTCTCCCCGGGTTCTGCCACCGTAGCTGGGAAGTTGCCTCTGGGTCCGATTTTCTTCCTCCAGAGTCCTGCCACTGGAGCCTGGAAAGTGCGTTCTGATCGTCTCAGTTGGATCATCTCCACGCAGTCGTGCTGAACGGTCTGTGCTTCGAGTGCTGTGCTGGACTGCTCTCTGGTGTTGGATCCAACCTCAGGTGGGTGTTTGCTTTGCCTCTGAGCGTGGGGGATGTCGATCGCTGGAGGGATGAAATCTTCCCAGCTCCAATGGATCTTCTCCATCCACCTTCTTCCGAGTAGCGTTGGTCCATCACCTGCAACAATCCACAGAAGTAACTTGTGCACTGCACTGTCATGGAGTACCTTTACATCCGCACTACCAACGACTGGGATAAGTCCATTGGTGTAAATATAGAAACAGAAAATAGGTGCAGGAGTAAGGCATTGGGCTCTTTGAGCCTGCACCACCATTCAATAAGATCATGGCTGATCATTCCCTCAGTACCCCTTTCCTGCTTTCTCTCCATACCCCTTGATCTCTTTAGCCGTAAGGGCCATATCTAACTCCCTCTTGAATATATCCAATGAACTGGCATCAACAACTCTCTGCGGCAGGGAATTCCACAGGTTAACGACTCTCTGAGTGAAGTTTCTCCTCATCTCAATCCTACCCCTTATCCCAAGACTATGTCCCCTGGTTCTGGACTTCCCCAACATCGGTAACATTCTTCCCACATCTAACCTGTCCAGTCCCATCAGAATCTTATATGTTTCTATGAGATCCCCTCTCATCCTTCTAAACTCCAGTGACTAAAGGCCCAGTCGATCCAGTCTCTCCTCATATGTCAGTCCTGCCATCCCTGGAATCAGTCTGGTGAACCTTTGCTGCACTCCCTCAGTAGCAAGAACGTCCTTCCTCAGATTAGGAGACCAAAACTGTACACAATATTCCAGATGAGGCCTCACCAAGGCCCTGTACAACTGCAGTAAGACCTCCCTGCTCCTATACTCAAATCCCCTAGCTAAGAAGGCCAACATACCATTTGCCTTCTTCACCGCCTGCTGTACCTGCATGCCAACTTTCAATGACTGATGAACCATGACACCCAGGTCTCGTTGCACCTCCCCTTTTCCTAATCTGCCGCCATTCAGATAATATTCTGCCTTTGTGTTTTTGCCCCCAAAGTGGATAACCTCACATTTATCCACATTATACTGCATCTGCCATGCATTTGCCCACTCACCTAACCTGTCCAAGTCACCCTGCAGCCTCTTAGCGTCCTCCTCACAGCTCACACCGCCACCCAGTTTAGTGTCATCTGCAAACTTGGAGATATTACACACAATTCCTTCATCTAAATCGTTAATGTATATTGTAAAGAGCTGGGGTCCCAGCATTGAGCCCTGCGGCACTCCACTAGTCACTGCCTGCCATTCTGAAAAGGACCCGTTTATCCCAACTCTCTGCTTCCTGTCTGGCAACCAGTTCTCTATCCACGTCAGTACATTACCCCCAATACCATGTGCTTTGATTTTGCACATCAATCTCTTGTGCGGGACCTTGTCAAAAGCCTTTTGAAAGTTCAAATACACCACATCCACTGGTTCTCCCTTGCCCACTCTAGTAGTTACATCCTGAAAAAATTCCAGAAGATTCGTCAAGGTTGATTTCCCTTTCATAAATCCATGCTTGGACCGATCCTGCCACTGCTTTCAAAATGCGTTGCTATTTCATCCTTAATGATTGATTCCAACATTTCCCCATGACTGATGTCAGGCTAACTGGTCTATAATTACCCATTTTCTCTCTTCCCTCCTTTTTAAAAAATTGGTGTTACATTAGCTACCCTCCAGTTCATAGGAACTGATCCAGAGTCGATAGACTGTTGGAAAATGATCACCAATGCATCCACTATTTCTAGGGCCACTTTCTTAAGTACTCTGGGATGCAGACTATCAGGCCGTGGGGATTTATCGGCCTTCAATCCCATCAATTTCCCTAACACAATTTCCTGCCAAATAAGGATATCCTTCAGTTCCTCCTTCTCACTAGACCCACTATCCCCTAGTACATTCGGAAGGTTATTTATGTCTTCCTTCGTGATGACAGAACCGAAATATTTGTTCAATTGATCTGCCATTTCTTTGTTCCCCATTACAAATTCACCTGAATCTGACTTCAAGGGGCCTACATTTGCCTTCACTAATCTTTTTCTCTTCACATATTTATAGAAGCTTTTGCAGTCAGTTTTTATGTTCCCTGCAAGCTTCCTCTCGTACTCTATTTTCCCCCTCCTAATTAAACCCTTAGACCTCCTCTGTTGAATTCTAATTTTCTCCCAGTCCTCAGGTTTGTTGCTTTTTCTAGCCAATTTATAAGCCTCTTCCTTGGTTTTAACACTATCCTTAATTTCCCTTGTTAGCCACGGTTGAGCCACCTTCCCCGTTTTATTTTTACTCCAGAAAGGGATGTACAATTGCTGAAGTTCATGCATATGATCTTTAAATGTTTGCCATTGCTTATCCACCGTCAACCCGTCGGTATGAGGCATGAATTGGCTAGAAAAGACTGGCAAAGTGTCGTTTGCCAGTCTATTCTAGCCAATTCATGCTTCATACCATCGAAGTTATCTTTCCTTAAGTTCAGGTCCTAGTTTCCAAATTAAGTGTGTCACTCTACATCTTAATAAAGAATTCTACCATATTATGATCACTCTTCCCCAAGGGGCCTCGCACAACAAGACTGCTAATTAGTCCCTTCTCATTATGTTGTGTATGCATGCCTGTTTACTGTGTGATGTCGGTAACACTGTATGCAACATTGAATGTGCCCTTGTACTGTACACACCTTACCGGTACACTAGAGGGTGCTGTTGCTGGAGATCCAGGGGTTACCTGCACACGGCAGATAACCCAGTATAAAAAGGAACACACAGCTTGTTGGCAGGCACTCAGGAGCTGCTAATAAAAGACTGCAAGCCTGCAGAGTTTAAGATCATACCTTGCCTCGTGGAGTCATTACTAAAGGTGCCTACAATTGGCGACGGGAATATGGGATCACGAATTACACGCTCAACATGTCTAACCTCAGCAACTTTCAGCAATTTATGGAGGGGGAGGATTGGGATGCTTTCGTGGAAAGATTGGAAGACTTCTTCATAGCCAATGACCTGGATGGGGACACACCGGCTACAGTACCGAACAAACGCAGGGCCATCCTGGTTAGCAGTTGTGGATCCACCATCTACGGTCTCGTCAGGGACTTACTAGCCCTGGAGAAGACAACCACCAAGAGCTATGAGGAACTTGTAACAATCATACAGGAACAACTAAAACCGAAAGAAAGCATCCTCACAGCCAGGCACCGGTTCAACACTTACCGGCGACCTGAGGGCCAAGAAATTGCCAAGTATGCTGCACACTTAAGAAGACTAGCTGCACCTTGTGAGTTTGGCGACCACCTTAATGAAGCACTAAGGGACATATTTGTCATCGGAATCGATGAAGGTCTCCGACATAAATTGCTCTCGGCTGACACTACGGTCACCCTGCAGAAAGCAATTCAAGTGAGCCAGGCCTACATGGTTTCGGCCAGCGACTCCAGGGGAATACTGACCCAGGACTCTAAACCGGCGAGAGCAGTGCACCGCATGAACACTTCTAAAGGCAGAAATGCTGCCCCGAGTTCCGCAACCCTGAGTCCGCCACATCGGGCAAACCGGATGGCCCCGTGCTGGCGCTGTGGAGGAAACCACAGGGCCCACCAGTGCTGCTCCAAAGACTATGCATGCAAAGGCTGCAAAGAAAAAGGGCACCTTCAGAGAATGTGCAGAAAAGGCTGCACTCACTGTGTCTCTGATGAGTTGGCTAATCACCGGGGCTCCGACACAGATAAAGATGTAGCTGCTCTAACCCTGGGAGAGGAGTATGGAATCTTTACTTGCTCCACCGGAAGTTCTCCATGGATGATGGAAGTGGACATCGACGGGGTCCCAGTCTCCATGGAGATCGACACAGGGGTGAGCCAGTCTGTGATGAGCCAAAAGACCTTTGAAAAAATTTGGAGGAATCCTGCTACTCGACCAAAACTGTCTCCTGTCCAGGCAAAGCTGGTCACCTATACCCAAGGTAAAATCCAAATCATTGGCAGTGTAGACGTCCAGGTCTCCCAGGGCGGCGTGTTGAACAAACTCCCCCTGTGGAGTGTAGCCGGTGATGATCCCATGCTGCTGGGCAGGAATTGGATGAACCAGGTCCACATCAGGCGAAGTGGTGCTGTGGAAGAAAAGAGTACCACAGCCTGCCTGCAACAACATCACAACATGGCTGCAGCAGACCTGCATTCAGAATGGCCTCCTCCATGCCACGAGTCAACATGGAGGAGTATCATGTGACATCGAGCAGCCAATTGGATTTGAAAGCTCACTTAAAGGAGACCGGTAACCAAAAAAATTTAAAGGGGAAGTTCCAACTATTTGAGTACACGGACTATAAAGCTAAAAATGCAATTAAAGGGTGCAAGTATGAAAATGTATGCAATGTAACCATGAATTGTGATGCTGGTTTAACTAATGTGACTAATGAGATGAATGCAGGTGTCAGTAAGGTTAAGAACAAGTTTATTATGCTTAACAATAATGATAGAGATTGTGAAATGCCTAATGTGACCATGTCTGTTGAAACCAGGACACCCAAAAGTGATGCAAGTGCTGGAATGTATAATGCAGGCTCGACTATGTGTGATCAGAGCCAAGGTGTCGTGTATACCGGTCGGACACTGCCAAAGGACATTGAGTCCTACAGGGACCATGCTAATGCCAATGGAATCCCCCTGTGGGAGACCCCCCAGGTCCAGCAGGCTACCTGACCATGTAGTCTGGACCCTTGGAATGAATGTGATGCCCCTTGCAGGACACACACACAGGCAGTGGAAGCAGACCCACTACAGGGACAGTGGTCAATGGGCAGCCCAGCCATCATCAATGGCAACCGGCACCAGGCCAGCCCTACAGCCCCTGGCCACCAGAGTCAACACCAGAAGCATGAGGCTAATACTCTCCAGCTTCCCTGGCAAACCCTGGGATGACCTGACCCTCATCCCCATTGGTGGACAAGGAGCCCACCCAGTCTTGTGGCCCTGCCCACCACCCCACAACTACCCACATCACAGTGTATACACACCACCCACTGCTGCCGTGGTTACCTCCCCAAGGGATCCCACAACAGTGACACCCACTTGGTTTGTGTGTGAGATGAGGGAGGGGAAACATACAAGGCCAGCTTCAAGCACAGGGGTCACACCTGGCAACCACACAACTCTCACCACAATCTCCCATAGCCCACCACTGATCACCTCCCCTGGTCATGACAACAAGGATATGAAAAATGCTCAGGGGGGAGTATTGTTGTGTATGCATGCCTGTTTACTGTGTGATGTCTGTAACACTGTATGCAACATTGAATGTGCCCTTGTACTGTACAGACCTTACCGGTACATTAGAGGGTGCTGTTGCTGGAAACCCAGGGGTTACCTGCACAGGGCAGGTAACCCAGTATAAAAAGGAACACACAGCTTGTTGGCAGGCACTCAGGAGCTGCTAATAAAAGACTGCAAGCCTGCCGAGTTTAAGACCATACCCTGTCTCGTGGAGTAATTACTAAAGGTGCCTACATACACTACACATTACACATCACCCAGTCTAGGTTGGCTAGCTCTCTAGTTGGTTCCTCGACATATTGGTCTAGAAAACCATCCCTAATATACTCCAGGAAATCCTCCTCCACCGCATTGCTACCAGTTTGGTTAGCCCAATCAATATGTAGATTAAAGTCGCCCATGATAACTGCTGTATCTTTATTGCACACATCACTTATTTCTTGTTTGATGCTGTCCCCAACCTCATTACTACTGTTTGGTGGTCTGAACACAACTCCCACTAGCGTTTTCTGCCCTTTGGTATTCCGCAGCTCCACCCATACCGATTCCACATCATCCAGGCTAATGTCCCTCCTTACTATTGCATTGATTTCCTCTTTAACCAGCAACGCCACCCCGCCTCCTTTTCCTCTCTGTCTATCCTTCCTAAATGTTGAATACCCCTGGATGTTGAGTTCCCAGCCTTAGTCACCCTGGAGCCATGTCTCTGTGATGCCAATTACATCATATCCGTTAACTGCTATCTGCGCAGTTAATTCGTCCACCTTATTCCGAATACTTATCGCATTGAGGCACAGAGCCTTCAGGCTTGACTTTTTAAACACACTTTGCCCCTTTAGAATTTTGCTGTAATGTGGTCCTTTTTGCTTTTTGCCTTGGGTTTCTCTGCCTTCCACTTTTACTATTCTCCTTTCTATCTTTTGCTTCTGCCTCCATTTTATTTCCCTCTGTCTCCCTGCATAGGTTCCCATCCCCCTGCCATGTTAGTTTAACTCCTCCCCAACAGCACTAGCAAACACTCCCCCTAGGACATTGGTTCCGGTCCTGCCCAGGCGCAGACCGTCCGGTTTGTACTGATCCCACCTCCCCCAGAACCAGTTCCAATGTCCCAGGAATTTGAATCCCTCCCTCTGCACCACTCCTCAAGCCATGTATTCATCTGAGCTATCCTGCGATTCCTACTCTGACTAGCACATGGCACTGGTAGCAATCCTGAGATTACTACTTTTGAGATCCTACTTTTTAATTTAGCTCCTAACTCCCTAAATTCGTCTCGTAGGACCTCATCCATTTTTTACTCATATCGTTGGTACCTATATGCACCAACTGGCTGTTCACCCTCCCTTTTCAGAATGTCCTGCACCCGCTCCGAGACATCCTTGACCCTTGCACCAGGGAGGCAACATACCATCCTGGAGTCTCAGTTGCGGCCGCAGAAACAGCTATCTATTCCCCTTACAATCGAATCCCCTATCACTATAGCTCTCCCACTCTTTTTCCTGCCCTCCTGTGCAGCAGAGCCACCCACAATGCCATGAACTTGGCTGCTGTTGCGCTCCCCTGATGAGTCATCCTCCTCAACAGTACCCAAAGCGGTGTATCTGTTTTGCAGGGGGATGACCGCAGGGGACCCCTGCACTACCTTCCTTTCACTGCTCTTCCTGTTGGTCACCCATCCCATATCTGGCTGTGTACCTTTAACCTGTGGTAAGACCAACTCGTGCACAGTTTTGCCTGAACCGGGACCAACTTGGGTCGTTCAGCCTGATTGTCCCATAGCCTCTCAAAGGCTTCTTGATTCATTACTGACTGGCTCGCCCCCATGTCCACTTCCATGAAGACTGGAACACCGTTTATCTCGACTTCTATCCTCAACGGAGAACAGTCAGTGGTGCAAGTAAACATACCATATATCTCATCGTGGGGCTGAGCTGCCTCTCTGACTATCGCTTCATAATCCGATTCATGGCCATCTGCAGACTCTTCATCAACACAGTGAGTTATATTTCTTTTACACATTCGCTGGAGGTGGCCCTTTGTGTTGCAGCCTTTACATACATAGTCTTTAAAACGGCACTGGTGAGCCCTGTGATTCCCTCCGCAATGCCAGCATGATGCTACTCGATTAGCCCCCCTCGGCGGACTCTGACTTAAGGGACTCGGGGCCCTGTTCTCTCTCCCCTGAGAAGATTCACGTTCTACAGTCCAGCCTCTAAAAGGCACCATTCTGTGCACAGTACTTGCCGGGTTTGAGTCCTGAGGATGAGTCATCCGCTTAGAGCCGCAGGTCGAGGTCGTGAATGCTTGACACACGGAGATGGTGTTCTGCAGTGTGACTGTGGTATCCGCAGATAGTAGCTTATAAAGAAGGCTCTCATGGCCGATTCCTATGACAAAGATACCCTGCAGCGCTTCGGTGAGGTGGTCACCGAAGTCAAATGGTGCCGCCAGCCTCCTGAGGTCTGCAGCATATTTCGCGATCTCCTGGCCTTCGGGCCGTCGGTGTATATAAAACTAGTGTCTGGCTGTGGGCTTGAGTTGTTCTTGAATCAGCGTTACAAGCTCCTCGTACGTCTTGGCCGTTGTCTTCGCTGGTGCCAGCAAGTCCCTGACGAGGCCATAGACGGTGGGCCTACAACTGGTTAGCAGGATAGTTCTGCGCTTATCAGCCAGTGTGGCCGGATTGTTGCCTGCCAGGTCATTTGCTGTGAAGAAATGGTCGCGCCTCTCCACAAAGGCGTCGCAATCATCACCATCGGCAAACTGCTGCAACGTACCAAAGTTAATAATTCTCGCGTGAAGGTCCGTAATCTCATCGCCAATTGTTAATTGTTATGTCTTCAGATGCTCTAATAATAACTCCACGAGACAATGTGTTGTGCTTGAACTGTAATGACTTTAGTCCATTTAATATAACTCCAGAGTGAGGATCACACATGGTGGCCTGCCTTTTATACTAGGCCTGGCACACATGTACAGGTAACCTACAAGTCTTCCACTGCAGTGCCCTCTGGTGGCACATCTTGTAATAGTACAAGCAGTAACCATGTAGGATACATGACAATTTCGACATAGACATCGCCGCCCTAAGCAAGACCCAACGGGCAGGGGAAGGCCAGCTCAAAGGGCAAGGAGGAAGTTACATCTTCTTCTGGAAAGGCGAAGAAGAACGTCGCCTCCATGGAGTGGGTTTCACCATCAAGAATGAGTTGGTGGGCTGTCTCAGAGACTCCCCTTGCGGAATAAGCGAACATCTCTTGACTCTTCGGCGCACTCTAGCCGGAACCAGTGTGCTATGATCATCAGTGCATACGTCCCAACACTGGACGCGACAGATGAGACCAAAGAGGAATTCTATTCCAGCCTTGAATAATCACTGTCGCAAGTCCCAACGGATGACAAGGTGATCCTACTTGACGATTTCAATGTCAGTCGGAAAGGACACAGATCTCTGGGGAGGTGTGATCGTCAGAAAGGGGGTAAGGAAAACCAACTCAAACTCTACCCTGTTCCTGACGAAATGCCTAGAACATGGCCTTGTCTCTCTGACGGAACAAGGTGTTGGTAATGACAAATACAAGGCATCATGGCGGCACCCTCGCTCCAAACACTGGCATCTGCTCGACTACGTTATCATCCGAGCGAGGGACTGCAAGGACGTGCGCATCACCCGCGCCATTACAGGAGCCAACAACAGCTGGATGGACCACCACGTAATCCGCTCCGTCATTAACTTCAATGTAGCCCCAAAACAGCGATGGCAACAGAAACATCATCATCATCATCATCATAGGCAGTCCCTCGGAATCAAGGAAGACTTGCTTCCACTCACATAAGAAATAGGAGCAGGAGAAGGCCATACGGCCCCTCGAGCCTGCTCTGCAAATAAGAAGCAGGATTGGAACTCCAGAGAAGACAACAAACTAAACATAGCACCTTCGACCACTTGGCCATCTTGAATATTTGAAATGAGTCCTCAGGTGGCTGAACAGCCCAATACGAGAACCACAGTCCCTGTCACAGGTGGGGCAGATAGTCGTTGAAGGAAAGGGTGGGTGGGACTGGTTTGCTGCATGCTCTTTCCGCTGCCTGCGCATGATTTCTGCATGCTCTCGGCGAAGAGACTCAAGGTGTCAGCAACCTCCCGATGCACTTCCTCCACTTCAACACAGAGGCACTCAAAGAACCGGTTAAGAAAGCCCTATTCAGCCAGCGCCTCACTGCGAATCTGGTGACCCTCGATGACCCAGAGACACAGAGTGCCCACAGCGCCTGGTCTGCCCTCAAGGCCTCCATAACCAGGAGGAGACACTCAATCACTCGACCAGGAAACACCAACACTGGTTTGACGAGAACGACCAGGAGATACAGGAGTTAATTTGTTGTGTATCTGTAAAGCATGCACTCACATGTTCCGCCACTAGGGAGCGCATCTCCTGAACTTCCAAGGGATCCCAGCATCCCTTGGGAGCACTGTATATAAGCCGGCCCCCAAGGCCTGTTACTCACTCTGGAGTGTCTTAATAAAGACTGAGGTCACTGTTACTTTAACCTCCCTATGTGCAGTCTCATCTGTGTTAGGAACACAACAACTGGCGACAAGTATACGAATCCAACGCAAAGATGCAGCAAACTGTGGGCATCCTGGAGAAGTTCTTGGAGGGTGAGGACTGGGAAGCCTATGTCGAACGGTTAGACCAAAACTTTGTAGGCAACGAGCTGGACGGAGAAGGAAGTACTGCAAAAACGAGAGCGGTCCTCCTCACAGTCTGCGGGGCACCGACCTACAGCCTCATGAAGAATCTTCTAGACTCTGGTGAAACCTACAGATAAGTCATATGAGGAGCTGTGTACACTGGTTTGGGAGCATCTTAACCCGAGGGAGAGCGTGCTGATGGCGAGGTGTCGGTTCTATACGTGCCTGCGATCTGAAGGTCAGGAAGTGGCAAGCTACGTCGCCGAGGTAAGGTGACTTGCAGAACAATGTGAGTTTGATGGCTACCTGGAGCAAATGCTCAGAGACGTTTTTGTACTGGGCATTGGCCATGAGACCATCCTACGAAAACTTTTGACTGTAGAGACACCGACCCTCAGTAAGGCCATTGTGATAGCACAGGCGTTTATGTCCACCAGTGATAACACCAAACAAATCTCTCAGCACACAAGTGCAAGCAATGTTCATAAATTAACTGGAACCGTGTTTGCAAGCAGAAATGTACAGGGCAGAAACCACAAGTCTGCAACTGCCAGCAGGCCTCAGGTGACCCAGATGACTCAGAGTCAGCAACAAAGGATGAATGCAAGGCAATTCACACCTTGTTGGCATTGTGGAGGTTTCCATTCAGCCTATTCATGCCGCTTCAAAGGATATGTTTGCAAGAGCTGTGGAACAATGGGGCACCTCCAATGAGCTTGCAGCTGCAAAACCTGCTAACCACCACGTGGCAGAGGAAGATCGGTCCATGGTGGACCAAAGCAATTTCGAGCCTGAGAGAGAGGAGGCAGATGCTGAAGTACACGGGGTGCACACATTTTCGACAAAATGTCCACCTGTAATGCTAAACGTAAAATTGAATGGCTTACCTGTAGCCATGGAACTGGACACTGGCGCTAGCCAATCCATCATGAGTAAAAAGATGTTTGAGAGACTATGGTGCAACAAGGCACTCAGACCAGCCCTGAGCCCCATCCACACGAAACTGAGAATGTACACCAAAGAGCTTATCACTGTTCTGGGCAGCGCCATGGTCAATGACACCTACGAGGGCACGGTGCATGAAGCCGTGATGCTGACCAATGAATCCACGTCTGGACCAGGATCAAGCAAGGCTGTGTCAACAAACCGACGTTCTTTTCGACCTTCCTTGCTACAATGCTCCATCTCACCCTCAGCAAGCTTCCCACTGGAATGGAGCTAAA
This sequence comes from Pristiophorus japonicus, assembly GCF_044704955.1. Taxonomy (NCBI): domain Eukaryota; kingdom Metazoa; phylum Chordata; class Chondrichthyes; family Pristiophoridae; genus Pristiophorus; species Pristiophorus japonicus. Next base: position 217,760,249 of record NC_091977.1, on the reverse strand, counting down.
TTATAGAACAGATGGAAATCTGTTCCACGTCCGCCGGCTCCAAGCCAGATGCAAGGTCATCCCATCGTCTATCATTGAACTACAGTATGCAGATGACGCTTGTGTCTGTGCACAATCGGAGGCCGAACTCCAAGTCATTTTCAACACCTTCACCGAGGCCTTACGCTAAACATCCAATCAGACAACGGTCCTCTACCAACCTGATCCCGCTACACAGCACTGCGCCCCCATTATCAAAATCCACGATGAGGCCTTGGACAATGTGAACCATTTTCCATACCTCAGGAGCCTACTATCAGCAAGAGCAGACATTAACGATGAGGTCCAACACCGCCTTCAGTGCACCAGTGTAGTCTTTGGTTGCCTGAGGAAGAGAGTGTTTGAAGACCAGGTTCTCAAATCCGGCACCAAGCTCATGATCTACAGGGCAGTAGTGATACCCGCCCTCCTATATGGCTCAGAGACATGGACTATATACAGCAGACATCTCAAAACACTGGAGAAGTACGACCAGCACTGCCTCCGCAAGATCCTGCAAATCCATTGGCAGGATAGCTGCACCAACATCAGTGTTCTCGCTCAGGCCAACATCCCCAGCATCGAAGAACTGACCATGCTCGATCAGCTCCATTGGGCGGGCCATATTGTTCGCATGCTCGACACGAGACTCCCAAAGCAAGCGCTCTATGCAGAGCTTCGACATGGCATGCAAGCCCCAGGTGGGCAGAGGATACCCTCAAAGCTTCCTTGATATATTGCAACATCCCCACCGACTCCTGGGAATCCCTGGCCCACGACCGCCCAAAGTGGAAGAAGAGCATCTAGAAGGGCACTGAGCACCGTGAGTTCCATCGCTGAGAACAAGCAGAAACCAAGCATAGACAGCAGAAGGAGCGTGCATCAACCCAGGCTCCCCACCCACCCTTTCCTTCAACCACTGTCTGCCCCACCTGTGACAGAGACTGTAGGTCCCGCATTGGACTCATCAGTCATCTGAGAACTCACTTTTAGAGTGGAAGCAAATCATGCTTGATTCCAAGGGACTGCCTTTGATGATGAGTATTGTGTCAGTATATACATCCTCATTAATTATCTTTAAAATTTTGCAGGCAGGGTTCTAATATTTTATAATACTCTTATGATATAGATTGGTAATTTTGCTGTTCATTGGTCCGGTATTTATATGAAAAATCATTAATGATTACTCACTCCAAACAACATTGGTCAATGTTATAATGATGTTATACCTAATGTTATAGAGTTGAGACTTATTATAGTAAAGTCAGGACAGCGTGATAGCATCTATACCACAAAGCAATGGCGTGAAGTCCTAACCTCAGTAATACTACAGTAAGATCAAAAATCAGAGGCAACATTTAGAATATTATTACTCGTGTCCTGTTGGCCAGCTCAACAACCTAGTTCTCCATCAGTTCCCTCTCGTCCCCCACTCCCCTGACCCGAGAGGGCAGACTTGTGCCTCCTGGAAAAACAAGATGAAACACAGGCCCAGATATTCCACATTATTGAAATTGGAGCATCGCTCCTGTAGCAAGCCATCTGCCCACCACACTGCTCTTAGCTGAACTTCCAAATTCAGGGTTATTTCAATATTTTTGATATACTTCCTGGCCTCTGCCAAGGAATTCCAACAAGAGAGGGGGCGAAAAATTGCTGTGGTCTCTGAACAGCCAGAAAAATGCTGATTTTAAAAAAAATTGAATTTGGTGCTTCAAACTATGTAATCGCTCTAAGTATGACTAAACAATTGAATGAGGCAAACTAGGACCATAGATACAGTGGTTGCTTATGGATAAAAGGTTACTGCATGATAAAAGTTCACGAGGTTGGGGGTAATATATTAGCATGGATACAGGATTGGCTAACTAACAGAAAACAGAGTGGGGATAAATGATTCATTCTCTGGTTGGCAACCAGTAACTAGTGGGGTGCCGCATGGATCAGTGCTGGGCCCCCAACTATTTACAATCTATATTAACGACTTGGAAGAAGAGTCTGAGTGTAACGTAACCAAGTTTGCTGATGATACAAAGATGGGAGGAAAAGCAATGTGTGAGGAGGACACAAAAAATCTGCAAAAGGACATAGACAGGCTAAGTGAGTGGGCAAAAATTTGGCAGATGGAGTATAATATTGGAAAGTGTGAGGTCATGCACTTTGGCAGAAAAAAAATCAAAGAGCAAGTTATTATTTAAATGGAGAAAGATTGCAAAGTGCTGCAGTACAGCGGGACCTGGGCATACTTGCGCATAAAACACAAAAGGATAGTATGCAGGTACAGCAAGTGATCAGGAAGGCCAATGGAATCTTGGCCTTTATTGCAAAGGGGATGGAGTATAAAAGCAGGGAAGTCTTGCTACAGTTATGTAAGAAACACCTGGAATACTGCGTGCAGTTTTGGTTTCCATATTTACGAAAGGATATACTTGCTTTGGAGGCAGTTCAGAGAAGGTTCACTAGGTTGATTCCGGGGATGAGGGGGTTGACTTATAAAGGAATGGTTGAGTAGGTTGGGCCTCTACTCATTGGAATTCAGAAGAATGAGAGGTGATCATTATTGAAACATATAAGATTATGAGGGGGCTTGACAAGGTAGATGCAGAGAGGATGTTTCCACTGATGGGGGAGACTAGAACTAGAGGGCATGATCTTAGAATAAAGGGCTGCCCATTTAAAACAGAAATGAGGAGAAATTTCTTCTCTCAGAGGATTGTGGGTCTGTGGAATTCGCTGCCTCAGAGAACTGTGGAAGCTGGAACATTGAATACATTTAAGAAAGAAATAGGCAGTTTCTTAAACGATAAGGGGATAAAGGGTTATAGGGAGTGGGCGGGGGAGTGGAGCTGAGTCCATGATCAGATCAGCCATGATCTTATTGAATGGCGGAGCAGGCTCGAGGGGCCGTATGGCCTACACCTGTTCCTATTTCTTATGTTCTTATACCATAATATTGGATGTCCTTGAGATCTTACTACCTGTTAATTACATTGATCCGACCAAGGGAATGCTCTATTAATAAAAACAGAAAATGCTGGAAGTACGCAGCAGGTCAGGCAGCATCTGTGAAGAGAGAAACAGAGTTAGCGTTTAGGTCGATGACTGGTCTTTAGAACTCCCTTATATCTTTCTGCCTCGGTGGTGCTCTAGTCACTGATTACCAGTTTGATACTTGGTTGGATCATTACAGAAAGACTGGCAGATCAGTTGCATGTCTTCAAATCCTATTGTAGGCAACATCAATATTTATTTGTTTAAGAATTGTTTTGATTCCTTTTACTCTTGTCTATGCCTTTGTTACCTTTAAATTAGACTATTCCAATGCACTCTTGGCCAGCTTACCACATTCTAACATCCGTAAACTTGGTCATCCAAAACTTTGCTGCCCGTGTCCTAACTTGCAACAAATCCCGTCCACCTATCACCCCTGTGTTCCCTTACCTACATTGGCTCTCGGTTAAGAAACGCCTCGATTTTAAAATTCTCATCCTTGTTTTCAAATCTCTCTATGGCTTTGCTCCTCCCTGTGTCAGCTGTGGCTCAGTGGGTAGCACACTCACCTCTGAGTCAGAAGGTTGTGGGTACAAGTCCCACCCTAGGGACTTCAGCACATAAATCTAGGATGACACTTCAGTGCAGTGCTGAGGGGATGCTGCACTGTCGGAGGTGCCATCTTTCAAATGTGACATTAAACCAAGTCTGCTCTCTCAGGTGAATGTAAAAGATCCCATGGCACTATTTCGAAGAAGAGTAGGTAAGTTATCCCCGATGTCCTGGTCAATATTTATCCATCAATCAACATAATAAAAACAGATTATCTGGTCATTATCACATTGCTGTTTGTGATTTCTTGCTGTGCCGAAATTGGCTGCTGCCTTTCCCACAGTACAACAGTGACTACACTCCAAAAGTACCTTATTGATTGTAAAACGCTTTGAGATGTCCGGTGGGTGTGAAAGGCGCTATATAAATGCAAGTCTTGCCGGCTATGCCTTCAGCTGCTTGGGCCCTAAGCTCTAGAATTCCCTCCCTAAACCTCTACCCCTCTTTTCTCCTTTAAGATGCTCCTCACAACCCACCTCTTCGACCATCTTCCCTAATATCTCTTTATGTGAACATTCCTGTGAAGCTTCTTGAGACGGTTTACACGCAAAGTGTATCTGAAGCAGGGGAGATTGATAGTTCCATTCGCAGGCCAAGATAAACCTTGCCCCCCCCTGCCACCAGCTCTTTATATTACTGTTTATGTAAAGGTAGCATGTCAAAACTCCACAGGCCGTCCAAATACATGTCAGTCCATGTTTAGTATAAGCAGTGCTAGCAAAGTATCATATTTGTCTACTAGATGTTTTTATCCAAAGAGGGACTGAAAGCTAAATGTTTTGTAGCAATACTACAAACTGCTGTATTGCTTTTACAGTGGTGTCCCTGCACTGTACTACAAACTCACACGAGGCATGTACTGCAGACACAGTCACTATGTGACCTTAACCTTTATTCCCAGGACCAAGGAGTGCTGACCCTGGGTGGGACATCCCCTTTTATACCTGGAAACCCAGGTGAGGAGTGTCTCCCACAAGTTCACCCCCTGTGGTCAGGGTATGCATTTCTAGGGTATAAGTACAGTGTACAGGAGATACATGAAGATTACAGTTACATGAAGATTACCGTTGCATGATGGTTACATACATGACATCACCTCCTCCCTTACGTCTTTTTGTGTCAAAGGTTAAGTCTATCAGGTGGTCGACGCTCTCTTGTGGAGCGCCGCAGTTGGAGCTCTGGTGACTGAGCCTCGGCATGCGTCTCTGTCACCTGAGGTGATTCCGGCCTGTCCGGGCTGGCTGTGGCTGTGCATGCTGTGGACTGTCCTTGTTGCTCGTCCACTGGCACTGGTGTGGGTGACATCTCATGCTCTTCTTCAAGTTCCTCCGTGTCTATGCTGAAACTTTTCTTTACTTGGTCCAAGTGTTTGCGGCATATCTGCCCATTGTTTAGTCTGACCACTATGACCCTATTCCCTTCTTTGCCAATTACTGTGCCTTCAAGCCGCTTGGGTCCCAAAGCATGGTTAAGAACAAATACCGGGTCATCCATTTCTATACACCTTCCCCTTGAGTTTCGATTATGGAACTCGGTTTGGGACTGGCGCTTGCCCTCAACAATGTCTGCCAGGGCTGGGTGAATGAGGGACAGCGGCGTTTTAAGCGTGCATTTCATGAGGAGTTCCGCTGGCGGAACTCCAGTGAGCAAGTGCAGGCGGGACCTGTAGGCCAGCAGGAGGCGCGATAGGCGGTACTGGAGGGAGGGTCCTTGGATGCGTAGCATGCCCTGTTTTATGGCTTGGACCACATGTTCCGCCTGGCCATTGGAAGCCGGCTTGAACGGCGCTGTCCGGACGTGTTTGATACCATTGCCCGACATAAACTCCTGGAATTCATGGCTGGTGAAACACGGGTCATTGTCACTGACCAGGATGTCCGGCAAGCCGTGGGTCGCGAAAACCGTATGCAGACTCTCCATGGTGATGGATGTCGTGCACAAGTTTAATATGATGCACTCGATCCATTTCGAGTATGTATCGACAACGATCAGGAACATTTTCCCCATGAACGGGCCCGCATAGTCTACGTGAATACGTGACCATGGCCTGGTGGGCCAGGGCCACAGGCTGTATGGGGCCTGGCTGGAGGCATTGCCCAGCTGGGCACACGTCGTGCACCTGCGAGCCCAGTGTTCCAGGTCAGAGTCAATCCCCGGCCATCATACATGTGACCGGGCAATGGCCTTCATTAACACGATGCCAGGATGCTCGCTGTGGAGTTCCCTGATGAACGATTCCCTGCCTTTCTGGGGCATGACTACCCGGCTGCCCCATAGCAGGCAGTCGGCTTGGATTCAGAGCTCATCCATCCGTCTCTGAAACGGTCTGACCTCCTCGGGGCACGCCCTGTGTGTGGGCGCCCAATCCCCAGTCAGGACACATTTCTTTATCATGGATAGGAGGGGGTCTCTGTTGGTCTAGAGTTTGATCTGGCGGGCTATAATGGGGGAGCCTGCAGTGTCAAAAGCCTCAATGGCCATGACCATCTCAGCGCTTTGCTCCACTGCCCCCTTGGTGGTGGCCAGTGGGAGCCTGCTGAGCGCATCAGCGCAATTTTCAGTGCCTGGCCGGTGCCATATCGTGTAGTCATACGCAGCCAGCATGAGAGCCCATTGCTGTATGCGAGCTGACGCATTGGCATTGACAGCCTGTCGGACAACAAGGATGTTAACGGCTTGTGGTCCGTCTCTAGCTCGAACCGTCTACCGAAAAGGTACTGGTGCATCTTTTTCACACCGTAAACACAAACGAGTGCTTCCTTTTCGACCATGCCGTATCCACGCTCTGCCTGGGAGAGTGACCTGGAGGCGTAAGCCACCGGTTGGAGTCGGTCGTCGTCATTACCCTGCTGCAACACACACCCAACCCCATACGACGATGCATCGCATGTTAAGACCAGTTTTTTTACAGGGGTCATACAAAGTCAACAGTTTGTTAGAACACAGCAGGTTCCTTGTCCTATTGAAAGCCCGTTCTTGACAATCCCCCGAAAGCCATTCACAACCTTTACGCAGGAGCATGTGTAACGGCTCCAATAACGTGCTTAAGTTTGGCAGAAAGTTCCCGAAATAGTTCAAAAATCCCAGGAACGATCGCAACTCTGACGTGTTGCCAGGCCTGGGTGCCCGGCAGATCACCTCTGTTTTTGATTCAGTGGGCCGGATCCCGTCTGCGGCAACCCTCCTGCCCAAAAACTCGACCTCTGAGGCCAAAAACACACACTTGGCCTTTTTCAGCCGCAAGCCTACCCGGTCCAGTCAGCGTAGCACCTCCTCCAGGTTGTGGAGGTGTTCCTTGGTGTCTCGACCCATTATAAGGATGTCGTCTTGGAATACGATTGTTCCAGGAATGGATTTGAGCAAGCTTTCCATGTTCCGCTGAAGGATAGCTGCCGTCGAACAAATGCCAAACGGACACCTGTTGTAGATAAATAATCCCTTGTGCGCCATGATGGTGGTCAGAAGCTTGGATTCTTCAGCCAGTTCCTGGGTCATGTAGGCCGAAGTGAGGTCCAGCTTCGTGAACAGCTTGCCGCCTGCCAGCGTGGCAAAAAGGTCCTCCGCTCTCGGAAGCGGGTATTGGTCTTGCAGCAACACTCGGTTGATGGTGGCTTTGTAGTCGCCACAAATCCTGACCGAGCCATCTGCTTTAAGGACAGGAACGATGGGACTTGCCCAGTCGCTGAATTCAATGACCAAAATTATGCCCTCTCTGAGCAGTCTGTCCAATTCACTTTCAATTTTCTCACGCATCACATACGGCACCGCTCTGGCTTTGTGATGCACTGGTCTGGCATCCTGAGTAATGCGTATCACTACTTTAGTGCCCTTGAATGTTCCGACACCGGGTTGAAACAGTGACCCGAATTTTTGTAGGACCTGTGAGCATGAACTTCGCTCCACAGATGAAATGGCGTGCACATCCCCCCCTTTCCAATTCATCTTAGCTTGCCAACTCCTCCCCAAGAGTGCGGGGCCATTTCCCGGGACGATCCAGTGTGACAGCCGGTTCTGTGATCCATTATGTGTTACCACCAAGTTTGCACTGCCTAGCACTGGGATGATCTCTTTGGTGTACGTCCGTAGCTGCGTGTCAATGCGTTCCAGTTTAGGCCTGCTAGCTCTATGTGGCCATAGTCTCTCAAATTGTTGGGTGCTCATAAGTGACTGGCTAGCTCCTGTATCCAGCTCCATGCGCACCGGGATGCCATTCAATAAAACTTATCATCATCATGGGTGGCGTTTTAGTGTATGAGCTGTGGACGTCAGCCACGTGAACCCGCTGAACTTCAGCATCCATAGCTTTTCCCCAGGCATCATCCTGCATTGCAGACCCCTCAGCTGGTTCCTCTGTCTCGCAGATTAGCCTCGCCACAGCCTTTTTGCACATACTGGCCAAGTGTCCACTGATGTTACAAATCCTACAGGTATATTGCTGAAACCTGCAGCTTTTCGCAGTATGTCTACCCCCGCATCTCCAGCATGAGCTGAGATGGTTGTTAACAAAGGGACTGTTACCAGGCATTTCTCTCTGATTGCCCATTTGGTTGTTTCTAAGCACTCTGATGGTGGGTGTTAATGGTCCCATCGCGGGACGCATTGTTCCTCTTGATGGCATGAATTGCCGATCCCCTTTCCATTGTCCCTGTTGCGGACCCATCCTAGAGTCTGTTGCTGCCTGGGCGGTTTCGAAATGCCCTTGCCTGCCTGCGGGGTCCCGAGCCGCGTTCACAATGTTAACTCCCTGGTCTATCGCCACGTTGGGACCAGGGCTGCACGTGTAAATTAGCTTGGTCTCCTCTTGCCCTGCCATGAAGGTCTGAGCTATCAACACCACCCCTTCTAAAGTCAAGTCCTTGGCCTCTATGATCTTCCTGAAAATCCCGTCATGATTAATGCCCTCAATGAAAAAGTCCCTTAACATCTCCCCCCTGCAGGCGTCTGTGAACTTACAGAGACTGGCCAAGCGCGCAGGTCCACAACGATGTCCGAGATGTTTTGTCCCTCCCGACGCCGGTGTGTGTAGAACCGGTGCCGGGCCATGTGTACGCTACTCGCCGGCTTGAGATGCTCACTGATCAGCTGGCTGAGCTCTTCAAAGGTCTTGTCCACTGGCTTTTGGGGCGAGAGCAAGACTTTCATCAGCGCATACGTCTGTGGTCCGCAGCTGGTCAGTAGATGCGCCCTCCGCTTGTCAGCCGCTGCCGCTCCCAGCCAATCCTTCGTGACAAAGCTCTGCTGGAGTCTTTCCACGAAGTCGTCCCAGTCCTCACCCACACAGCAGCATTCCTCTGTGCTACCGGTGGCCATCCTCGTGGTTCGGTGATTCCCGTTTCTCGTCGCGAAATGTGGTGTCCCTGCACCGTACTACAATCTCACACGAGGCATGTACTGCAGACACAGTCACTATGTGACCTTAACCTTTATTCCCAGGACCAAGGAGTGCTGACCCTGGGTAGGACCTCCCCTTTTATACCTGGACAACCCAGGTGAGGAGTGTCTCCCACAACTTCACCCCCTGTGGTCAGGGTGTGCATTTCTAGGGTATAAGTACAGTGTACAGGAGTTGCATGAAGATTACAGTTACATGAAGGTTACCGTTGCATGATGGTTACATACATGACATTTACTATGGTTAATAAATCCATTCTCTATTTTATAGTATAAACCATGGTCTGATTGTGCTCACTCGAGCACTATACAAACTGTGGAAGATCATGAGGGGGTAATGTTGCATCCAGTAAGCCAAGTATTGTGGTAAGTGTTTCTCCTCAGCCCCTAAATCCATGGTATCAACAAATATTGGGCATATAAATATACACTCTAGTTCATAGCGAGCGAAGGCACACTTACAGAAGTAATCTGGTGGAGGAAATTATGTGGGAAGAGGAAAAAAGTATTGTAGACAGTTTTCATGAACTGCCAAGGAGGACGAGACCACCTAGTTTCAATTAGATCAGAAGTGATTTCTGATAGATCACTATCTCTCTCTAACCCCAACAGAGAACCTAAATAGACACATCCCTACACTCCCACCAATGTGCAAATATGAAAGGAATTTAAACATCAAATTTTTTTTTAATGATTCCTCGGGGTGTGGGTGTCATTGGCAAGGTAAGCATTTATGGACAGTCCCGAATTCCCCTTGAGAAGATGGTGGTGAGCCGCCTTCTTGAACCGCTGCAGTCCATATGGTGAAGGGGCTCGCTCCCACAGTGCTGTTAGGTAGTAGTAATAGGATTTTGATTCAGGGATATTGAAGGAATAACTGATTAATGTCCAGGTCAGGATGGTGTGTGACTTAGAGGTGATGGTGCTCCCATGCACCTGCTGCCCTTGTCCTTCTAGGTAATAGAGATCGCAGGTTTGGGAGGTGCTGTCGAAGAGGCCTTAGCAAGTTGCAGCAGTGCATCCTGGAGATGAAACACACTGAGCCACAGTGCACCAGTGGTCAATGTTTAAGCCAGTGGATGCGCTGCTGTTTATTCAATTCTACAAATGGTTCACAATTGTGACAAGAGAGATTGTAATATACAGATTGCATTTGTCTGTCCTATCGGACCACATACATTTTCCACTTATGTGTTTTTAATTGTGTTTGCCAGTAACTCAGATTTTCACCTTCAATGAACTTGAATGATTGTATTTAAAAGAAACATTTTCACTCCAGATATTTACTGAATCATGTCTTGCATTAAAAATGTGATCATTTGTTTCAATGTAGTGTAGGTGAAGAAACAAACCAATAAAAATGGATTACTTTTCATTCTATATAGCATTAATTAACATTCTTCAATCAACTATTGTTATACTCCAACTCAAATCTACAACTACACGTGTTCTTCCTGATGCTGGGAATCTGAGCACTGATGAACTACTGCATTCTGCTTTGATCACACATTAACATAACATTTAAGTTGGTTGTCACACAACTAGTTTATGTTTTTGGCTCCATGACTCACTCTCTGTCAATATATATTATGCAAGAATGAAAAAAAGACAATGCAAAACTGATTGCAACCTTGCCTCTTTTTGTTCTAACTCACAAACAGTGTGGTGGGGGGGGGGGGGGTGGAGAGAACATGGATACAAATAGAAGGGAGGAGGCATTAGGGCAAGATGGTTGGCTGATTAAATGAGAGTTTTTTTCCCTTTTCAGCTTATAGTCTAATTTATATGAATCTTTGTGATAACAAGTAAAAAATTGTACACAAAGGCAATCTAATGCTTGACAACAGAGTTGATGTATGTATGGCTGGATGTAATTATTTCTTCTATAAAAGTAGTCCTTCTCTGTCACTTCCATTGGTGAGGCTAACCATAGAAAACAGTTTGAAATTCTGAAAACATTCTAACAATTGATGGTAGGCTCAATATTACAGTACTTGTGATTTTTAACCTTACATTTTTGACACACACACATAGTTTGATAGATGAGGAAAAAGACAGGTCCCAACCCAAAGCAGTTTCACATTACACTAAGAGAATGGATTATTTTTGTCTCAACAGCTAGCTGAAGTCATTCTGAAGATGCAGTACTGGAAATAGATTGGACTCATTCACATCACTTGGCACCGAGTATTCTGGCCCACTCACGGATGGAAATATTTGTCATACAAATTGATCTCCTATGGCAATGCACATCGGGAGTACAACCAAGATTAATCTTCAGGTGAAGCAGTGGTAGGGATAATTGGACCACGACATTCAGACATAATTCAGTCACCATTTTAGTCATATGTTTTGGTCTTATTTTAGAAACATAGAAAATAGGTATAGGAGTAGGCCATTCGGTCCTTCGAGCCTGCACCGCCATTCAATGAGTTCATGGCTGAACATGGAACCTCAGTACCCACTTCCTGCTTTCTCGCCATACCCCTTGATCCCCCTAGTAGTAAGGACTACATCTAACTCCTTTTTGAATATATTTAATGAATTGGCCTCAACAACTTTCTGTGGTAGAGAATTCCACAGGTTCACCACTCTCTGGGTGAAGAGGTTTCTCCTCATCTCGGTCCTAAATGGCTTACCCCTTATCCTTAGACTGTGACCCCTGGTTCTGGACTTCCCCAACATTGCGAACATTCTTCCTGCATCTAACCTGTCTAAACCCGTCAGAATTTTAAATGTTTCTATGAGATCCCCTCTTATTCTTCTGAACTCCAGTGAATACAAGCCCAGTTGATCCAGTCTTTCTTGATATGTCAGTCCCGCCATCCCGGGAATCAGTCTGGTGAACCTTCGCTGCACTCCCTCAATAGCAAGAATGTCCTTCCTCAAGTTAGGAGATCAAAACTGTACACAATACTCCACGTGTGGCCTCACCAAGGCCCTGTACAACTGTAGCAACACCACCCGGCCCCTGTACTCAAATCTCCTCGCTATGAAGGCCAACATGCCATTTGCTTTCTTAACCGCCTGCTGTACCTTCATGCCAACCTTCAATAACTGATGTACCATGACACCCAGGTCTCATTGCACCTCCCCTTTTCCTAATCTGTCACAATTCAGATAATAGTCTGTCTCTGTTTTTACCACGAAAGTGGATAACCTCACATTTATCCACATTATACTTCATCTGCCATGCATTTGCCCACTCACCTAACCTATCCAAGTCACTCTGCAGCCTCATAGCATCCTCCTCACAGCTCACACTGCCACCCAACTTAGTGTCATCCGCAAATTTGGAGATATTACATTTAAACCCCTCATCCAAATCATTAATGTACAATGTAAACAGCTGGGGCCCCAGCACAGAACCTTGCGGTACCCCACTAGTCACTGCCTGCCATTCTGAAAAGTATCCATTTACTCCTACTCTTTGCTTCCTGTCTGACAACCAGTTCTCAATCCCCGTCAGCACACTACCCCCAATCCCATGTGCTTTAACTTTGCACATTAATCTCTTGTGTGGGACCTTGTCGAAAGCCTTCTGAAAGTCCAAATATAACACATCAACTAGTTCTCCCTTGTCCACTCTACTGGAAACATCCTCAAAAAATTCCAGAAGATTTGTCAAGCATGATTTCCCTTTCACAAATCCATGCTGACTTGGACCTATCATGTCACCTCTTTCCAAATGCGCTGCTATGACATCCTTAATAATTGATTCCATCATTTTGCCCACTACTGATGTCAGGCTGACCGGTCTATAATTCCCTGCTTTCTCTCTCCCTCCTTTTTTAAAAAGTGGGGTTACATTGGCTACCCTCCACTTGATAGGAACTGGTCCAGAGTCTATGGAATGTTGGAAAATGACTGTCAATGCATCCGCTATTTCCAAGGCCACCTCCTTAAGTACTCTGGGATGCAGACCATCAGGCCCTGGGGATTTATCGGCCTTCAATCCCATCAATTTCCCCAACACAATTTCCCAACTAATAAGGATTTCCCTCAGTTCCTCCTTCTTACTAGACCCTCTGACCCCTTTTATATCCGGATGGTTGTTTGTGTCCTCCTTAGTGAATACCGAATCAAAGTACTTATTCAATTGGTCTGCCATTTCTTTGTTCCCTGTTATGACTTCCCCTGATTCTGACTGCAGGGGACCTACATTTGTCTTTACTAACCTTTTTCTCTTTACATATCTATAGAAACTTTTGCAGTCCGTCTTAATGTTCCCTGCAAGCTTCCTCTCGTACTCTAGTTTCGCTGCCCTAATCAAACCCTTTGTCCTCCTCTGCTGAGTTCTAAATTTCTCCCAGTCCCCAGGTTCACTGCTATTTCTGGCCAATTTGTATGCCACTTCCTTGGCTTTAATACTGTACCTGATTTCCCTTGATAGCCACGGTTGAGCCACCTTCCCTTTTTATTTTTACACCAAACAGGGATGTACAATTGTTGTAGTTCATCCATGCGGTCTCTAAATGTCTGCCATTGCCCATCCACTGTCAACCCCTTAAGTATCATTCGCCAATCTATCCTAGCCAATTCACGCCTCATCCCTTCAAAGTTACCCTTCTTTAAGTTCTGGACCATGGTCCCTGAATTAACTGTTTCATTCTCCATCCTAATGTAGAATTGCACCATATTATGGTCACTCTTCCCCAAGGGGCCTCGCACAACGAGATTGCTAATTAATCCTCTCTCATTACACAACACCCAGTCTAAGATGGCCTCCCCCCCTAGTTGGTTCCTCGACATATTGGTCTAGAAAACCATCCCTTATGCACTCCAGGAAATCCTCCTCCACCGTATTGCTTCCAGTTTGGCTAGCCCAATCTATATGCATATTAAAGTCACCCATGATAACAGCTGCACCTTTATTGCATGCACCCCATATTTCCTGTTTGATGCCCTTCCCAACATCACTACTACTGTTTGGAGGTCTGTACACAACTCCCACTAACGTTTTTTGCCCTTTGGTGTTCTGCAGCTCTACCCATATAGATTCCACATCATCCAAGCTAATGTCCTTCCTAACTATTGTATTAATCTCCTCTTTAACCAGCAATGCTACCCCACCTCCTTTTCCTTTTATTCTATCCTTCCTGAATGTTGAATACCCATGGATGTTGAGTTCCCAGCCCTGATCATCCTGGAGCCATGTCTCCGTAATCCCAATCACATCATATCCGTTAACATCTATTTGCACAGTTAATTCATCCACCTTATTATGGATACTCCTTGCATTAAGACACAAAGCCTTCAGGCTTGTTTTTTTAACACCCTTTGTCCTTTTAGAATTATGATGTAGTGTGGCCCTTTTTGTTTCTTGTCTTTGTTTACTCGGCCTTCCACTATTGCTTTTTATCTTTCTACCATCTGTTTCTGACTCCATATTACTTCGCCCTATCTCGCTGCATAGGTTCCCATCCCCCTGCCATATTAGTTTAAACACTCCCGCGCTGCATTAGCAAATGTTACCCCTAGGACATCAGTTCCAGTCTTGCCCAAGTGCAGACCGTCCCTTTTGTACAGGTCCCACTTCCCCCAGAACTGGTTCCAATGTCCCAGGAATTTGAATCCCTCCCTCTTGCACCACTGCTCAAGCCACGTATTTATTCTAACTATCCTGCTCCCTCTACTCTGATTAGCACGTGGCACTGATAGCAATCCAGAGATTACTACCTTTGAGGTCCTACTTTTTAATTTAACTCCTAGTTCCCTAAATTCAGCTTGTAGGACCTCTTCCCGCTTCTTACCTATATCGTTGGTACCTACATGTACCACGACAACTGGCTGTTCACCCTCCCATATAGATTTATATAGTCTTGGATTTTATATTATTTGTAGCTAAATAGCAAAACATAGAGCATTTTGGGAAGCAAAGAAATCAAGCTGATTGGAGCTCAGGAGTTTTTCTATAACACATGTTGAGAAGTTGTGAGGTGGAGACTCGATGGACCGAATGGTCTCCTGTGCTGTACTATTCTATGATTCTATGAAAACTGAGGATCTACTGCACCTCCATTGGCAGGAGTGTATTATGATAAGGTGACAATTTAACATAGGCAGTTTCTATTATAAATGCGGATAAGGGTTAACAGTTGACACAAACGTGTAACAGGAAGCAAGATTTTGTAGATTAGATCTGTGTGCAGATGGCAGATTTTAAAAAAGTATATTACTAGCTAATCTCCCACAGCTTCAGGACTAAGTGCAATCTTTAAATCAAGGAAGATTAAAAGGCTGAAAATCTTGAATGAACAGGGCCATTAGAGGTGGGGCAGCCTGGAGCAGGGCCACAGTGTTACAAAACCAGCAGCCTGTGAGCAATCGCGCAGAAACAGCTAAGCAGTTGTGGCCGGGGCTGGCCAGTTAACTAATGCTAGGGGATGAGAGGCATAGCAACAGCAATACTGCTGCTAAACAGAACTGACAGCCACACAACAGCCCAGGAGTGGAACCTAACTATTCAACAAGAGCAGGAGTAGAAGGAACAGAGGGAGAGGGGGAGAGAGGGAGAGGGGGAGAGGGGGAAGAGAGGGAGAGATTTCTGTGGGCCCAAACTGAATACTTATTTAAATTAATTAAGGTGGCCACCATTCTCTGGAACATGATGGGCCGAACGGCCTCCTTCTGTGCTGTATGATTCTAAATGCACTCTGCCGAATGGTAAGTACTGCAGTTACATAGAATGTACAGCATAGAGACATGACATTCAGTCCAACTGGTCCACACTAACATTTATGCTCCACATGAGCCTCCTCCCACACCATCAGCATAATCTTCAATTCCTTTCTTTCTTGTGTGTTTATCTAGCTTCCCCTTAAATGCATCAATGTTAGAATTAACACAAAGGGCTCAATTCTTTTAATTGGTTCAAAGAGTTCAAGTTCAGTTAATTGATTATCACATAACATTAACTAGCATAACATTATTACTCACAGCACCAAATATAGATGTAATACATTAGAACATTGCAAACATTAACTTATTTTAATATATAGTAAATAGATTCTGTGCTCACTTATTTATTAGCCTCGATTAGCCCAACAACATACTCTTTTTTTCTCTCTCCACCCCCCACCACTTTAGCCGACAATTAATGCCGGAGTGTGGCTCCACCTGTTAATCACCTTCAGATTCCTCACTGTATTTCAAAATGAGTTCATTGTGTAAAGCATTGGAGATGTTGTTGTGAAAAGCACGATACAAGTGCAAGTATTAAGTAGCCTATCGAATGTCAGCAGGATTTTTGTCCAAGAACCTTTCCTCATATCTTCATAACTGAGGAGAATTGTAATTCCCAAGTGTGTCCTTTCTGGAATCGGCTAACAAAGCACAGCCAGAAAAGCAATCAAATCTGGGTCACTCTTGCAAAATTCACAGCCTTAACCAGAACAATTCTCTGTTGCAAGTCCATGCACAGCAGATCAAGAAAGGTCAACAATTGGAATGTGAACCATTATCAGCCAGGTCAGAAACATGGCACCATCATAGATAATTTATATATTTGCACTTTCAATCAAAAACGGACTAGAAACTTAAAATAGGTCTTCAACTAACAACTGGAATATTCTAGTTTTGATGCTATATTTGTTTCTAATTGAACTCCTCCCCATTAAAATAAACATGAAGGAATTTCTAGACACCACTAGAGAGGCAGCACATGTGACCCATTCATAAGTGACCCATTTCCTTCCATTCATAAAATTCAAACAAAAAAAATAAGATCAAAAATAATTGTGCAAGTAATGGTAACGGTTTGGTATAATAGATGCCATGAAATGCAAGTTTTAATTCTACACTAGACATAACTCACTTGTGGAACTTAAATAAATCATATTTATTATTACATTCCTTTGACTCTACTTTGAAGCCATGTATTGAAAGAAAGCACAGTGTTACAATGACATGCTTTACACATACATTGTTTAATATGCCACCCTGGAATGATCATTCACAATGGCTATTATTTTCAAAAGCACAGTAAGAAAGACTTATATTTTTCTAGCAGTTGATCACAGATTTCTGTGTTACCATGACATGACTTACGTTGGCAAACACAGCAGCGATTGGTCGATGAATGGGCAGTTAATCTATTTTGATGGTGTTGATTGAAAGATGAATGTTGGCCAGGACACCCTACTCTTGTGAAACAGGATGGCAGGGTTTAATTGCTCAAAGGATGGCAATTTAACACAGTGCTACAAACGCAATACAGCACTGGAGTTTATTTTTAGCCATGGGTCTGGGAGTTGGGCTTGAACCCATAAACAACTAACTCAAAAGTGCAAAATACTTTAGACTGATCCAAGCTGACACAGGCAGTAGCCGCAACCTGCAAGAGACTAAATACACTCATTTTTTTTTTTTTAAACTGTTCCTGTACAGGGCAACCTGTTACACACTTGCCCTAACTTGTGCTGAAAAATACGGTGGCCACTGCTGATCATATCCAAGATGTAAAAATATTTAAAGGGAAATGCCAGCCTTATAAAGCCAAGGAATTTCTCCTGGTGTTTGACACACCTCTTTATGGGCTCAAATTTCCCCAGTCATTTGCGCCGTTTTTTTGGCGCGCGCTGTTTTTTCTGGCGTATTTATTTTTTTCCAAGTTTCCCCCTGTGATTGGCGCCGGCGTAACCGACTTAGTTACGATTTTTCTAGGCCAGTTTTTTCTGACGTTCCCTCATATCTGCGCCGGTTTTTTCAATTGGTCACAGTTTGGCCAACATTTTTTTCTCTTAGATTGGTGTATCTGGCCACTCCCAAAAAACCTTCTGCTGAGTTAAGAAAACCAGCGCACATTGACAAATCGGTGCTGAAAGATGCCATTGTTTTTAAATTGAAGATTTTGGAGGGAGTCAAAAACAGTCAAAATCAATAATAAAGTTCAACTTTTTTTTACCTGTCAACATAGAAGTGTAAATTTGTTGGATTTCAGAAGATCTCTAATTTTTTTACTCACTCACACACCACCAGCAAACGGCTTGAAGCATAAGAACATAAGAAATAGGAGCAGGAGTAGGCCATACGGCCTGCTCCACCATTTAATACGATCATGGCTGATCCAATCATGGACTCAGATCCACTTCCCTGCCTGCTCCCCATAACCCCTTAATCCCTTATCGGTTAAGAGACTGTCTATCTCTGTTTTAAATTATTCAATGTCCCGGCTTCCACAGCTTGTTGAGGCAGCGAATCCACAGATTACAACCCTATGAGAGAAGAAATTTCTCCTCATCTCAGTTTTAAATGGGCGGCCCCTTATTCTAAGATTATCCCCCCTGGTTCTAGTCTCCCCCATCAGTGGAAACATCCTCTCTGCATCCACCTTGTCAAGCCCTCTCAGAAAGAGAGAGAGAGAGAGCAAGGAGCCGATTGGAAGGCTGAAGCCCGGGGAGGGGGGGGGGGAAAAAGAGAGAGAGAAGTCCAGACTCCAATTATAAAAGGCTTGGGTGGGGGGGGGGGGGGGTGGCAGAGAGGAGAGGAGAAAAAGAGAGAGAGGTGCTGATCGGAAGGCTTGGAGCCCGGGGAGGAGGAGGGAGCGAGAGATGTCACAAGACTCAAGGGGGGGGGGGAAGCCAGGAGAAGTCACAAGACCTTTGGATGGGATCCATCCATACAGGCCTTGGGGAGCGAGAGAACTGCGAACCTGTCCTGTCTGCCTGCTTTCCTGCCATTTTGAGCTTCTTTCAAAAGTTAAATTTAAGTATGGGAGCAGTACTGACAATGCCATACCTTGTGCGAGCCTTCTGCATCATGGTGCTACGTAGGAGACAATTGATTCAACTTCATCGCATCAGGAACATCAGAGCCCGTAGGGTGCTGGGCAGGAGGCCTTACCCACCTCAGGTATATCGAGACAGGCGTTTGTACCTCCACCCAAGTGATGCAGACTGTGTCAGAAGGCTGTGTTTCCACAAATAAGTTGTAAGTGAGATCTGTGAGTTGGTCAAAGCAGACCTGCAACCTAGAAGCATCAGGAGGACTACTTTGCCAGTTGAAGTGAAGTTTACAGCTGCGCTTTCATTCTATGCCTCTGGATCATTTCAAGCTACAACGGGGGATGGGTGTGCCATCTCGCAACATGCAACACATGTCTCCATTCGTCAGGTCACAGCAGCACTGTACGCGCGTCGGAATGACTTCATCACCTTGCGAGCACCTCTGGAGGATTCCGAGATGTACAGGAACAGAAAAGGCTTCCACTCCATTAATGTGCAGCTTGTGTGTGACGACATGCATCCTATCGTGTCAGTCGATGCAAGATACCCTGGCAGCACCCATGATGTGTTCATCCTATGCGACAGCATTATAAAAACATAAGAACATAAGAAATAGGTACAGGAGTAGGCCATACGGCCCTTTGAGCCTGCTCCACCATTCAATAAGATAATGGCTGATCTAATCATGGACTCAGCTCCACTTCCCTGCCCGGTCCTCATAACCCCTTATCGTTTAGGAAACTGTCTATTTCTGTCTTAAATTTATTCAATGTCCCAGCTTCCACAGCTCTCTGAGGCAGCGAATTCCACAGATTTACAACCCTCTGAGGGAAGAAATTTCTCCTCATCTGTTTTAAATGGGCGGCCCCTTATTTTAAGATCATGCCCTCTAGTTCTATTCATTCCCATCATTGGAAACATCCTCTCTGCATCCACCTTGTCAAGCCCCTTCATAATCTTATACGTTTCGATAAGATCACCTCTCATTCTTCTGAATTCCAATGAGTAGAGGCCCAACCTACTCAACCTTTCCTCATAAGTCAACCCCCTCATCTCCGGAATCAACCTTGTGAACCTTCTCTGAACTGCCTCCAAAGCAAGTGTATCCTGACTACTAGGGGGATTAAGGGGTATGGTGAGAAAGCAGGAATGGGGTACTGAAGTTGCATGTTCAACCATGAACTCATTAAATGGCGGTGCAGGCTCGAAGGGCCGAATGGCCTACTCCTGCACCTATTTTCTATGTTTCTATGTTTCTTTCGTAAATATGGAAACCAAAACTGCACGCAGTATTCCAGGTGTGGCCTCACCAATACACTGTATAGCTGTAGCAAGACTTCCCTGCTTTTATACTCCATCCCCTTTGCAATAAAGGCCAAGATTCCATTGGCCTTCCTGATCACTTGCTGTACCTGCATACTATCCTTTTGTGTTTCATGCACAAGTACCCCCAGATCCCTCTGTACTGCAGCACTTTGCAATCTTTCTCCATTTAAATAATAACTTGCTCTTTGATTTTTTTCTGCCAAAGTGCGTGGCCTTACACTTTCCAACATTATACTCCCAGCAATGATCCCTGCGGCACCCCACTAATTACTGGTTGCCAACCCGAGAATGAACGATTTATCCTGACTCTCTGTTTTCTGTTCGTTAGCCAATCCTCTATCCATGCTAATATATTACCCACAACCCCGTGAACTTTTATCTTGTGCAGTAACCTTTTATGTGGCACCTTGTCAAATGGCTTCTGGAAGTCCAAATACACCATATCCACTGGTTCCCCTTAATCCACCCTGTTCGTTACATCCTCAAAGAATTCCAGCAAATTTGTCAAACATGGCTTCCCCTTCATAAATCCATGCTGATTCTGCCTGACCAAATTTTGCTTTTCCAAATGTCCTGCTACTGTTTCTTTAATAATTAACTCCAACTGTTATATATGTAAACCTGTAAATACCTGTATAACCACCAGAGGGCTCATCCCCTGGAGTCCCAAGGGATCCCACAATCCCTTGGGAGCATCTGTACTTAAGGAGGCCTCACAGGCTGGAGAGGCACTCTGGAGACCTGCAGTAAAAGACTATGGTCACACTTTACTTTGAGCTCACAGTATCTGGTCAGACTCTTTATTCATACACAACAACTGGTGACGAGATGCAAATGAGGAACCCAACAATACAGAGAAAAGTGGGCATCCTGGAGAAATTTTCAGAGGGAGATGATTGGGAGGGCAGGAAAAAGAGTGGGAGAGCAATAGTGATAGGGGATTCAATTGTAAGGGGAATAGAACTGCTCATGAAAAGGGCACTTTAGACAAGGCTCTTGCTAGTCCACCCTGATCTACATGAACAGGTAGAGAGCAGGCGGCTTCAATAAAGTACATATCATGATTGCAATTTTGCATGACATATTTGCGCTATCAATGATCTGTATGTGTGTTGAACCATGGACAAGGTCCCAAGTGGCTTCCTGGCACTTGTGTGGCCAAAGAGGGGAGCAGAGTCTTTCGGGTCAAACTTTCAAAAGGACTCATCTACCAGAAACACTTGGACCAAACCAAACTCAGATTCATGGACTATCCAGAGCAACCCACATTGGACCCTACCTTCTTTGACCCCCCAACACACACACCAGTGGCACCCGACACAGCAGTTGACCACGAAGCAGAACCCATCACGACTCACCACACCAGGCAGCCCAGCAAGGCCAGCTGCACACAACCCAGCGAGGGCCGAACAAATGATTCACCAAAACCAGCATTTTCACCGAGACGATCAACCAGGGAAAGAAAGACCCCAGATCGACTCACCTTGTAAATAGCTGCACTATTGACTTTGGTGCGTGGGGGCGGGGGCGGAGTCTTGTTATATATGTAAACCTGTAAATACCTTGTATAACCACCAGAGGGCTCATCCCCTGGAGTCCCAAGGGATCCCACAACCCCTTGGGAGCACCTGTACTTAAGAAGGCCTCACAGGCTGTAGAGGCACTCTGGAGACCTGCAATAAAAGACTAAGGTCACACTTTACTTCACAGTATCTGGTCAGACTCTTTATTCATACACAACACCAACATTTTCCCAACCACAGATGTTAGGCTAACTGATATATAGTTTCCTGCTTTTTGTCTGCCTCCTTTTTTAAATAGGGGTGTTACATTTGCAGTTTTCCAATCTGCTGGGACCTCCCCAGAATCCAGGGAATTTTGGTAAATTACAACCAATGCATCCACAATCCCAGCCGCTACTTCTCTTAATACACTAGGATGGAAGCCATCAGGTCCAGGGGATTTATCTGCCATATTTCAGCAGTAGCCAGAAGGGCAGAGCTGGCTACTGGGAGGCAAAGGGTATGGCCTCGCCACCTGGCTCATGACACACCTACGCATAACCCGGACAGAAGCTGACCGTCAATACAACATGTCGCACATTACGACGCACAGCATCATAGAGAGGACCTTTGGCATATTGAAACAGCATTTCCGATGCCTGGACCAGTCCGGAGGCTACTTGCTGTACTCCCCTGAGATTGTCGGTCAGTTCACTGTTGTGTGCTGCATGCTGCATAACTTAGCCATCATGAGGCAGCAGTACCTGGTCGTGGAAGACCCACCTGCGGTGAGAGTGGCTGATGATAATGATGTGGAAGATGCAGGTGACGAGCAGGAGGAGGAGGAGGAGGAGGATGATGACGAGGATGAGGAAGCCATGCAAGAGCCTGAGGCCGGAGCACACGGCGAAGAAGGGCGGGTCATCGTGCCCCTTTAACGATTGCTCGAGCCTTGCGCCAGCAGCTCATCCGTGAGCACTTTACTGATGCCTGAGGGCTCAGCGACAACTATTCCACATGGACATGTTTACTGTGTGGAGCTCTTCCGTAATGTTGTGTTGTGTTAATGGAACATGATTCAGTTTTAATGTAAAATATATTTTATTCAAAAGTTTACAATGTACTTAACTTAAATAAAATTATTCTTGTATCAAACTTTACTTTAATATCACTCTTTAAGATCACTTAAAAACTTTATCACTTATAAACTTGTAAATTTATATAGGTTACAAAAAACGTTTAATTTGAGAAGTTACAACAGTAACAATAATAACAACAACAACAACAACAGCAGCAGCAAAGAAAGGCTGCACCCATCTCTCACCCCCCTTATTCTAAGGCCTCCTGCTGCGCTCGGTCTTGGACTCTCCACCACACCTGCCCGCAGGCAGGGGCACAGTGTTTCTGGGCTTGGTACCAAGCTTATTCTTTCTAACATCTTGGGTACTGCGCACCTCTTGAGGGTGGGGGGCCTCAGCTTCAGGCGGCATGCTGAAGGGCTCAGGCGGCATGTTGGAGGGCCCGGCTTTGGGCTCTTCAGAGGCTGGTGTGGGGATTGGAGTGGGAGTGACAGTTGATTCTGTCAATGGATGCGGGGTCTGGGCGTGTTCCCTTATTGCAGCAGCTAACTCCAACATGCCGTCCCTCATGCGCCCTGACAGTGTCTCAACGATCTGCAACATTCCCTCTCTCATGGGCAGTAAAGTGGTTTGCAGTACCTCTGACATTCCCTCCCTTATGGCCACTATTCCCTCACTGACAGTCCCGGATATCATTCCCATTTCTCGTGTCATTGCTGTTACTTTTCCCGACAGTCCCGCTACCTCATCACTCACCCCACTGATGGTGTCCAGGAGTGATCGGGTAAGGCCAATGCTCTCCGCACTCAATGACATCATCTGAACCACATCTGTTAGATCCGGCACCTCAGGAGAGCGCGGTCGTGCTCTCCTTCCCCTCCTCCCCACGGGTGTGCCTTGCACCCCACCACCACTGGGACCTGCAACCTCGGAAGATGTGAAACCATGGAATGTCCCACTAGCACTCAAACCACTAGTCACGGAAAGGGCTGTCACCTCCAATAGCAGCACCTCCTCCAAAATCAGTACAACAGTGGGAGCTACATCCAGCTCCATCCCCTCTCCCTCCCCCTCACCCCCATGGATGGATTGGAAGATGTTTTTCTCTTCAGGCTCGTCCGTGTCTGAAACAACTTCTGCATTGTCAGGGTTGGCCTCAAATTCTACAAAATATAACAGAACAGTCAAATGGTTAGCAGCAGAGGAGGGGGTAGGATGGGTGGCATGAGTAGGCTCACACAGCGCAGGCCAGGCAGCAGATTGATTTGAAGGGCCACAATGAATTTGCAGGAGTTAACCTCTCCCTCGAGTGCGGGCCCAGTTTGTGTAGTACTGATAGCTTTTTTCCAGCAGCGACTCTCTCTTCCAAGGGTGTCAGTGGGTGCAGATTTGCAGGGCCTCCTCCTGTTCGAGTTCTTTCCCTTTTATTATGTGCCACCTTCCTCTGCAAAGATGAAAATGCAACTTTTTAGAGAGGGTGTCTTTCTGCTGGGTGGGACATACACAGCTGCTCACATTTACAATTACAATTGCATTGAATAAATGAAAATATTACTTACACTAACTACTTGACCAAGGTCCTGACACTTCTTTTTACACTGGCCTCCAGATCACGTGGTGGTCACCATTGCGCAGTAATCTTCTGTAATTTGATTCCAGCATTTCTTCATTTCTTTGGGTGGATCTTTTATGTGACCTCTGCTGGTGTCCAGCTCCTGCCATCTGTTCTCAATCACAGTAACTAGAGCCTCCACTTCTTCCTGTAAGAAATTCTTGGTCCTTGCACCGCGTTGCACCTTGTGTTGCTCCAGCTGTGATTTTTCCAATGCTCGCACACAGCACTCCTCCTCACACACACAACTGGCTCTTTAAAAATGGCTGACTGCCAAATCTGAGCTGTACTGAGCATGTGCGTCCATTGGAACGATGTCAAAAATGTCACTTTTTTCCCCCGTGCATGCGCGGGAGGTGCAGCTTTGTTTTTTGCCACAGACAGTAGGCTCCACCCACCCTGAGGCGACTGGACATGCTGTGCGGCGCCAAATTTGAATTATACATCAGGGAAACTTTGGCAAAATATTTCTGCCTAGAAAAACGGGCGGAACTCTGGCAATATGCCAGAAAACGGGCTTGGGGAAAATTGTACCCAAATTGAGGGAGGCAATATACTATTTCAGTCTGTGTGCATCTAAAAACTTGCTCAGGGGACTGCAAGAACTACAGCCAGCCTCTTTTTAAATGGTCATCTCAGCTTTGGTTAATTATTGAACTGAACTTTTATCATTCCAACTTGTATGCTTCTGGAAACTCTTTTCTTTGAAAATAAATATAGTTTTAGTCTATATATACTGGTTTGGCAAAGTGCTCTTTTCCACCTTTGAGGTAACTATGATGGCAGACTTCATTTATTAAATACCTTCTCTGAACATGGTAACATTTATATTCATTGTAAATTAATACAAGTCAGTGCTGCTGCGATTTTGGAGTCAACAATGGTGCTCATATATAATTTAAGAATCCTTTTTATCTGTCTACAAACTGCAACCAATTTTGGAAGCTTCCCTCTATCAGTTCCCATTTGCGAGATGAACAATCTATTTTTAATGCGACTCTTTGGCCCCGATATTTCAGGGGAGGCAGTTAGGGAGCAGGGGATATTTTTAGCGGATAGGAAACCTGGAAATACAGGACACATGGAGTGCAGTTGAATTTACTGGCAGGAACTCAATAGAATTTGTTTTTCTCTGTTTCCCGTCCGGCAGTTGGTCACATTGAGGCTGGTAAGCAGCTGGATAGGAAAGCCTGTGGTAGGAGGTCGCAGCCAGGGACCAGAGAGGAGAAAGGGAGCGAGAAATCGCTGGGGTGGAACTCAGATCACAGAGGGAGACCATGGGAGGCAAAGAAACAATTAAATGTACACTGCTGTTAAATCTACAGTGCTGCTAAACTCTGAGCCAGGCAGCCTCATTAACATATCAACATCATAGGCAGTCCCTCGAAATTGAGTAAAACTTGCTTCTACTCTAAAAATGAGTTCTCAGGTGGCTGTACAGTCCAATGCGGGAATTACAGTCTCTGTAACAGGTGGGGCAGACAGTGGTTGAAGGAAAGTGTGGGTGGGGAGCCTGGTTTGCCGCATGCTCCTTCCGCTTGGTTTCTGCATGCTCTCGGCAATGAGACTCAAGGTGCTCAGCGCCCTCCCGGATGCTCTTCCTCCACTTAGGGCGGTCTTTGGCCAGGGATTCCCAGGTGTTGGTGGGGATGTTGCACTTTATTCCAATTACTGACCCGCCTCTCAAGAGCAGGTTACTCTCCCAATCCTCTCCAGTTAAACCGTTGTGGCGTTCGTGGTGGGTTCCCCATTTCTCACATATTTAACCCACATCCCCTACCCCATCCCCAACTTTGTTCTGCTCCTCCGGTGGGGGGTTTAAAATTCCCCCCTTTATATTATATGCAGGTTTACACCTCAACAGTACATGATTATTTAAGGGGCAATTCTCCCTCCTTCTTCAAGACGTAGGGCCCAAGTTTCCACACAATAAAACAAGGGCGCCCCTCCGAGCTGGGCGCCCGTTTGTCACGCCACAAAGTGCGCCTAAAAAAACCCTCCGTATTCTCCACCTCCCTGCAGGTCCTCTGGCCCTCGGCGCGGCGCAGCAGGAGCTGTAGGGGGGGCGGAGCCAGGTCCCTGCGCTGAAAACAGTGCCGGGATCTCTGCACATGCGCGCTACAGTGGGCACACAAGTGCAGTAGCTCCAGGCACCCGAAACTGTGTGGGAGGGGCCCGAAGCACGCAGTCCCTAGCCCTGGCTGAATGGCCTCACTGGGACTGCGTGAATAAGACTCCTCCCACGGCCAGCTCCTGCTTCCTGCCGACTCCCGCTCCTGTTTCCCCGCCCGGACCGGACCCGCCTGTCGCTGCCGCTCCTGCTTCCCCCCCCCGGACCCGACCCGACCCGTCTGTCGCTCCTGCTTCCCCCCCCCGACCGGACCCGACTCGACTCGACCCGTCTGCCACTGCCGCTCCCACCCGACTCTACTCCCGCCCCCGCACTGGATCCGACCTGACCTCCCTCCCCGACCTGACCGACCTCCTTCCCCCTCCCTCTCCCTCCTCCCTCTCCCTCCTTCCCCCCCTCCCTCTCCTTTCCTTTCTCCCCCCTCCCTCTCTCCCTCTCTCCCCCCTCCTCCCTCTCTCCCTCTCTCCCCCCTCCTCCCTCCTCCCTCTCTCCCTCCCTCCCGCCGCCGACCCGAACCTCTCTCCCCGACCCGACCCAACGCCACCTACCTCTGGTGCTGGGGACGGGCCCTGCCTGAAATTTCGGGCCCGGCCCGTTCAGCCTTCGGTCCCGATGGCAAACCACTTCCTAAAGGCCTGCCCAAAGAACTTTCACACAGGTAGGAACATGGTTTATTTAATCTTTTCTTTGCTTATAAATTTTTATTCAGGTTGGATTTATTTGTATAATATTTGTATAAGTATAACTAAGGATTTATTGTAGAATTTAATGACTTCCCTTCCCTCCCCCCCACCTCGTTCTGGACGCCTAATTTGTAACCTGCGCCTGATTTTTTAATGTGTAGAACAGGTTTTTTCAGTTCTACAAAAATCTTCACTTGCTCCATTCTAAGTTAGTTTGGAGTACGTTTTCACTGTGGAAACTTTCAAATCAGGCGTCAGTGGCCGGACATGCCCCCTTTTGAAGAAAAAATTCTGTTCCAAAGTGGAACTGTTCTAACTGACTAGAACTGCAGAAAAAAAAATGTGGAGAATTGCGATTCAAAAGATAGTCTGTTCTCCACCAGTTGCTCCTAAAAATCAGGCGCAAATCATGTGGAAACTTGGGCCCGTAGTGTCTACAGCTCCCGTGTCAGCCACAACAGTGTGTTGCCAAGTGGACTGCAAGCCAGATCATAGCTGAGCGCCATCCTGTCCTCACGAGTTATCTACACACACACACATTTCCCGCAGGGATCACTGTACAGCAATCGGGAATGTGAATCCTGAGCAATTTCCTTCTCCTTAACGAAGTGGCACAGTGCCCTATAATATCTCACAATTTTCATCTCCTCCCTATTCAGAATCCATTACACTCCCTTCTTAACTTTGCATGGTGCAAAAAGAAATTAGGGATGCATGCAATAAAGGTACAGCAGTTATCATGGGCGACTTTAATCTACATATAGATTGGGCTAACCAAGCTGGTAGCAATGTGGTGGAGGAGGATTTCCTGGGGTGTATTAGGGATGGCTTTCTAGACCAATATGTTGAGGAACCAACTAGAGAGCTGGCCATCCTAGATTGGGTGTTGAGAGAGGACTAATTAGCAATCTTGTTGTGCGAGGCCCCCTGGGGAAGAGTGACCATAATATGGTAGAATTCTTTATTAGGATGGAGAGTGACAGTGTTAATTCAGAGACTAGGGTCCTGAACTTAAGGGAAGGTAACTTCGATGGTATGAGATGTGAATTGGCTAGGATAGACTGGCAAATGATACTTAAAGGGTTGACAGTGGATAGGCAATGGCAGACATTTATAGATTACATGGATGAACTTCAACAATTGTACATCCCTGTCTGGAGTAAAAATAAAATGGGGAAGGTAGCTCAACTGTGGCTAACAAGGGAAATTAGAGATAGTGTTAAATCAAAGGAAGAGGTATATAAATTGACCAGAAAAAGCAGCAAACTTGAGGACTGGGAGAAATTTAGAATTCAGCAGAGCAGAACAAAGGGTCAAATTAGGAGGGGGAAAATAGAGTATGAGGGGAAGCTTGCAGGGAACATAAAAACTGACTGCAAAAGCTTCTATAGATATAGGAAGAGAAAAAGATTAGCGAAGACCAACGTAGGTCCTATGCAGTCAGAATCAGGTGAATTTATAATAGGGAACAAAGAAATGGCAGACCAATTGAACAAATACTTTGGATCTGTCTTCACTAAGGAAGACACAAATAACCTTCCGGAAATACTAGGGGTTCGAGGGTCTAATGAAAAAGAGGAACTGAAGGAAATCCTTATTAGGCAGGAAATTGTGTTAGGGAAATTGATGGGACTGAAGGCGGATAAATCCCCAGGGCCTAATAGGCTGCATCCCACAGTACTTAAGG